>NC_090744.1:4994801-5017301 GCF_036898095.1 Palaemon carinicauda | reverse complement strand
AATTTCCTTAATTACATATTACTAGCGTACTAATCAGCTTTTCATACAAACATCTTCCTGACAAATTACTCCCTTAGCGAATGAGGTGGCCACTCATACAGCTTTGAACTGGATCAGGTAGGGGGTATTGCCAGGGCTATTCAACTCGTTCCTTTGTAGCTGCTTGCTGTGCCGTAACCTACGCCAAACAAGGATGTTCACGGCTATAAAAATTATCACCGTTACACACAAACTAGCCAGTAATATAGGGTGAATAATCTCTTTATAAGTCGGTGACAGGTGGTCCTTTTCGGTAAGTTTCATCAACCACTTTGCCACGCTTCCGTTGTACGGGAGAGGAAGTGCGGGTATTGTAGAGGTCCACGTGAAGTTCGCGAAGTAAGCTCGTTCTCTGATGATTGTCCGTAGGCCAGTCACCATGGAATTCGGGGAAGTCCCGATACAGCCATCTGCTGCGACGAAGATGTGGTTGAAGGATGTGGATCCATCAGGGCATGATACATTGAAGCCATCCTTGTCGTATCGTATCCACGAGCCATTATTTAGTCTGCAATTGAATTCTTTATTGTCAAAGGGATAAAGCTTATCCAGACAATTTTCACTTGTATGGGAGAGAGCACCGTCTAACACTATACCTAACTCGCATGAATCCATCAAGTTTTTACGGAATTCAAATGAGTAAGCTGTACATATTTTTCTATCCATTGCGTCTGAACAGTGAGTTAATTGATTTAAGTCTTTAATGACCGTATATGTTTCCTTGTCTGGGGAAATCAATACGTGTCCTGTCAAACTGGATATTACTGGATTTGAGTGATTCGTCATGAAAGTCGGAAATGGTGATATCCTGTAAGATTGCCAGGCATCAGAAGAATCAAAGGGAATTGTAATCCTAATCTTGTTATTATCTACGTTTACTGTAATTAGGCTGTAATAAAATTCTAACCTATGTTCGTCTAACAAAGGAACATAACCTAGTTTATCCCTTCCGTTCTCCAGAACTAATTTGAAGTAACGTATAGGCAACAAATGGGGCGACAATACACCTTTAGTTGCTAACGTGATAGCTTCTACATAATCCTTGGATTTCTCAATGAAATGTGCAATTCTGTTATGTATGTGATCTATCTTTGAATCATAATACGTTAATGTTGCCAACAAATCCTGTACTTCCATAATTTGAACGATATTATCTGAATGTTCATTTAACAAATCCATAATTTTATTGATTGAAGCTAACTGATCCCTTAGTTCTGACATAATCAATTCATCTTTATGAGTCAAGAACTCAATTTTCTTATTTTGATTACTAATTTTAAGACGATTGGAAAGTTCTAAACCTAAACTTGCAACAGACCCAAAGATGCTTAATGCAGCATAAATGAACGGATTCCGTCTTTCTTTATGTTCATGTCCTACAGTCCACATCAAAAGGTCATAAGCCAAAGATCCTGTCTCGCCAGTCTTATTTTTCAAGTCATCAGATAGCATCTCTGCAACTTTTAATGTTGATCCAAGCAAACTCTTAGTAGTCAAATGAAAATGTCTCCTATGCAACTCATCCAATGATGCAGAAAACCTTGAAATGGCGGTTCTTAAGCTAGTGACATCATTCTCTTGAAGAAAAATTGCTTGCATATGCACTTCGACAATTACGTTGGTTGATATAATAAAAATGTCTTCTTGTCTTTCAACTCTATTGCCATATTTAAAATATATATTCTTAGTCTTAGAACTCATCCCATACGAAAAAAATGTCTGAGCGAACAATATCACTCCCAACAACAAAAAATTCATCTTGGAAACCTGTAACGAGAAAAAACATATGTAATTACTCTTGTATTAAAAAGAAAACTTTTAGTCACAAAAATTAAAATTTTTCCTCACTTCTTTTCCTCTCTTTTCTTTTTAATTTCTTATGTGAGCCAATGGTACTATTCTCTCATCCGTGGGTTGGGCTACGTTTTGAATTCTAAACCTATTGGCCGTTAATGTTTCCAAAATGTTAAATGGGCCTTCAAACTTAGGTGTTAGTTTATAGTTGAGCCCTTTTCTGACATTGATTTGAATATAGATGTTATCACCCACGTTATATGTTTTAGTTGGTTTCGCTATTTTATCATGATTCCTTTTCATTATGATTTGTGATTCTTCTAAATTCTTTCGAAGGATATCATATCGACTTATACTTGCATTTATACATTCTTTTAAAGGATTTGATAGATTAGTTGTAGGCGTTAATACATGGAAAGGTGTTCTAACTGGGGTACCATACAATGCTTCATGCGGTGACATTTTAATTGATATATGATATGAATGATTCAGAGTACTCAGTGCCGCCGGTATTGCCATATCCCAGTTGGGGTCTGATCCCCCTAGTGTTACCCTCAATATATTTAATATCTTCCTATTTGCTCTTTCCACTAGCCCATTTGACTCTGGGTGATATATCATGGTATTAATCTTCTTTATGTTGAGGAATTCACACAATGAGGTAAGAAAGTGATTATTAAATTCACCACCCGAGTCTGAGATTATCATGTGTGGAATTCCATGTTTACAAATGTAACACTCGTAAAACTTCCTAGCGCATTCAATCGCAGTTTTAGTTTTAAGCGCTATTAGTTCTGTATATCGAGTTAAAGCATCTATAATTACTAAGAGGTGCTTATTTCCTCTGTCTGACTCGTAAAATACCGTTAACAAATCTAAATGTATTCTTTCAAAGGGTTGATTGGGAACAGGATAAGCTCCTAGGCTGACAGGTGTTTTCGTATGCCCTTTGTTTTCCTGACATGTGCGACAATTAGCTATGTGTCTTTTTATATCTGTAAGCATTGTATGCCAATAAAACAATGATTTGGCTTTCTGTGACATTAATGAGAACCCAGGGTGTCCATGTAATGGATTTGAATGCAACCAATTCAGGACAGTGGAAATAAGTGAGTTTGGTACTACTACCTGGTCGTTAGTTACATGTGGTGTATTGCGGGTTTTCCTTGTCACGGTCCTACACAGAATATTATCTTTGATTATATAATTCTGCTGCTTATACTTTATATATTCTTTTTCTTTATGATTGCCTTTCAAAGCATTTATAATTGTTTCTATTTTCTGATCTTTTCTTTGCTCAGTCTGTAACAATTCAGCACTCCAGCCTAAATCTTCTTGTTCAGATATTGTTTTTACAATAGGCATGGATGTTGATATATCTATTAATTCAGCTAAAGACTCCGTACAAGATGACACGGGGTTGCGTGATAATGCATCCGCAATGATATTTGCTTTCCCAGGTAAATACCCGATTCTTGCGCCAAAATCTTGAATGATTAAATGCCACCGAGTTCGTTTAGGGCGTGATTGAAGCCTTTAAAGAACTCTGTTAGTGGTTTATGGTCAGTAACAACCTTAACGGGATAACCGTAAATTATGAACTTAAAATGCACTAGCGAATTAACAATAGCTAGTCCTTCCTTGTCTATTACTGCATACTTACTTTCGGAAGTTCTCAATTTTCGAGAATAGAAAGCTATCGGGAAAAACTGTTTATCATATTGCTGAAGCAATACCCCTCCTACTCCTAAGTCTGAGGCGTCTGTTGCAATGAAGAATTCCTTACCGAAGTCAGGAAATTTTAAGATAGGAGAACTACACAGTTCATCTTTCAAAGTATTAAACGCCTGTTGATGTTGCCCAGACCATATGAAATCTACGCCCTTCTTCGTAAGATCAGTTAAAGGAGCGGCTATTATTGAATAGTTGCGTATAAAACGCCTGTAATATCCACTACAACCCAGAAATTGCTGTATTCCCTTGACATTAGTAGGTATGGGAAAATTACGTATAGCTGACACCTTATCATGGACTACTTTGAGACCTTGGCTTGACACCATGAAACCCAAATATATTAATTCTGTTTTGAAAAATTCACACTTACTAATCTTTACCCTTAAGTTATGTTGTCTTAATCTCTGTAGTACTAGTTCTAACTTACGTAGATGTTCTTCTAAGGTGTTGGAAAAGATTACAAGATCATCCATATAGGCATGCAATATATCCCCTAACAAGTCTCCAAACACTATGTTAATCATTCTTGTAAATGTTATAGGAGCACAACGTAAACCAAAAGGCATCCGTAAAAATTCATAATGTCCCCTGGCTGTGCTGAAGGCTGTGTATGGGATACTATCTTCTTCTAATGATATCTGGTGAAAGCCTTTAAGTAAGTCCAAACTGGTAAAATATTTATTCTGACCTAACAAAGACAAAATATCGTCAGTACATGGCACTGGGAATCGATCAGGGATCGTTTCGTCGTTTAGACGACGAAAGTCGACGCAGATACGTCATGTTCGATCTTTTTTCGGTACAACTATTAAAAGAAAATTATAAGGTCTATTTGATTTTCTAATGACTCCTTCCTCTAACATTTTACCTACTTCATCATTTATTTCATTCTGGAATTTCATAGGGAGTCTGTACGAGGGTACATATATAATTTTTTTCTTGTCTTTTAACCTTATTTCATGCTCGATCACATCTGTTTTTCCTAAGGATCCATCCGTAGTGGAAAAGACATCTGTATATTTAGTTAAAAGTTCAAAAATTTTCTGCTGAATCTCTTCGTCTTGAATGTCCTTACTGATTTTATTTTTAATAGATCGTAAAAGGGATTCATCCGCAACTGATTGAGAGTGATTGATTTCAGCAACGGTAAGAATACGATGTTTATAAACTTCTACATCCAAGATATGTTGATTTTTGTGAATTACTAAAGTGTCATTTAAATGATTACAGACTTCGATATTACATTGCTGATGTGAGCCTACTGTATAAATAGCTTGTGTGACAGACAATCCGTTAGTTTTCAAAGTATCGGAAAGGATTAATATTTCAGATCCCGGTAGTGTTTTCTTTATTTGCACTATTAAATTCGAAGGTATGTTTGGTTCGATAGATTGCGTGCAAGATGATATTACGGGGTGAACGAGAATTCTGCTGGGTCGCGTATATTATTTCTTTATTAGTGAGACAAGTTATTGGTTCTTCAACATACGTTACGGTTACATTTGTCGTCTCCTTTTTATCCAAAACTGACTTTAAAGTATTAGAAGACTTATAGAATTTCCCTTTGATATACACGCCGTGCTTGGCAGGAGCTAAGATAATGTTTTGATTTCCCATAGATTGGTATCCTATAATTACAGCTGGATACATATTAATGTTTCTCACAACAACAAATGTATCGGCAAACGTGCGATTACCGACTCTGAACTGAATATGAGTTATGCCTATGACGTTCAATTCATTATTTCCTATACCTGAAAGTCTGATTCCTGATTTTTCAATCGGAAAGTTCGAAAACAACAAATGATGCGTCTTCAAATCCATAATATTACGTGGACTACCAGAGTCAAAAAATAACGTAAAGGATTTGTGTTCTAAATTTACAGCATGTAAGGTTGGCCGTAACTCATTTTGGCTTATTATTGTATGAATTCGTTGCAAATCTACGGGAGCATGCACTGTTTTACTTAATTCGGCCGTGTGTTTCATAGGAAAATCTATTGTCTCACAATTATCTGATAAAACATTAAATTGATTATTCAATACTATTGATGTTGACATAAATGACCTTGACCCAACATCACTCTCTTCCCCTCTAGAGTTAACTATGTGGTATTTGCTTTCCTCTGCACATTCTGAAAATTAGGCTGACTTTGCGAGGTCTGGTTTGACGGCCCAGGCTCAGCGATATTTGAAGAAGTGTTTGTTTGTTTCAGACTCTGAACTGCATTGACATTTTGTTGTTTCTTCTTATTGTTAAAACGAGGATTTTTCTTTTTATTTCCATATGGAACTGACTGTGGAATTGACTGTGTATTTCTAGGATATTGTTGTGTCTTACGCGCGTAACATTGACTATAAGAATGTGATCCTGTGTTGTGAACTGAACAAAATTTCGTTCTACAGTCTGCGCTTATGTGACCTTGACGTTTGCAGTTGTAACACGTCACTCCCGCTACTGGACTATTAATTACGTTCACTGTTTGTGGTTTTGTTTCATTCTTAGCAAAAACTTGAGTTAACACGGGATCGAGATCTGGACACTTGGACATGTGTTTCTTTATCTGTTTATAGACATCCAATTCCGTACTTGCAGGCATTAACTTCTTATCAAAGCACCGCACTAAAGCTTCAGGCAACATAAGTGTCATGCAAGTTAAATACATTAATCGTAAAAAATCATTCACGGAGATATTATCGTTAGTAACCCAAGTGGAATTACCTAAAATGTCCTGATATTCGTTAAGCCTATCAGCTATGAGAGCTGCTCTCTCAACAACATTAAGCCGATTCATAGTGGCTTGATTAAGTGTATTTCGTAACGTTAACACTACATCCAAAGCTTCCTCACCCCCATAAATCGCACGTAACCTAACTTTGAAATCATCCCAAGTAACTGCTTCCTGAAATGAAACACCTCTTAAATACGCACTCGCATCCCCTTTAGAAAAATCTATAAAACTTTTAGCTTCTTGTAATTGTACAAAAGGATCTACGATTTGTTTGGCATTTAAATGGGCATCAACGGATGAAATCCATGACTCCACATTTTGTGGCAAGAACCCGCTGACACGACCTTGAAAAGGAAGGATTGCTGACCTGGCATTTACAAGCGTCACAATTGGAGGAGGATTAGTCTGGCCTACACCACTAGGTCCAGGGGTAGGGCTGACAGGAGGAGCCATGACTGCTGTATTTTTTTTTTTTCTATCTCTTTGACCCCTTTCAATCCTATCAAAATATCTATATGAGTACAGACGCCCACTGCGTAAACGCATATGTATAATAAAATTCCCCCAACAATGTTACTAATCCCAATACATTTCCCCCCAAGAGTTTATGAAAGAAAAAGGAATTAGCACAAAGAAAGAAAAATTCTAAATGAGAATTCGGAGTTTCTTATAACAAAGTTTAGGAATTCACTCACCCCAGTAATAATTGACTAACGACTTGTGATAACTACACTTCACTGCCCAAACTGAAATGAATACAAAATCTCTGTACTTAGCTTTATATGAAGTCGACACGTCCTCTCTCTCTCTCTCTCTCTCTTGATGTTTTGTTAGCGATGTCTCGTTCTAGTTTCTTGTTGAATGTAGTTTTTCCTGGATATGTCTTGCAATTTTTGAACGCCAGTCCTTGGGTTTCCTAGGATGTTGATTGAAGATTCAATTTGTATACTAACATATATATATATATATATATATATATATATATATATATATATATATATATATATATATATATATATATATGTATATATACTGTATATATATGCATATAAATATATATATATATATATATATATATATATATATATATATATATATATATATATATATACATATATATATACATATACTGTATATATGCATATATATATATATATATATATATATATATATATATATATATATATATATATATATTAAAAGGTTCTTATCTATGCCATACAAGTCCTCAAGATCAACAAAGCATTGGCATTCATAATCAACATTCATAACATTCTCCCTACCGTAATAAAACCCTAAATTCTATGAATGACTTTAAAAAGAAGAAACCAGTCGAAATAAGTCACCTCTTATGTCTTCGAGTCTGGAAAGCTCCAATATTTCCCTCAACTTGATCCTGTTCAATTTGTCAATGTCTGACGTTTGGAGAGTTTTTATTTGTTTCTTTCGAAGAAGAGAGTGACTCTGATGCTATTTTGGTAGTTTGGGGTAATATCTTGTCTGATGTTTTAAGTGTTCTTTTGCTGAATATTAGATTTTACTATGTATTTCAATCTAGATTATGATAATAATAATAATAATAATAATAAGCAGATATAAAATTCAGTCAAACACGTCATTTTAAGTCTCTCTCTCTCTCTCTCTCTCTCTCTCTCTCTCTCTCTCTCTCTCTCTCTCTCTCTCTCTCTCTCTCTCTCTCTCTCTCAATAGAAAATGTATAGCAATCAATCATAAGTTCTTTCATATCAGACAAAATAATTATTTACTTATTACAGAATAATATTTTGAAACTGTCAAAGCCTATTGTTATCACTATAAATTACAATGAATTCAATCAGTTATGAGATTAAATATAAACAGGAAATATAAATTCCTCAATATAAACATTACCTTTCATCATTTTCATATTCCATCAAAGCTGACTTTCATGAATGAAAGCGCCAGATGTACAATGACGGTTGATATTTTTCGGTTGTGTGAATGATTGGCGAATAGGTCGTGATGATAGAAAGTCACTTACTAATAGTAGTTACCATCTCTCTCTCTCTCTCTCTCTCTCTCTCTCTCTCTCTCTCTCTCTCTCTCTCTCTCTCTCTCTCTGACAGTGGGCGTCTTTCATTACGGTTATAATTTATATCTACCTTTCCCCTCTTTTGATAAAGAATTGAATAAACAAAAGAGACCTTTTGGGATTTCAACATGAGCAGTAACGTGTAAACGCAAACATATATGCACTCATGAATGGCAGAGGCAAGGGACAGTGACATTGCCCTATCGAGCAGGACATTGCCCCAGAGACTGACCATATGTTATATGATCAGCGCCTAAGCCCCTCACCACCCAAGCTAGGACAAGGGAGGGCCAGGCAAAGGTTGCTGAAGACTTAGCAGGTAGACCTTGTCTCCCATATATCCCCCATCCGTAGCTCACAAGGATAGTGAGGCTGCAGACACTACATGAAACTATTAGGCTTGGGGTGACTCGAACTCCAGTCCGGCAAGTCGCCAGGCAGGAATGTTTCCAATAGGCCATAATGGGCATTAAAATCATAAAGGGATTTTGTCTGTTAGCCGTCATATAAAATACTAGATAAATATAATTGTTTATAACATATAAACACTAATACATAGTCGTCGATAAGCGAAATTGAGGAACTCTAGGTCTGGTCAGTACTTGGTGAACGACCAATGAGAAGATAGATAATTTAGATACGTATCCCGCTGGGAGATCCATTTGACAGTGAGGTGGTGAGGCTAGCAACCTCACCCCCTAAGTAATTATTAGAAATTAGTTCAGTTATAGATGACGTCACCTCTCTGTGAGGCAGAAGTATAAATATGGAGATTAGATTGCAATGTTTTAAATGATAATAAGAGAGATTTAGTATTTCTTCTATAATCTAAATGCCATAGTGTTTTATTCAAACTAGGAATCTGAATAATAATGAGACCGTACATCAGTTCTAGAGTTTTGATAAATAACACTGATTCAAGAAAATAAATTATACTAATTCAAGAACATAAATCATACTGATTCAAGAAGATAAATTATACTGATTCAAGAAAATAAGTTATACTGTTTCAAAAAAATAAGTTAAAGGCCTACGGTTTCAAGAAAATAAGTTATACTAATTCAAGAAAATATGTTATACTAATTCAAGAAAATAAGTTATACTAATGCAAGAAAATAAGTTATACTGATTCAAGAAAATAAGTTATACAAATTCAAGAAAATAAGTTATAATAATGCAAGAAAATAAGTTATACTAATGCAAGAAAATACGTTATACTGATTCAAGATAATAAGTTATACTGATTCAAGAAAATAAGTTATACCAATTCAAGAAAATGAGTTATACTGATTCAAGAAAATAAGTTATACTAATTCAAGAAAATAAGTTATACTAATTCAAGATAATAAGTTATACTGATTCAAGAAAATAAGTTATACCAATTCAAGAAAATAAGTTATACTGATTCAAGAAAATAAGTTATATTAATGCAAGAAAATAAGTTATACTAATGCAAGAAAATAAGTTATAATGATTCAAGATAATAAGTTATACAGATTCAAGAAAATAAATTAAACCAATTCAAGAAAATAAGTTATACTGACTCAAGAAAATAAGTTATACTAATTCAAGAAAATAAGTTATACTAATTCAAGAAAATAAATTATACTGACTCAAGAAAATAAGTTATACTGATTCAAGAAAATAAGTTATACTAATGCAAGAAAATAAGTTATACTAATTCAAGAAAATAAGTTAAACTAATTCAAGAAAATAAATTATACTGACTTAAGAAAATAAGTTATACTGATTCAAGAAAATAAGTTATACTAATGCAAGAAAATAAGTAATACTAATTCAAGAAAATAAGTTATACTAATTCAAGAAAATAAATTATACTGACTCAAGAAAATAAGTTATACTGATTCAAGAAAATAAGATATACTAATGCAAGAAAATAAGTTATACTAATGCAAGAAAATAAGTTATTCTAATTCAAGAAAATAAGTTATACTAATTCAAGAAAATAAGTTATGCTGATTCAAGAAAATAAGTTATACTAATGCAAGAAAATAAGTTATACTAATGCAAGAAAATAAGTTATACTAATGCAAGAAAATAAGTTATACTGATTCGAGATAATAAGTTATACTGATTCAAGAAAATAAGTTATACCAATTCAAGAAAATAAATTATACTGATTCAAGAAAATAAGTTATACTGATGCAAGAACATAAGTTATACTAATTCAAGAAAATGAATTATACTGGATCAAGAAAATAAGTTAAATGATCCTTATTTTTATATGTAACATCTCGCTGCCCACATATTTCTGACGAAGCTTCGAATTTAAACTTTTACTCGATTAAGGTATTTTGCAATTTCTCTCTTCAGAAGCACAGCTTTGGAATTGAATGATCAAAGAGAATACATTAAACTTAGTCTATTCAGGGATGTTTTACCTAACGAAATAGGAAAAATAGGATTTTTTTCCTTTTTTATAACCCGATTGAAACTCCCTTTTATTCAATAATAGATTTTTTTGGCCGGTGTAAGTAATGTAATTTTCAAGAAATATGATCAATTATAAGAATCTCTATTTTTTTTTTTTTTTTTTTTTGGTTCATTCTTTGGACATAGCTTCATTTTCAAAGGTTATTTACATTTTTTATCAGTAAAAGTAAATAAGATAAGAAATTATTATTATTATTATTATTACTATCCAAGCTACAACCCTAGTTGGAAAAGCAAGATGCTATAAGCCCAAGGGCTCCAACAGGGAAAAATAGCCCAGTGAGGAAAGGAAATAAGGAAATAAATAAATGAAGAGAACAAATAAACAACAAATCATTCTAAAAAAAAGTAACAAAGTCAAAGCAGACATGTCACATATAAACTATTAACAACTTCAAAAACAAATATATCATAAATAAACTATAAAAAGACTCGTGTCCGCCTGGTCAACAAAAAAGCATTTGCTCCAACTTTGAACTTTTGAAGTTCTACTGATTCAACTACCCAATTAGGAAGATCATTCCACAACTTGGTAACAGCTGAAATAAAAATTTTAGAGTACTGCGTAGTATTGAGCCTCATGATGGAGAAGGCCTGGCTATTAGAATTAACTGCCTGCCTAGTATTACGAACAGGATAGAATTGTCCAGGGAGATCTGAATGTAAAGGATGGTCAGAGTTATGAAAAATCTTATGCAACATGCATAATGAACTAATTGAACGACGGTGCCAAAGATTAATATCTAGATCAGGAATAAAAAATTTAATAGACCGTAAGTTTCTGTCCAACAAATTAAGATGAGAATCAGCAGCTGAAGACCAGACAGGAGAACAATACTCAAAACAAGGTTGAATGAAAGAATTAAAACACTTCTTCAGAATAGATTGATCACCGAAAATCTTGAAAGACTTTCTCAATAAGCCTATTTTTTTGTGCAATTGAAGAAGACACAGACCTTATATGTTTCTCAAAAGTAAATTTGCTGTCGAGAGTCACACCTAAAATTGTTAAAGACTCATACAAATTTAAAGAAACATTATCAATGCTGAGATCCGGATGTTGAGGAGCCACCGTCCTTGACCTACTTACAATCATACTTTGAGTTTTGTTAGGATTCAACTTCATACCCCATAATTTGCACCATGCACTAATTCTAGCTAAATCTCTATTAAGGGATTCACCAACCCTAGATCTACATTCAGGGGATGGAATTGATGCAAAGAGAGTAGCATCATCTGCATATGCAACAAGCTTGTTTTCTAGGCCAAACCACATGTCATGTGTATATAGTATGAAAAGTAATGGGCCAAGAACACTATCCTGTGAAACACCGGATATCACATTCCTATAATCACTATGGTGCCCATCAACAACAACTCTTTGAGATCTATTACTTAAAATACAAATAATAATGCTAAGAAACGACCCACCCACTCCCAACTGTTTCAGTTTGAAAACAAGGGCCTAATGATTAACACGGTCAAAGGCAGCACTAAAATCAAGGCCAATCATACGAACTTCCCGACCACAATCAAGGGATTTCTGTACAGCATTGGAGATTGTAAGAAGGGCATCACATGCTCCAAGGCCTTTACGAAAACCAAATTGCAAACTAGGGAGTAGATGATTACCTTCAGCAAACCTATTAAGACGTTTTGCCAGAAGACGTTCAAAAACTTTAGATAATATGGGAGTTATGGAAATTGGGCGGTAATCAGTGGGACTTGAGCTACCACAAACACATTTACATAGAAGAGTAACATCACCAATTCTCCAACAAGTGCTAAAAGCTCCTCTTCTTGCTAACTTGCGCAAAATAACAGATAACTTTGGAGCTAAGAAAAATACCATTTGGATCTACACCTCCATATGCATCAAGGTCCACCAACAGAGCTTTAATCTCACGAGATCGAAAAGCTAAACTAGTTAGTTTAGCCTCAGGAAAACAGGAATGAGGAAGTTTAAGTTTTTCATTACTCTGTTTACTGTCAAAAACATCAACCAAAAGGGTTGCCTTTTCCTTTGGACAGTGAGTGACTGAGCCATCTGGTTTAAGTAAAGGATGAACTGTTGCATCTACACCAAAGAGTGCAGATTTAAGGGTAGACCACCATTTATGTTCCTGAGTTGTACCAGAAAGTGTTTCTTTTATGGTTAAATTGTACTCCTTTTCAGTTAAGGCATAAACTCTCAGGAGCAAAAGCTCGAGTATAGTTGTTCCAGGTCAAATCTGATCTGTTACCCTTCCAAAGGTGATAGGCCTCCTGCTTCTCCAAATAAGCACGTCTACAATCATCACTGAACCACGGTTTGTCCTTCACTCGGTACCTTAGCACACGAGAAGGGATACGTCTATCAATTATGTTGACTGGATTCTCATTCAAAGGGACAACAGGATCTACAATATTATATAATTGTGACCAATTCAAGCACAAAATATCATGTAAAATCCCATTCCAGTCTGCTTGGGATTTCATATAAATTTTACAAGAATATGATATATCAGGGACAGGCTGCTCAGTCTTCACTAATAATGAAATTAAGGCATGATCAGATGTCCCGACTGGAGAACCAACCTTACTAGTTATAACGCCAGGGGAGTCAGCGTATACGAGGTCCAAGCAATTACCAGACCTGTGAGTAGCTTCCTTTATGATATGCTCACAGCCTGATTCAGAGGCAAAGTCTAAAGCTCTTAAGCCATGGCGATCGGTAGGAGAGATAGAACTTAACCACTCCCTATGGTGAGCATTAAAATCACCAACAAAGACAAAAGAAGCCTTTCTATCATCTTCTTGTATCTTACCCATAATGGTAAGAAGACAATCAAAGATAGAATCATCCATGTCTTGATTCCGGTAGATCGAACACAAATAAAAGTTGTAATGCCTGTCACAAACTTTTATTACCTGAATCTCATGACATCCACATTGATAGCAGGACTTATGAGAAGCAGGGTACTCGGTCCTAATATACACCGCCATTCCCCCGGCCCTAGGGATGGCATCACATTTCAACATTATTGGGTTCTTAAAACCAATTATAAGGAGCTCAAATGAGAGCCTCATATTAAAAACCAAAGTTTCTGAGCACAAAAGAATATCATACTGTCTGGACGCAACTGTAAGGTCTTGGATATTTGCATGAAGACCACGAATATTGCAATACAGAAGACGACATTGACGAAATCTAGGACGTACTGGTCCCGGATTTCGCTCAATGTCTCCAGACAGCATGAGAATTAATAAAAATAAAAAAAGAGACATCATACTCAAAAACTAGATTAACAAGAATTATAACAAAAACAATATGTACAGAATTATAAATAAAGTGACTGATGATACCCATAGACTATTGTAAAAAGTCGGAAAAACTGGTTAACATGGAGGACCCGATACACCATGCAAGGCTAAATACCCTCCAGGATAGCCACTTCAGCTGAAGGGAGGAGAGTAAGGATGGTTTTGAGAAGAAAAAGAGTCAGAAAATGGAAAAGACAATCTCTTGATAAATCACCAGGCATCCATGGCCCTTCTATAAACCCAGCCCAACACACCATTTCAAAAAACAAGAGGAAGAAAAAAAATAATAAGATAGAATAGTGTGCCTGAGTGTACCCTCAAGCAAGAGAACTCTAACCCAAGACAGTGGAAGACCATGGTACAGAGGCTATGACCCTACCCAAGACTAGAGAACAATGGTTTAATTTTGGAGTGTCCTTCTCCTAGAAGAGCTGCTTACCATAGCTAAAGAGTTTCTTCTACCCTTACCAAGAGGAAAGTACACTGAACAAATTGCGGTACAGTAGTTAACCCCTTGGGTGAAGAAGTGTTAAGTATCTCATTGTTGTCAGATGTATGAGGAAAGACGAGAATATGTAAAGAATAGGCCAGACTATTCAGTGTAAGTGTAGGCAAAGAAAAAATAAGCCGTGACCAGAGAGAGGGATCCAATGCATTACTATCTGGCCAGTCAAAGGATCCAATACCTCTCTAGTGGTAGTATCTCAACGGGCGGCTGGTGCACTGGCCAACCTACTACCTATAAATGAGATATATCGATATTATTATTATTATTATTATTATTATTATTTATTATTATTATTATCATTATTATTACTTGCTAAGCTACAACCCTAGTTGAAAAAGCAGAATGCTATAAGCCCAGGGGCCCCAACAGGGAAAATAGCCCAGTGAGGAAAGGAAACAAGGAAAACTGAAAAATATCTTAAGACTAGTAACATCATCAATACAAATATTTCATAGATAAACTATAAAAACTTTTACACGTGGATCTTTCTATAGAACTGTCTTGTCAAAAAATATCAAAACTTTTTATAGAATCATTTATTAGATTTAGACTTTAAAATCAATCATCATCATCATCATCATCTTCATCATCATCATCACCATCATCTCTTCCTATGCCTGTTAAACCTGAAGGGCAACCGAAGGAAACCCCTTTCACAGACTCCTTAATGCAGAGGTCCTTATCTCCGCCTTTTGGTTTTATGTTGTCTCTGGTCTTGTCTCGTCTGGATGAGGGACATTCATATCTCTGCTAGGTCAACCACAGAGAGAGAGAGAGAGGAGAGAGAGAGAGAGAGAGAGAGAGAGAGAGACAGAGATCATATGCGTTTATACATACATATATTTATCTAAATGCATATACATACAGACACACACTCATATATATATATATATATATATGCATGTATATATATATATATATAATACATACATACATATATATATATATATATATATGTATGTATATATATGTGTTTGTATGTGTATGTACACACACACACACACACATATATATATATATATATATATAAAATCACTGCTACATACCATACCCAGAACATATAAAAGATAGAAGTCATTTTGATCATAACATTACCTAATAACTAGAATACATAACAGAAGATATAGTAAACTATTTGGAAGAAAAATCAGGCATAAGTTTGAAATGATTAGTAAAAAGAATGAAACTAAAATATTGAATATGAACGACACTTCACATCACTACAATCAATCAAATAAACTTGAGAAATAATAAATTGTGTGATAAGAAGACAATTATTAAAGAAAAATGCAAAAAAGTGATTATAGATTAAAATCTAAGAATCAAATCATATTTTCATTCTTATACAGTTAATCATAACAATACGTAACTAGGAAATCTCTCTGAGAGCGCAAACCTCTGCTACGGTAGATTATATCTCGAAACCAGCTTGCCTTTGCCAGAATCAGTTTAGACCGTTGGGGTACTTAAAGTCTGTGTGACAACCATGTACGAGCTTGCGGTTAAGGTTAGGGTTAATTCGGTTGACCTTTTGTTCGACCTTGACCTTGAAATTTGACCTAGGGCTTTAAAAATTTAATCATTTCTACGTCTTAATATAACAATTAATCCCTGTAAGTTTCACTACTCTGTGAGTAAAATTGTGGCCAGGAAGTTGTTCACAAACAAACAGACAAACATAGGTAAAAACATAACCTCCTTTAAACTTCGTTAGTATAGGTAATAAGAATTATTTCACATCATTAATAAAGCAACCAAAACATAACTGGAAGAATCATTCCCTCGAGTTAATTTTCTCAGAGCAAAAAAAAAAAAAAATAAAAAAGACAGTAATGCAGTGGATAAAATGAGCAATTAGATTCTTCTTGGGTACGAAACCTAAATCTGGCATTCAAAATTGCATTTTGCTCCTTGAACGCAAAATCTGGCATTACATAAACCATCTTGGAGCAAGATTGCCTTTTTATTTATTTTTTTTTTTTACAAAAGATTTATATCTTCAATTTCATGAGAATATATATATCTAACTATATATATGTATATATATATATATATATACATATGTATATATATACATATATATATATATATATATATATATATATTTATATATATATATATATATATATATATATATATTTACATATATAGTATATATGTATATATATGTAATATTTCAATTGTTACTTTACTTATATAGTTTATTTATTTCCTTATTTCCTTTCCTCAATGGGTTATTCAACTCTGTTGAAGCCCTTGGGCTTATAGCTTCCTGCTTTTCCAATTAGGGTTGTAGTTTAGCAAGTAATTTATAATAATAATAATAATAATAATAATAATAATAATAATAATAATAATAATAATAATAATAATAATAATAATAATAATAATAATAATAATAACATAAGTGCGTGTGTATGCTCATATCCATTCAACTCATATATAAAAAACCTTTCGTTAATGTCCATAAATCCTATAGAATCCTTTAAAGGTATCCTAGCTTCATCCATCTTCCCTCAACAAACACCAAAAGACATACATCCATTTCTAAATCTCATTAAAGATTGGCGTCAACACTTAGAGAATGTGGATTCAGTCATCTTCTCGAATACCAACTTCAAAGAGACTGAAAAAAATATCTACTGAGTCGTGAAAGCTTCGCCTACAAACTTCCACTTCACAGACTTTGGAAATAAGGACCTCGGTGAGAGTGGAATATTCTGTAACTGTGTGAGGTTTCGTATAATGTTTGTATAATGAGTTTATGCTTTCATGAAATTCTGGGGACATTTTATTATAATTCTTGTACAAAGTTGATATTACATTGATCATCCACTTTTTTATGGCAATTTTCTAATATTTATATTTCATAGAGCACTTGAAATATCCTAATCATTACTGCAAACTTTGGTGACAGGAGGATAGATGTGAGAGAGGCAAGAGAGCATGCTAGAAATAGAAATGAATGGCGAGCGATTGTGACGCAGTTCTGGTAGGCCCTGCTGCTCCTCCGGTCGCCTTGGATGACCGCAGAGATAGCAGCAGTAGGGGATTCAGCGTTATAAAGCTTCATCTGTGGCGGATAACGGGGGTGGTTGGGCTGTGGCACCCCAGCAGTATCAGCCTAACGGTTGAGTCCCTTGTCAGGCATGGAGGAACGTAGAGAGAAAAGGTCCAATTTTTTTCATTTGTTTGATGTCAGCTACCCCCAAAATTGGGGGAAGTGCCTTGGTATGTGTATGTATTACTGCTCCGATATTGTTATGATTCATCATCATCGTCTCCTCCTACGCCTATTGACTCAAAGGGCATAGGTTAGATTTCACCAGTCGTCTCTATCTCGTGCTTTTAATTCAATACTTCTCCATTCATCATCTCCCACCTCGCGCTTCAAAGTCCTCAGCCATGTAGGCCTGGCTCTCCCAACTTTTTTAGCGCCTTGTGGAGTCCAGATAAACGTTGGCCAGTCATTTTATGGATATACCCACCACAAATTGCAATAGTAATGAAACTTGGCATTTTTGCTTCTTTTGACCCATGTAATAACATAGTAAAAGTCAAGGAAATTCGAGGCATTGGAACACATTCATTTCGAGCAACCACTTTTTGAAAGTTATGCGCGAAAATACGCTAATAGAAATGGCATAAATTTTTTTGTTATAACGGTGCTTTTGTTATTTCTTTCACATTTCTCAAAAGATGTCAAACATTTTCATTATTAAATAAATAAATTGAGATAATTAACGTCTAATAGCCTTGTTTTTTTTTCTTTTTAGGTTAACCAGTAGCATGGACGATTGCGTTTTCTGCAGTGAATCTCTCGGCAACGGCGAACAAACCACGAAATTAGGTGCCAAGGGGTGTGATGGAATAAACAAAGCAAATGACCTACGGCACGCTGATATCAGTGTCGCACCTGGACAAGTTGTACACACCAGATGCAGGAAGGACTTCTGCTCCCAACTGTCTATTGAGCGAGACATCAGAAAACGCGGATATGACTGTACTGGTGGTTTCAGCGGCACTGTGCGTGCGCGTCAATCTGCCAGTTCTGCGTTTCACTACAGCAAACACTGTTTGTTCTGTGGAACACCAGACAAGTACCTGGGCAGACAAAAAACGCATAAACTTATACCAGTCCGAACAATGGACTTCCAGAGGAAGGTTACAGAGAGCTGTGTTGAACGCAATGATGCATGGTCAGAGACAGTAAAGGCTCGAGTAGAATTCGTCCAGGACTTCCATGCCGCTGACGCAGTCTATCACAATATATGTTGCATAAACTTCAGAACTGGGAAGCAGATTCCACGCCAGTTCCTTACAGTTCCAAGCAAGCGACCTAAGTATGGTAGACCGGCTGATGACACACGGAATGATGCATTCATAAAAGTCGCAGAGTACCTCAAAGCCAATGACGAGGAACAGACAACGATACCGGATCTCATAGGAAAAATGGGGGAATTTCTTCTTGGAACTGATTGCACACCTTAGAGATTCACCTACATGAAGGAATGTATCCAAAAGCACTTTGGTCAGGATATCACCATCGCAGAAATAAATGGCAAAGAGAATGTTGTGACCTTTCGCCACAGGGCCTCTGCGATCATTCACGAATTCCATCAAAGGCCAAAGGAGACATCATATGAAGCTAAGAAGATGAGACTGATTAAGACGGCTGCAAAACTGATCAAAAGTGATGTGAAATCCGTACAACAGTCGATAGATATGTACCCATGTACAACTGAAATGTCCTCAACAGAAGAAGCCATGTCGTTCCTACCTGAATCACTAAAACTCCTTCTTCAAACACTCTTTGTGGGCCGAGATGCTGATAGAAAAGTCGGTTCTCTAGGGCAAGCTATCATGCAGGCAATTCGGCCCCGAGTGATGCTGGCACCCTTACAGATAGGACTGGGTGTGCAGATGCACCACCATTTTGCATCAAAGTTCTTGATCGACATGCTCCATGCCCACGGATAATGCAGTTCTTATCGTGAGATACAAAGGTATGAACGGAGTGCAGCAGTTGTACTAGGGACAGACATACCAAACTACCGGCCAGAGAAGTTCATCCAATATATGGTGGACAATGTCGATCACAACATCCGTACAATAGATGGCCTCAACACATTCCACGTGATGGGAATGATTGCGTCTGTCACTCCAGGTACCAGGACATCAACAAGAGTGCCACGTGTGCCTGTGACACTGAAGGATGTTGTAACTGTGGGCCGAATAAACATCCGACATCTGACAACACTTTGCGATGGGCTAGATACTCTGAGGTATGAGGTTCTACAAGATGAGATGGAAAAGGACAGATCTACCAACCTTGACCTCCTCTGGAAGCTGTCCCTTACATTACGCTCACCATGACCAGCATGGTCTGGCATGATGTAAGCCATGCACACTGGTGTACATCCAGGTCAGTCTACAGTCTTCCTGCTTCCCATAGTCGACATGAACAGCAGTGATCCCACTTGCATCTATTCAACATTGACATTTCTATCTGAGCACGCCAAACAGTACAACGCAAAGGTCATCATCACATTTGACCAACCACTTTGGTGGAAGGCGCTTACCATCATCGAAAGTCAGTCAGAGGGCAGTGACTTGCGTAAGATTGTACTGCGCAAGGGGGGGCTTCCACACGTTGATGAGCTTCTTGGGGAGTATTGGAAATATCATGTCAGGATCTGGACTGCGCTCTGTTCTGGAACTGGTGTATGCCGAGAACACTGTAATGCACATGCTGTCTGGCAAGGCATATGACCGAGCTATCCGTGGGCATCTCTTGGTTGATATAGCACTGAACTCTCTTCTCGCAGAAAGGATACTTGGTACGCTAGTGCCTCCTTGTTCGCAGGCTAAGAATGATGGTCCTCAGGGTATTGTAGAAGATGACGAACCAAGTGAAGACGAGATAATGCAAAGCATAGATGATGCACAGGCAGCCATAGATCCACATGATACCGAGTCAGGGTCGCAAAGTGTGAGAGCTGGACCAATTGACCTGTGTGAGCTGCGAGACCTGTATGATTCATTGATGAAGGGTGAGTGTTCTACTGACGATATCCTTTCAGCCCCGGTTCTGGACTCTGTTCGTGACATCATGAATGTTGTCCGACAATCGATGAAGGATTTACGTACTACACAGCTATGGCTGCAATACATGGATATGATTGACATATTGAGGACATTCCTGAGGTCGGAACGCACTGGTGACTGGCGTCTGCACATGCACGCTTTGCACGACATGTTGCCCTACATGGCAGCTGCAGGCCACAATCTCTACACTAAATCTATTTACGTCTACCTGCAGCGACTGGCACAACTGTCTATTCAGCATCCCAAGGTCCACCACCAGTTCCAGAATGGATATCACGTAGTGCGGCGCTCAGATCGGTACTGGGCCGGCTTGTCCACAGATCTTCTGATCGAGAAAGTGCTCATGAGAAGTGTGAAAACCACAGGGGGACTGACAAGGGGCCATGGCATGAACGAGTTGCAAAGGATCACGTGGCTGCTGTCCATCCCCATATGTGCAGAGGTCAACATGGCCTTGCAAGACTACACATCAGTGCCGTATGGGACCAGTGACCAGCACAAAGAACAAAGAGCAGCTCGACAAGCACGGAACACAGATGACACGCACAAACTCATTGGCTACCTGTCATCAAAGGATCCCTTTGGAAACGATCCAACTCTGCAAAGCATTGACACTGGCATCACAGCTGGAGATTCGGTCAATGCTGACCAAGCAGCGTCAGTGGGCAGGAAGATCTTAGATGGAATGGTTGTCAAAAAGGTTCTTGATCACATGTTCAAGAAAAAAAATCAGGTTGTGACTTTAGACACACGTTCATCAGTGAAAAATGGCAAAGAATCTGTTCTGATAGATCCACAACTGTTGTTCCAACGTCTGAGTACGGCAGGATCACGCTGTGATGACCTCACTGATGTCTTCAAGTACGAACTATGCAGTTACCCACCAGCACTGTTTCAGACCATTGATATCCTGTTTGAGGCCGACAAGCCAGCGCTAGCCGAGGCCATTTGGAAACAACTCCCCCTTGCCGTTCGCAACACAGTGCTGCCACAGAATGTGCAATATGTTCTGGATGGTGGGGCATTGCTACAAAGAATTCCTTGGAATTGTGGCGAGACCTATGAAGGAATCTCCAGTCACTACATACGATATGTTGGAGACAGGTATGGTAAAGCTGTCATAGTGTTTGATTGATATGTGAGCGCACCCTCCACCAAAGATGTAGCGCACAGCAGGCGCGTTCAATCTCACAGCAGTCCCCTTATCAACTTCACAAAGGACATGGTATGTACTATGAAGAAAGATGACTTCCTTGCCAACCAAACAAATAAACAAAGCTTCATCAATCTACTGAGTGATGACCTTCAACGGCAGCACAACGATGTTCTTCATGCCAGGGCAGATGCAGATGTCCTCATAGTGGAGACAGCCATTGCATGTGCAAACACCAAGGACACCGTGGTAGTTAGCGATGACACCGATCTTCTTGTTCTCCTATGTAGTCGTGCAGGGCCCACATCACACAACCTGTTCTTCCGACCTGAGCCTAAGCTGACGTCAAGGAGGCAAGCAAGATGTTGGAATATCGAGCAAGTGCAAAAGACACTTGGACGCCATGTGTGTGACAAGCTCCTTGTGGCACATGGACTCCTGGGTTGTGATACCACGTCAAGACTCCACTCCATTGGCAAATCAGCAGCTTTGAAGAAGCTGAACTCCAGTGCGTATTTCTTTGGGCTTTTGGCAACGTTCAACACTCCTGGAGCGTCGAAAGAGGATGTCATGACAGCAGGAGAGAATGCTGTGGTTTGCTTGT
>NC_090744.1:4974801-4982301 GCF_036898095.1 Palaemon carinicauda | reverse complement strand
GATGCAGGTGTCTTCCGAGTTTGTGACGTGTCTAAAATAAACTAAGCATACGATATCTGTGATATCGATAATTTAGTCAGTTCATATCTATACTTCACCAGAATTGGTCATCTGGACCAACCCAGCTTCCTCCAGTGATGGAGATGTTTAACTCTGTTGTTTTTATAGAATAAATACTTAAAAACTATTAAGATGTATTCATTTTCATACATCTGAAACAACACTTACTCAATATGTGCTTATAACAGTAGCACGCCAATAAATGGTGGCAGCGATTAAACTCTAAGACAGCGGTTAAACTCTAAGAATTAGAGAAAAATCTTCAAGACTTCAAAATAATACCTATAAAACCAGAGAGATATCTTCAAGACTTCAACATAAAAGCTGTAAAACCAGAGAAAGATCTTCAAGACTTCAAAATAAAAGCTGTAAAACCTGAGAAAGATCTTCAAGAACTCAACATTATCTACAAGAATCTACAATTTTCACTAAGTCCAACGAAACAGCTAACATCAACATATGTTAGAATACAACCTGAATCTTCAATCAACATCCTAGGAAACCCAAGGACTGGCGTTCAACAATTGCAAGACATATCCAGGAAAAACTACATTCAACAAGAAACTAGAACGAGACATCGCTAACAAAACATCAAGAGAGAGAGAGAGAGAGAGAGAGAGAGAGGACGTGTCGACTTCATATATAAGCTAAGTACAGATATTTTGAATTCATTCCAGTTTGGGCAGTGAAGTGTAGTTATCACAAGTCGTTAGTCGATTATTGCTGGGGTGAGTGAATTGCTAAGCTTTGTTATAGGAATATATAAAGTATAAGCAGCAGAATTATATAATCAAAGATAATATTCTGTGTAGGACTGTGACAAGGAAAACCCGCAATACACCACATGTAACTAACGACCAGGTAGTAGTACCAATCTCACTTATTTCCACTGTCCTGAATTGGTTGCATTCAAATCCATTACATGGACGCCCTGGGTTCTCATTAATGTCACAGAAAGCCAAATCATTGTTTTATTGGCATACAATGCTTACAGATATAAAAAGACACATAGCTAATTGTCGCACATGTCAGGAAAACAAAGGGCATACGAAAACACCTGTCAGCCTAGGAGCTTATCCTGTGCCCAATCAACCCTTTGAAAGAATACATTTAGATTTGTTAACAGGATTTTACGAGTCAGACAGAGGAAATAAGCACCTCTTAGTAATTATAGAAGCTTTAACTCGATATACAGAACTAATAGCGCTTAAAACTAAAACTGCCTTCGAATGCGCTAGGAAGTTTTACGAGTGTTACATTTGTAAACATGGAATTCCACACATGATAATCTCAGACTCGGGTGGTGAATTTAATAATCAATTTCTTACCTCATTGTGTGAATTCCTCAACATAAAGAAGATTAATACCATGATATATCACCCAGAGTCGAATGGGCTAGTGGAAAGAGCAAATAGGAAGATATTAAATATATTGAGGGTAACACTAGGGGGATCAGACCCCAACTGGGATATTGCAATACCGGCGTAACTGAGTACTCTGAATCATTCATATCATATATCAATTAAAATGTCACCGCATGAAGCATTGTATGGTACCCCAGTTAGAACACCTTTCCATGTATTAACGCCTACAACTAATCTATCAAATCCTTTAAAAGAATGTATAAATGCAAGTATAAGTCAATATGATATCCTTCGAAAGAATTTAGAAGAATCACAAATCATAATGAAAAGGAATCATGATAAAATAGCGAAACCAACTAAAACATATACCGTGGGTGATAACATCTATATTCAAATCAATGTCAGAAAAGGGCTCAACTATAAACTAACACCTAAGTTTGAAGGCCCATTTAACATTTTGGAAACATTAACGGCCAATAGGTTTAGAGTTCAAAACGTATCCCAACCCACGGATGAGAGAATAGTACCATTGGCTCACATAAGAAATTAAAAAGAAAAGAGAGGAAAAGAAGTGAGGGAAAATTTTATTCTGTTTTATGTGATTAAAAGTTTTCTTTTTAATACAGGAGTAATTACATGTATTTTTTCTCGTTACAGGTTTCCAAGATGAATTTTTTGTTGTTGGGAGTGATATTGTTCGCTCAGACATTTTTCTCGTATGGGATGAGCTCTAAGACTAAAAATATATATTTTAAATATGGCAATATAGTTGAAAGACAAGAAGACATTTTTATTACATCAACCAACGTAATTGTAGAAGTGAATATGCAAGGAATTTTTCTTCAAGAGAATGATGTCATTAGCTTGAGAACCGCCATTTCAAGGTTTTCTGCATCATTGGATGAGTTGCGTAGAAGACATTTTCATTTGACTACTAAGAGTTTGCTTGGATCAACATTAAAAGTTGCAGAGATGCTATCTGGTGACTTGAAAAATAAGACTGGCGAGACAGGATCTTTGGCTTATGACCTTTTGATGTGGACTGTAGGACACGAACATAAAGAAAGACGGAATCCGTTTATTTATGCTGCATTAAGCATATTTGGGTCTGTTGCAAGTTTAGGTTTAGGAATTTCCAATCGTCTTAAAATTAGTAATCAAAATAAGAAAATTGAGTTCTTGACTCATAAAGATGAATTGATTATGTCAGAACTAAGGAATCAGTTAGCTTCAATCAATAAAATTATGGATTTATTAAATGAACATTCAGATAATATCGTTCAAATTATGGAAGTACAGGATTTGTTGGCAACATTAACGTATTATGATTCAAAGATAGATCACATACATAACAGAATTACACATTTCATTGAGAAATCCAAGGATTATGTAGAAGCTATCACGTTAGCAACTAAAGGTGTATTGTCGCCCCATATGTTGCCTATAAGTTACTTAAAATTAATTCTGAAGAACGGAAGGGATCAACTAGGCTATGTTCCTTTGTTAGACGAACATAGGTTAGAATTTTATTACAGCCTAATTACAGTAAACGTAGATAATAACAAAATTAGGATTAAAATTCCCTTTGATTCTTCTGATGCCTGGCAATCTTACAGGATATCACCATTTCCGACTTTCATGACGAATCACTGAAATCCAGTAATATCCAGTTTGACAGGACACGTATTGATTTCCCCAGACAAGCAAACATATACGGTCATTAAAGACTTAAATCAATTAACTCACTGTTCAGACGCAATGGATAGAAAAATATGTACAGCTGACTCATTTGAATTCCATAAAAACTTAATGGATTCATGCGAGTTAGGTATAGTGCTAGACGGTGCTCTCTCCCATACAAGTGAAAATTGTCTGGATAAGCTTTATCCCTTTGACAATAATGAGTTCAATTGCAGACTGAATAATGGCTCGTGGATACGATTCGACAAGGACGGCTTCAATGTATCATGCCCTGACGGATCCACGTCCTTCACCAATATCTTCGTCGCAGCAGATGGTTGTGTCGGGACTTCCCCGAATTCCATGGTGACTGGTCTACGGACAATCATCAGAGAACGAGCCTACTTCGCGAACTTCACATGGACCTCTACAATGCCAGCACTTCCTCTCCCGTACAACGGACATGTGGCAAAGCGGTTGATGAAACTTACCGAAAAGGACCACCTGTCACCGACTTATAAGGAAATTCTTCACCCCATACTACTGGCTGGTTTGTGTATCACGGTGGTGATATTTATCACCGTGAACATCCTTGTTTGGCGTAGGTTACGGCACAGCAAGCAGCTAAAAAGGAATGAGTTGCCTAGCCCCGACAATACGGCCTATTTGATTCAGTTCAAAGCTGTTTGAGTGGCCACCTCATTCGCTAAAGGAGTATTTGTAGGGACGAGTTTGTATGAAAAGCTGATTAGTATGCTAGTAATATGTAATTAAAGAAATTTTCTACATTTGCATTGTTAAAAATACATTTAAAACAACATTTAAAAAAAAAAATAAAATAAAATAAAAAAGGATATAAATCATTTTTCTCTCGGCATCTAATAAAAATATATAAGCCGGAATGTTGAAAAAGAAAAGAGAAAAAAAAATAAAATATATAACAGAATCTATGGGCATCTAATAAAATATATCAGCCCTATATATATATATATATATATATATATGTACGAAACCGTGGTACGTGTACGTACCAGGAATTCATGTTTGTGCACTAAAAATTGAGTATTTTGTTTCTGACAAAGGTAACAATTATTCTTTATCAAGTTACCAAATTATATGTAAGTCAGAAGTTTTTTTTTTTTTTTTTTTTGGTACCATATAATCATTTGCTAGCAATGTACCATATATATGATCTTGGTTTTATCATGCATTTTTCTTTTTGCTTTGGTAATATCTTTTTTGTATGTATTATTGTTATTATTTTTCAATGTGCCTATTTGGACATTCGTCCTCGGTTGATTACGGCTAAAGTTAAACAAAGAATAATACGTATGTCCAGTCACACCTAATAACCATGTTTTGGCTTGTTGTTAAATTTTTGTAAAAAAAAAATTGAGATAGCTGGCCGAGCTAATGTAATGATTAGAATAGTTAATATTACATGTTTAAAACAAATGACGTAATATGTCATGTTGGTTGGAGGAGCTAACCCTGGGATTTGCTGTAGTCATTCAAATCGTAAACAGGACATATAATGCAAACCTATGCAAACCTCGGCAAATTGACATTCTTCTTAAACGTCAACACATTGTCTCAGCGTGTGAAAGTTTGTGACGTCACCGGATGCAGGTGTCTTCCGAGTTTGTGACGTGTCTAAAATAAACTAAGCATACGATATCTGAAATATCGATAATTTAGTCAGTTCATATCTATACTTCACCAGAATTGGTCATCTGGACCAACCCAGCTTCCTCCAGTGATGGAGATGTTTAACTCTGTTGTTTTTATAGAATAAATACTTAAAAACTATTAAGATGTATTCATTTTCATACATCTGAAACAACACTTACTCAATGTGTGCTTATAACAGTAGCACGCCAATATATATATACGTATACACACACACACACACACACACACATATATATATATATATATATAAAATATATATATATATATATATATATGTATTTACACACACACACACACATATATATATATATATATATAAATATATATATATATGTATATGCTCTCTCTCTCCATATATATATATATATATATATATGCATATATATATATATATATATATATGTATATATATTTTTATATATATATATATATATATATGTGTGTGTGTGTGTGTGTGTGTGTGGTTGTGTGTATGTCTATATCTATCCAGAGAGAGAGAGAGAGAGAGAGAGAGAGAGAGAGAGAGAGGTATATCGCCTTTTCATAAACAATTTCCTTCATGTGGTATCGTGGAAGAAAAAATCTTAGCAGTCTTCATTTCCAATTCCCCATATCCAGGATAGCAACAGCTTTATTCAAAGACTCTAAACTATTCAGTATCACCGGAGAAAATTTACCTTTAAAAGTCAACATTTATTTTATTCAGTCTTCCACAAATGTTGACTTTTCCGGTGCCTTATTTAAACGTGTCTCCACAGATGCTTTATCACTCTTCCCTTTTAGGGCGAGTTCATGGGTCTTTGAAACTTGATTTTTCAATTCTTCTTCTTCACTTTTCTCTTTTCCTTTTCATAGATACTGGTTTAAGTATTCTCGAGATGCGTTCTGTAATTCTCATGGATTTGATTTTCTTTTATATCTTATATAAGACATTTGATGAAAAATAGAGAGAGAGAGAGAGAGAGAGAGAGAGAGAGAGAGAGAGAGAGATTGGGTTTCTAATGATATAAAGTTGTACTCATGAAAAATATACTTCATATTTTAGACTTTTAACCCAAAGAGAGAGAGAGAGAGAGAGAGAGAGAGAGAGAGAGAGAGAGTAGACTAGGTTTTTAATGACTAAGCACGTATATAAAGTCGTATTAAAAAATATACTCCCTTCTTAGACTTTTAACCCAGAGAGAGAGAGAGAGAGAGAGAGAGAGAGAGAGAGAGAAAAGAGCACGTATATAAGCCAAAGGGCTCCAACAGGCAAAGTAGCCCAGCGAGGAAAGAAAATTTGGAAATGAATAACCTATAAGGGAAGCAATGAATAATCAAAATAAAATATTAGAAGACCAGTAACAACATTAAGAAAGATCTTTCACATATAGATTTTAATTTTTGTAATAATGCGTATTGCTTTCTAAGGTATTTTAAAAGTACTGACAAATTGTTTGTCATACTAAACGCTTATCCAAGAAATATTTCACTTTCCACATTTAGGTCGATCTATGATGATTTGTTTATGATATTTATTAGTTTTATGATATTATTTCTTCGTCAGTGGTAAGAGATTTTCGTCTTCACTTTTCATACAGGAAGGATTTCATATGGAACACTTTAGACGTTAAAATTAACTTAAATTGAAACAAGTCTACTCTAAACTTTTGTCTGGTCTTATATTTAACTGCTCTCTCTCTCTCTCTCTCTCTCTCTCTCTCTCTCTCTCTCTCCTACATTTGTGACATCTAGAATGATATTAAACATTACTTCAAATTGAAAGAAATTATCTTTAAACTTTTGTCTTGTCTAATATTTAGCTGCTCTCTCTCTCTCTCTCTCTCTCTCTCTCTCTCTCTCTCTCTCTCTCTCTCTCTCTCTCTCCTACATTTTTGACATCTAAAATGATATTAAAAAACATTTCAAATTGAAACAAGTCACCTATTTTCGCAAGGATTAAAGATTAATAATCAAAGGTCTTACTGTTAAAGAGACAAATAACCATATATTCAATTTCATATTTTAATTCATTACCCTAGAACATTATTATCACATTATTTTGATAGATTTATTTTGATATCACGAGAATTTACATTTTATCCAGCAAGCAAATAAATGAGAATTGAAAGTGATTTTGCTGAATTTCAGAGCATCATTTGAGTTTGTCAAAAAAAAAAAAAAAAAAAAAATCCCCAAGTAGCTATATCGAGAATTCATCCCCTTTAAGTTGCTTTTCATTATTGTTTTCACAATAGAATAGGATCAAAGAATATCTTCTCATTTAGTTTATTTATTTCTTTATTTAATTTCCTCACTGGGCTGTTTTTCCTTGCAGGAGCCTTGGGCTTATGGCATCCAGCCTTTTCAAACTAAGGTTGTTCCTTACCTAATAATAATAATAATAATAATAATAATAATAATAATAATAATAATAATAATAATAATAATAATAATAATATAATTATTTTTATTTCCAGAAAAAAATACAATATTACATGCCAGAGACTAATAATAACAATGACAACTACAACAACAACAACAACATCTACAATAACCACAATGAAAATAATAATAATAATAATAATAATAATAATAATAATAATAATAATAATAATAATAATGATAATAATAATAATAATAATATAGAAGGTTATTCTAATTTCCAGAAAAAAGAAACATTATTACACCCCACACACAGCAACGACTCAATGGCTTTAGCTGT
>NC_090744.1:4967301-4969801 GCF_036898095.1 Palaemon carinicauda | reverse complement strand
GGGTCTCACATGAAAAAGAGATAGTTTATCAATACCTGGGATAATGTACCGAGGTCTCACATAGAAGAGATAGTTTATTAATACCTGGGATGATGTACTAGGGTCTCACATAGAAGAGATAGTTTATTAATACCTGGGATAATGTACTGGGGTCTCACAAAGAATAGATAGTTTATCAATACCTGGGATAATGTACTGGGGTCTTACATGAAAAAGAGATAGTTTATCAATACTTGGGATAATGTACTGGGGTCCCAAATGGAAGAGATAGTTTATCAATACCTGGGATAATGTACTAGGATCTCACATAGAAGAGATAGTTTATCAATACCTGGGATAATGTACTGGGGTCTCACAAAGAATAGATAGTTTATCAATACCTGGGATAATGTACTGGGGTCTCACATGAAAAAGAGATACTTTATCAATACCTGGTATAATGTACCGAGGTCTCACATAGAAGAGATAGTTTATCAATACCTGGGATGATGTACTTGGGTCTCACATAGAAGATATAGGTTATCAAAAACAATATTTCACAATTGTGACGGTGCCGAGAGAGAGGTTAAGACTCAAAGGCAGGATGCAATCAACTGAGTTGTTTATTAAAGAACACTCTCCTTTATATACAAAATTTCAAAGCAACAAGAATTTTCCTGTTCAAATATTAACAATGTTACAGAGGAGAAAAGCAGACATGAAGATACAAGCATAATATATTCAAAAGGAATTATGTACAATTGTGTGACACACGGTTGGTACATGGCTCCCCCCCTAAACATGACATACTGTACAAGTTAAATAGGGCACCCTGATCTAGAGAGGCGAACTGTAGGCGGGTCATCTGGCAGGAGATAAGCAGGTTTTAGACGATCAATGGAGACCCAGTCTTCTTTGCCACGAATGTTTAGTGGGAATGCTTTCGGACTGCGTCGGATCACAAGGAAAAGGCCCGTGTAAGGGGGCGTTAGTGGTGGCTTGCTAGTGTCGTTGTGTAGGAAGACGTGCGTTGCAGAGTGCAAGTCTGTTGGTATGTGATGCTTGGCTGGGGTCTTGAAAGTCTGGTGGCATGGAGTAAATTTTCCTACGACGTGACGTATGTGCTGGAGATCGTCGGAGGAGGTTGTCGAAGGAAAAAATTCGGCAGGGACAACCAATGGGTCGCCATACACCATTTCAGCTGCCGAGACATCGAGGGCGTCTTTAGGAGTGGTCCTTAGTCCCAGGAGGACCCAGGGAAGCTGAGTAAACCAGTTGCAATCCTTGCAGCGGGACATCGAAGCTGCTTTAAGGGTGCGATGAAAACGTTCAACCATTCCATTGGCAGCAGGGTTATAGGCCGTTGTCTGATGTAGGGTGATGCCCAGGAGATTTGCTAATGATGTCCACAGTTGAGAGGTGAAAGTGGATCCCCTGTCAGAAGTAATATGTTCATGGATACCAAATCTTGCAATCCATCCAGAGAGTAAGGCAGATGTACATGAGGCTGACATCTCAGTTTCCATGGGAATGGCTTCAGGCCAACAGGTGGAGCGGTCGATGATGGTAAACAGGTAACGATGTCCTTGTGATGTGGTTAGGGGGCCTACAACGTCGACGTGAATATGTGCGAAACGACGCTGAGGTTGAGGAAAGGTGCCCACTCCTGAATCCGTGTGTCGATGTACTTTGAAAGTTTGGCAAGAAGTACAGGCGCGGACCCAATCCTTAGCATCCTTAGAAATGCCATGCCAAATGAACTTTGCCTTCAGCAGCTGTGCAGTAGAACAACACGAGGGATGTGAAAGTCCGTGAATGAAATCAAACACCTGTCGGCGCATGGGAGCAGGAATCCAAGGTCGCGGTCTGCCAGTACTGACGTCACAGAGGAGGGTGGTGTTGGAGTCTTCGAGGGGAAAGTCTTCCCAACGGAAGGATGTGCAGGATGTCCTACATGCTTGATACTCTGGATCCTGTCGTTGGGCATCAGCCAGGACGTTGTAATCCAATCCCAGTTGAACGGCAGCCAACGTGTTTCTTGACAGGGCATCGGCAACGGGATTCATTTTCACAGGGACGTATTGAAGGGTGCAATTGTATTCAGCCACAGCGGAGAGATGTCGGCGTTGCCGGGCGGACCAGGCATCAGACTGTCGAGTAAAGGCGTGCACCAGAGGCATGTGGTCTGTGCAAATGATGAAGGGCGTACCTTCTAAGAAATGGCGAAAGTGATGGACAGCCAAGTGCACCGCCAGCAATTCTCGATCGAAGGTAGAATAACCCGATTCTGCCTTGGACAGTTTTCTGCTGAAGAAGGCCAATGGGCGGGGCGAGCCGTTGACCACCTGCTTGAGTACTGCACTAATAGCGATGTCGCTGGCATCGGTGGAGAGAAGGAGAGGGGCATGTGGGATAGGAAAAGTGAGAGCCGCAGCAGTTGATAGGGCCTTCTTTCCATTGCAGAAGGCTGCATCTTGAAGGGGACCCCACTTCAGGTCCTTCGGCTTGCCCTTGAGGGAGG
>NC_090744.1:4951274-4966801 GCF_036898095.1 Palaemon carinicauda | reverse complement strand
TCTGAGGCCTGGCAAATCAAATTATACATGCTGAAAAATTTATAATGAAAATCAAGTAATACATGATAAGCAATTTAATACATTTATGATTCATAATCTCATACATCTTATGAATAAAATGAATACGTTTATGCACGCCAACATCCAAAGGATATTCGTTTTCTTTCGTTAGCATATAAAGGATCCTTCCTTAAGATATAAAGAAAGAACGTTAGATATTACAAGAATCTCTTACCCTAAAGGATATAAATTGAGGATCTCGTGTCTGAGGACATGGCGTTATCTACTCCACCCAAGGGAAGGAGAATGTCAGGATTTGGTAGACTTTAGTCTTGGGTTAGGTTCGTGGCTTAGGCGGAAGGCTTAAGCCTTGATCAATCATTGTTAAGACCAGAAAATACTATCGTGGTAGTTCGCTGAAGACGGAAGAGGGATTTACTATTATAAATTATTATTATTATTATTATTATTATTATTATTATTATTATTATTATTATTATTATTATTACTTTGATATATTTTCCCTGGCTAGAGATTAGTTTTTTGGGTTTAGAGTTCTCTTGCTTGAGGGTATACTCAGGCACACTATTATATCTGTTTCCTTATTTCCTTTCCTCACTGGGCTATTTCTACTGTTGGAGCCCTTGGGCTTATAGCATCCTGCTTTAGCATCTAGGGTTGTAGTTTAATAATAATGATAATAATAATAATAATAATAATAATAATAATAATAATAATAATAATAATAATAATAATAATAATAATTCAGAAGTCCACCTCTTTTGAGTAGGTTTCGTTGAAAATTATTTAGAAATAATGGCTGCCTCAGTGGTGTTAATCTTGTAGCTAATGAAGGAAGAAAAATAAAAGCCATTGAGAAGTTCAACTAAATAATAATAATAATAATAATAATAATAATAATAATAATAATAATAATAATAACAATAATAATAATAATAATAATATCATCGCTTTGACTACCCTATGAGACAACAGAGCTTCCAGAGTTCAACTCTGCCAGAGACAAAACCAAGTTTTGTACGCTGACTTTGAATCCCTACAACATTAATATTCTACAATGTGGAAGCTTTATCCACATAGCCACTATTCGGCGTGAGGCACGTGGATTTGGAAAGGGGTTTGGTTACATGCAGATATATTCTCTTGTTCTGAAACTGTCCCAATTATTTCGGGTCCACAAAGAACTCTTGTCGAGCTGACTACAGTCAGCTAGCTTTTTTCAGAGTTTCGTTCAAGGATTTGTGGTACTAGTGGAATTTTTGGGTTTTGGTGCCATATCCAGGTTCGTTCTCTTTTTCTTTGTCATATAGTAATGCAGATGCACGTAAATATTGCTTCATAATTTAAGTGAGATTTATCTTGTATGTTTTTGTACGTGAGGTCTCCCTTGTGGGTATATTTTGGCAGTCATTTTCCGTATATTTGGCTAACTTATATATTGGAGCATTAGCCCTACTGCATTGACAATTTTTTAATATTTGTTAATTTATATATTGTGGCCATTGCCCCTGCTTTATTTAGCTCTAACTTGTATATTGGAGCATTTATTTAGCCTTTCCATTCTGAGATTATAGCTAAGATAACAACAACAACAACAACAACAACAATCCAAGACCTACGAATTGAATTGAGAAGGCTCAGAAATATGCTAATAGAAGTGGTTCCACTAATGATAGGATAACTAGGAACCAACCTAAGTCATTGAAAAGGAATCTTGAAAAGGTAGGAGCCAATATAGCCCCAGGACTTGTGCAGAAGAGCGTGTTACTTGAAACAACACATATAGTGAGGAAAGTGAGGGATACCTATTAATAATAATAATAATAATAATAATAATAATAATAATAATAATAATAATAATAATAGTAATTTTTAAATATTAAACTTAGCCGGTGAATATATAATAGCTGACGTCTCCGACGGCTCGACAGATTCCCAAAAACTCGCGAGCGATCGCCATGAAGGTAGCGGGTGTGCCCACCAGCGCCAACTATCGGCCAGATACCGCATATACATGTAAACAGCAGCACAGCTCCAGTTCTTCTCTGTCGGTTTCATCGACAAGTCGATTCCACTCGCTTTATGACCTCGAGTTTTCTACCGAATTGGTGAAGTACTTGGTTTTGGTTTTATTGCTTTCGCCGTGTTGGATTATTCAATACTATCCTCAAAAGAAATGCTTTTGAAAGGAGAGTAAAAGTGTTTTGCCCTTTCTTTTTTTATCTCTGGTCTTTTTCCATTGAGTAAAGATGGCCGACCCTTCCCTCAGTGTACGGAAGTGTGTTTTAGGCTTTTAGTAATTATTTTATCACGTTAAAAATTGTTGATAATTATAGATTTTCCTCTATATATTTTATATCTCACCCGCCTTTATTAGGCCTCTTCGATTAGCTTTCCATTTATACTAAACATCGAGATAAATTTTATGTTTTTGTTTATATGCGGCCTTTACCTCCGAGATGTAGGCGGTCCTAACTTGGAAACCGAAGTTAAACAACGTTGAGCCCATTCAACTTTTATTTTCGTTAAGTTTAAATCATTTGCTCTGTAAGAGTTATGAAATGAAATGAATATTTTTTAGAAAATATTTTAAGAAAGATATTCTTTGAATAGTCTTCGTGCTGTTTTTTTTTTTTTTTCAAAGATGAACTAACTTTTGGTTTATTTATGCTACGCAGTTTGCGATCTATCGTTACGATAGAGAAAGAGAGAATCACGGTTTCACTTTGTAGAAAGAGTAAATCGATTTTGACGTTTTGTTCATTCTTCTTTCAAACTGAAGTGTTTTAAATACTAATTTAAAGGAACTTGTTAATTTTCATTTTCTTAGTCCTTTCAGTTTTTTCCTTTGGTCAAATAACCTGTTTATTGACGAAGGGTGAGTGGGCTTTTCTCTTGTATGTGACAAGAGAGAGAGAGAGAGAGAGAGAGAGAGAGAGAGAGAGAGAGAGAGAGAGAGAGAGAGAGAGAGAGAATGATCCGATCTTTATTCTCGTCCCAAGGGAGTTTAGGAGCGAGTAACGTTGTTCTCGATTCAGTTTACTCTCGTTCCAAGTCTCTGTACGGGGAGAAAGGATAAAACGTTTTTAGTTTTTATTCTCGTCCCAAGGCACTGTACGGTGAGAGATTGAAAACGTAGTCTTTAATGAACTAGTGTTTAGTCTCCTCCCCAGTCACTGATCCTTTTTAACTTTATATATTTCCGTTTTATTCGATATATATGTTTACTGATTTTTGCATGTACTAATGTGCTTACATTATACAACTCATTTCGCAATTATAACCTTTTGATGTAAGGGAGAATTGCGTGCTTTAGGTAGAAATCAGTTTCATTCATGCCCAATGTGAAATTATTGAAAAATACGATATCAGTGAAGTAAGTGCAAAAAACAGAAAATCGTAGTGATAAAGTGATAAGTGCGCAAAGTGTTTTTAGTGTTGCGACCGAGGGTTCGTCTGTTCGTGCTTGTCGTTCACCTAGTCTGAGACCTCTTGCAAGCTCCCATGCACCAGGGAGAAGTAATGTCGTAGGACTTATGGGGACGAGAGGCTCTAACCAACGAACAGACGTTCCCTCTATGGTTTCGGGCGTGTCTCGTCAAGACCGCTCCTACCATAAGACGAGCGAGGCGGTTTTCTCCTCGTCATCCGAAGGCTTCTCGCGAAAGAAACCTTGGAGCAAAGTTTCTAGACCCTTAAAGCGGAAGTCAGTCCCTTCAGGACAAGTCCAGCGTTCTGGCTGTAGCCATTGGGACAGCTCTGACCCTGTGCAGTCATCGGAAGACTGCTCGCCGCCTAAACGAAAGCGTAACACGGGCTCCGAGAGTCTCAGTAAAGGCAATGTTTTGCCGTCACAGACGTTACCATCGTCTCGGCCCGTACCGACTCCCGTTGATCCTAAATGGGTTGTCCTGCAGGATATGCAGAATAAGCTTGCCTCCCTTATGGAGGAGTATACCGTTGAGCAGGTTCACGATGATCCTCGCCGTTACGCTGATCGAGATCCTGGCCTTCAGCCGCCCAAACGAGCCTTTACTCGTCCTGTTGACGTTACAAAGTCACGTCAGTCACGTGACTTGGAGCCTCACTCGATGCAGTCCCGTGTTGACTTTCAGCCGCTTGTTGATGTTCAGCCGCCACCGCATGCTCGTGTTGACGTTCAGGACGTTCGCCAACCAGCTCAGTTGCCTTGTTTTGACGTTGAGCGTCAAGCACCGCAGTCAAGGGTTATTTTGACTGCTCAATCTAGGCAGTCAAGGCAGTCTCGACTTGACGTCGAGCGTCCTCCCGCTCCTGTTGCTGTTGCTGGTCAGTCCTTTAAGCAGTTACATGACGTAGCTTCCTTGACTGCTACTGATGCTCCTTTGCGTGTGGACTTTGCTTGTCAAGTATTGCCACCTCGGCAGGTCTCTTCCTTGCTTGAGACTCATCAATTGTCAGATGAGGTTCCTTCAGATGAGGATGTTGCTGATCCCCTGCCTACTGATAATCCTTTGGACGTTTTATCAGACGTGGAAGAGCCTAAGGCTGCGCAACCCTCCATGGATTTTAAGAAAATCATGATGATTTTTAAGGATCTTTGTCCGGACCATTTTGTAACTGCTGCTCCTCATTTGCCTTCGTCAGAGATTACACTAGGCCTAGCTACTTCAAAGCCGTTGTTTTCTAGGCTAGTGCTCTCTCGCTCTTCTAAGAGAGCTTTACGTTTGCTAGGCGACTGGTTGATCACCATGAGGAGTTTGGGGGAGACAGCCTTTGCTTTCCCTCCTTTTAAACTGGCTTATAGAGCGAGCGTCTGGTATGACACGGGAGAAATTCTCGGCTTGGGAGTTCCTGCCTCTGCCCAGAGAGACTTCTCAAGCCTCATAGACTCTCCCCGGCGCCTGGCCATGAGACGCTCTAAGATTTTATGGTCGGCTTCAGAGCTAGGCCATCTCCTGTTAGGAGTTTTTTCGAGCGTTTGAAGTTTTGCTGTACAATTATGTCATGCATAAACAAGGCTATCAGGGATGGCTCCAATGATCTGACAGCCACGTTCTCTAAAGGAACAAGACTATCAGGGATGGCTCCAATGATCTGGCAGCCACGTTCACTGCAGGATTACTTCAGATGTAAGTGCGCTCAATGTGTTCATTGTCAAGACAAACTTCACGATGAAGACTACCAAATCTGTCTTGACAGCATTAAGGGAAGGCGACTGGATGGTCTCTCTCGACCTTCAGGATGCATACTTCCACATCCCGATTCATCCAAACTTTCAACTACATCTGAGGTTTGTGGACGGGAAAGTAATGTACCACTGTCGAGCACTGTACTCCGACCTCATTCCTGCTCCTCTTGTTTTTACAAGGCCCTTGCAAAATGTAGCAATCTTTCTACATTTTGTGAGGATTCAGAGCCTCCCTTTATTTTGACGACTGGCTAATCAGGGCGTCGTCATTATATCGCTGTCTGAAGAGCCTCTAATGGACATTAGACGTAACCAAGGAGCTAGGTCTCATAGTGAACGTAGAGAAGTCGTAACTTACAGTACCCCATCCCAGACTATTCTTTATTTGGGAATGGAGATACAGTGTCTGATTTTTCGGCCCTTTTCGTCTCCTGCAAGAATGGAACAAGCTCTGTTAAAAGTCCTTCACTTGCAAGAGAAAAACAGTTGCTCTGTAAGAGTTTGAACTAGCCTCGTGGGAACTCTTTCATCGCTGGAGTAGTTTATCTCTCTGGGGAGACTCAACCTATGCCCTTTCCCATTTCACCTAAAACATTGGAACAAGGAGAAGGGCTTAGTGAGTATCTCTTTCCCAATCTCCAACTCAGTCTAGACATGTCTGACTTGGTGGGACAGCAACATCAGACTTCGAGAAAGTCTTTCTCTTGCGATCAAGAACCCAAACCATGTGTTGTTTTCAGATGCATCGGATTTGGGTTAGGGAGCTCCACTGGACAGTCTGGAAGGCTCGGGTCTTTGATCTACATATCAGAAGGAACTCCATTTAAGGCATGTAACATCTCTCCTTTGGCGAGATTTGTGCAAGGAAAATGAATGTCTCGGCGGACGGCCTCAGCAGAAGAGGACAAGTCATCTCCATGGAGTGGACGTTGCATAAGACTGTGTGCGAGAAGCTATGGATGACATGGGGTCAACCCACCATAGATCTTTTTGCGACTCTCTCTGACAAAGAGGCTCTCGACTTACTGCTTTCCAGTTCCAGATCCAGAGGCAGCCCACATAGACGCTTTCCTGCTGGACTGGTCTCACCTGGACGTTTATGCCTTTCCACCTTTCAAGACCCTAGACAAGGTGCTGCAGAAGTTCACCTCTCACGAAGGGACCAGGTTGACATTGGTTGCTCCACTCTGGCCCGCGAGAGAGTGGTTCACAGAGGTACTTCAATGGCTGGTAGACGTTCCAAGGAATCTACCTTTAAGGATGGATCTCTTACGGCAGCCCCACGTAAGGGATCTTCATCAAAGCCTCCCCGCGCTTCGTCTGACTGCCTTCAGACTATCGAAAGACTCTCAAGAGCTCGAGGATTTTCGAAGGAGGCAGCCAGAGCGATTGCGAGAGCTAGGAGAGCTTCTACCATCAAAGTATACCAGTCGAAGTGGGAAGTCTTTAGAGACTGGTGCAAGTCATCATCTATTTCCTCTTCCAGTACCTCTGTAGACCAAATCGCAGACTTTCTCCTACATCTGAGAAATGTTCGCTCCCTCTCAGCGCCCACTATTAAGGGCTACAGGGGCTTGTTGGCGTCTGTATTCAGACATAGAGGCTTAGATCTTTCCAATAATAAAGATCTCCAAGATCTCCTTAAGTCTTTCGAGACCTCTAAGGAGCGTCGTATGGCAAATCCTGGATGGAACTTAGACGTGGTCCTAAGGTTCCTAATGTCCGACAGGTTTGAGCCATTACATTCAGCCTCCCTGAAAGATCTCACCCTCAAGACACTTTTCTTAGTGTGCTTGGCTTCGGCTAAAAGGGTCAGTGAGATCCATGCCTTCAGTAGGAACATCGGCTTTTCCACAGATAAAGCCACATGTTCACTTCCGCTTGGTTTCTTGGCCAAAAAATGAACTGCCTTCTCGTCATTGGCCTAAGTCATTTGATATACCTTGACTATCAGAGATCGTAGGCAACGAGCTTGAAAGAGTACTGTATCCAGTTAGAGCTCTAAAGTTTTATTTAGCTCGTACCAAATCCTTACGAGGTGGATCGGAGGCCTTGTGGTGCTCAGTTAAGAAGCCATCATTGCCTATGTCTAAAAATGCTTTGTCGTATTTTATTAGATTTTTAATCCGAGAGGCTCATTCTCACTTGAGTGAAAAAGACCGTTGCTTGCTTAAGGTTAACACGCACGAAGTAAGAGCTATAGCAACTTCCGTGGCCTTTAAGCAAAACAGATCTCTGCGAAGTATTATGGACACGACCTTTTGGAGAAGCAAGTCGGTATTCGCGTCAATTTACTTAAAAGATGTCCAGACTCTTTATGAGGACTGCTACAAACTGGGTCCATTCGTTGCAGCGAGTGCAGTAGTGGGTTAGGGTTCTACCACTACTGTAATATATCATTCCAGGTCCAAATAAACGTTGAGGTATATTTTAAGTGCAGTTTATTCCCAGACAAGGATCCATAGTGATACTGACAATTCAGTTACAGAAACTAGACTCGCTGTTATATAGAAAGCATCAGAAAACGTTAACAGTACAAACCATAATAAAACCTTAACAGCAGTTCCCCATAACAACAATAAACAACCATTACCATCGAGCGGACATACATAATTATACAACAAACGACTCAAGTATACAACAACTTTTTTTTTTTTTTTTTTTTTTTTTTTTTTAATAACATTACTCGAGTCATCGTATATATACATAAATAATGATTTACAATACAAAGCGTACAGTGTTCTTCCTCAGTCTGTTACTTCGTCTTGGGCCTTCACTTTCTAGTTCGTCTACAGATATATCCGTTTCCTCTTTAATATCGCGGCCATGATATTTTCGAAGGTATCTACGATTACGCCAACAAAGTTTTCCACTTGATGAAAGCCTGATGAAATAGCATCTGTTTCTCGGTACGACCTTGACGATTTCACCGATCCTATCCCATTCTTTCGTTGCAGCGTCTTGTATTCGGACTTTATCTCCTACGATAAACACTTGAAGATCTGTTGCCGATGCATTGTAACGTGTAGTATTAATCCTCTCTTTCTCTCTCCTCCTCATCTCTGCTGCTTCGATATCCTGACGATTATCAGACATGAGAGCGCTATGATGAGATGGAACCAAAGATCTAAGATTATGTCCAAACACCACTTGATTTGGGCTACGTCCATCTGCATTAGGGGTGTTCCTTAATTCCAGCAAAGCCTCATGAAATCGCTCATCCATCGTTGTATTTTCAAGTTTGGTCAAGAGATTCTTCACTTTCTTTACAATAACTTCGGCGTGTCCGTTGCTACTGGGAAAATGAGGTGAACTTGGACTCCATTTGATTCCTCTTCCCTTCAAGAATCTCTGAAATTCCGTAGCGCTGAACTGAGGTCCCCCATCTGTACGTATCCGTTGAGGGTAACCTGTAAAGGACATCATTTTGATCATTGCATTACAAACTTGTTTTGCCGATGGGCTGTCCTTCCATTGTTGGACCATAGGATATCCACTTAGACGATCGGCGTAAGTCAAAAAATGTTGGCCCTTTAGGTAGAACAAATCTGCAGACACACTTTCAAAGGGACGTGTTGGCAAAGGGTCTGTTTTCAGAGTTTTTTTCCCCAGGCTTGGCAAATTGCGTTGACAAACTTCACATTTCTCTATCATTTGTGTTATGTCATTGGTGATACCTGGCCAATATACGCACAATCGGGCTCGCTGCTTTGTTCTGGTTATTCCTTGATGGGCTGCATGTAGTCGTTCCAAAACCTCTTTCCTCTTTTGTTTCGGAATAATTAACCTTTTTCCAAACAGGACAAGATCACCATCTATAGATAATTCATGCCTTATACTTTTATACTGCTTGACACATGGTGGTGAATCGTCATGTTCAACGGTGTCCTCCATTATAGCATGAACCAGCTTTACATAATCTAGATCATTTCGTGCTGTTTCCTGAAGTTCGTCGACAATAAGGTCAACAACTCTTCCGTCATCGTAAAATTCTCTGTCATCACAAACCGATGCAATATAAACAGCCATGACCGTACGCTCATCACATTCCTCTTCAGTTTGATCTGGATCATCAACAGGTGCTCGGCTGAGACAATCAGCTATAGCATGATCACTTCCCTTCCTCCACTCCAATGTGAACTGAAACTGACTCTGTAAATCAGCCTTTAAATTTTGCAGTTTTACGTTTTCAACCTGGTTCAAAGAGTATTTATTAAAAATTGGTAGAAGTGGGCGGTGATCAGTGATGACTGTAAAATGAGGGAGGCCATGCAAGTATAATTTACATTTCAGTATGGCGTATTTGATAGCTAAGGCTTCAAGTTCTATCATGGAATATCTTGTTTCCACGTCCGACAAAAACCTACTTCCACAAGTGATGAGTTTCCATCCTTCTTTGTGTTTCTGAAGTAAGCTGAATCCAAATCCTTTCAGTCTACTTGCATCCGTCTCCAAACGTGTCATCCTACTGGGATCGAACTGCGCAAGAATCGGTGTTTTAGTTAACAACCCTTTAACTTTCTCAAACGCTTCACAATGTGCTGGTAACCACTGGAACTGATTTTTACTCTTAAGAAGATCTCTCAGTGGTGTGCAAGTAGCACTAATGTGCGAGCAAAATGAGCCCAGTTGATTAACCATCCCCATAAAACTTCGCAGTTCCGTGATGTTTGTAGGAGTTGCAAATTCTGTAATGGCTCTCACTTTATCTGGGTCTGCTTCTCTCCCTTCTGCGGGCAAAATAAATCCAGCAAAACGAACAGATGATCGAGCAAATTTGAATTTAGCTAGGTTTAAAGTTATACCATGCTCTACGCAACGATCAAGAAAAGCACGAACATCCAGTATGTGTTCCTCAAGTGTGCGACTAGCAATAAGAATGTCATCCACAACTTTATGTGTTCGCTCCAAACCGTCTATAGCAAGATCAACTTTGAAGTTGTAGCTATCACCAGTGCTGATAAAACCCATTGGTGCTCTCTTGTATCTAAACCTACCCCATGGCGTCAGAAATGTTGTCAGAGCTCTAGAATCTTCATGCAGTTCCAACTGCCAGTATCCTTTAGCAGCATCCAAAACTGTAAAGTACTTTGCATCCAGTACAACTTCATTTATGACATCATGTGGGATTTTAGCATTGTGTACAATTCTATGGACTTGAGAATTTAGCTTCGAAAGGTCAACCGTCATTCTAATTCCACCTGTAGGCTTTGGGACAACAACAATAGGATGACACCATTCTGTTGGCCGATCTCCAACTCGTTCAATAATACCCTGTTTCATCATGTCTTCCAGTTCTTTCTTCATTGCTTCACGTAGTGGGTAACTCACTGGCCTTGCAGCATATATTGCAAAAGGTTTTGCATCTTCCTTGAGTTGGATTTTCATTGGTGGTGTTTTCATCGTTTGCAATTGCCCTTTGATATTGAAAACTTCTTTGTAAGTCTGCAATATCTGCTTTTCCATAACTTCAATGTCTCGGTCAGTGGACTTTATACTATGGCCTAGAGCAGTAACAGACTTATCAATAGCTTCAACCAACTTCTTTGCATGTAATATATCATTCCAGGTCCAAATAAACGTTGAGGTATATTTTAAGTGCAGTTTATTCCCAGACAAGGATCCATAGTGATACTGACAATTCAGTTACAGAAACTAGACTCGCTGTTATATAGAAAGCATCAGAAAACGTTAACAGTACAAACCATAATAAAACCTTAACAGCAGTTCCCCATAACAACAATAAACAACCATTACCATCGAGCGGACATACATAATTATACAACAAACGACTCAAGTATACAACAACTACATTCCCTTAATTCCAATATCCTTTTAATCTTCTCTTGAAATGTTTTTAATTGGGTTGTACGGAGAAGATGGCTGGGCTTCGTGAGGAAAGCGGACTAACAATAATCGTTAGAGTCAGCTTCCTTACCAGGTACCTATATTTATTTGGGTTTTGTTATGATATAACTGTCAAAAACTCTAAGCATATACGCCGTAAACTGTATTAATACTGGTCTCTACCCACCACCATGGGTGTGAATCAGCTATTATGTATTCACCGGCTAAGTTTAATATTTAAAAATGATATTTTGATTATAAAATAAATTTTTGAATATACTTACCCGGTGAATATATAAATTAAAGGCCCCCCCTTCCTCCCCGATAGAGACCCAGCGGGATGAGAAGAACTGGAGCTGTTTACATGTATATGCGGTATCTGGCCGATAGTTGGCGCTGGTGGGCACACCCGCTACCTTCATGGCGATCGCTCGCGAGTTTTTGGGAATCTGTCGAGCCGTCGGAGACGTCAGCTATTATATATTCACCGGGTAAGTATATTCAAAAAATTATTTTATAATCAAAATATCATAATAATAATAACAGGTAAAAAATATTATTAGAGGTTTATGAACCCAAAATATCTTAAATCAAAGCTCTCATATAAAGACGGGCAACATGAGACCCTCATTATTTCATCATTGTGTTGCTGTCCATCATAATGCATTATTGCTGTAATCATTAAAATTTCATAGATGGCTTTTTCGCTCCGGCAATTAAACACTTTAATCAAAATCTGGATAATTACGGCAGCTGTCAATCATAGAGTAATCATTATGATAATTCTCTTATATAACTTACTGAAAAAAATGAGAATTTTTTAGCCAGTTATTCTTATCATCTTGATATATTTATAGATAAAAAGGGGAAAATGTCCAAAGTATTTATATAGAGTTTTCAATTAAAAGAAGGATATAATTTATACAAATTTTCAATTAAGAATTTATACAATTAAAATGATATGTATCTATAATCTATTTTCCTTCTTCAGAATTCCAGCAAAGTTTCTATCCGTTAAGGAAATTTTTCTTCAAGTTGATATTATTATTATTATTATTATTATTATTATTATTATTATTATTATTATTATTATTATTATTATTATTATTATTATTGTTATTATTATTTGCTAAGCTACAACCCTAGTTGGAAAAGTAGGATGATATAGGCCTAAGGGTTACAACAGGGAAAATAGCCCAATGTAGAAAAGAAAAAAGCAAATTTGGTAGAATAATGTGTCTGTGTGTGCCCTCAAGCAAGAGAAATCCAACTGAAGACAGCGGAAGACTATGGTATAGAGGCTATGACACTACCCAAGTCTAGAGAAAAATTGTTTGATTTGGAAGTATTCTTCTCCTAGAAGAGGAAAGTGGTCACTGAACAAATACAGTGCAATAGTTAACCTCTTGGGTGAAGAAGAATTGTTTGGTAATCTCAGTGTTGTCAGATGTAGGAGGACAAAAGAGAATCTGTAAAGAATAAGCCAGACTATTCTGTGTTTGTGTAGGCAAAGGGAAAGAAACACGTAACCAGAGAGAAGGATCCAATGTAGTATTGTCTGGCCAGTCAAAGAACCCCATAACTCTCTAGCTGTAGTATCTCAATGGGTGGCTGGTGCCCTGGCCAACCTACTACATATATATCACTAAACCTGCAAACTGAATATAATCTCTAATGTTTATGGCAGTTAACTACTCGATAAAACCAGGAAAAGAAATAAGGATATAAAGAAACTCATTATGCAAGTAACAAATGTGTTTGCTTCTGTATTATGTTAAGAAAATTTTAAAATAAATAACTATTTCATTGGTATTCATTTAAACTGTTCTAAAAAAAATCTTTAAAACATTTAAGATATATTCAAATTGGTAAAAATCTCTTCCCCGAAGTAACAGATGTATTTTTCTTCTGTAATTTTGAAAATAGTTGTTATTATGTTAAGAATATCCTAAAATAAAGAACCAAATATTTTTCATTCATTCGAACTATTCAAAATATTATTTCATAGAGTTTGAAGATATATGAATATCAACAATAATCATTTCACCTAAGTAACAGATATATTTGCTTCTGCTTATTTAGAAATAGTTTTTTTATAGTAAAAAAAACTAAGTTAATTTTATTAATTTGAACTCTTCAAAACATAGTAGTTTTTATGAAGTTTGAGGCTATATGAAATAAATAAAAATTGACAATGATTTTCCTTCGTATATTCAAGCAATCAATTTATCAAAAACCTTCATCGCTATATATTCCATTTTCTCTTTGACTTTTCCCTTCCACCCTCGTAACTTGAAACGCTGAACCATCCATCACCTTCAACTGCTGCGAAATTGCATCAACTCTCCGTCAGTTATCCGATTCTGCTCACGCAGGCGAGGCCCTGACGAAACATTTCTCGGCGAGATTTTGCGAGATTATCCGAGACCTCCAAAACAAATCTTACCAGACGTTCGAGACAAACTCGTTTTCCGAGTAATTACTCGTACGACAAATATGTATGGATCGCTAATGAAGCTTGGCTTACCTTTCACATTTCATTAAAGATTCCCGAAGATTGTTTTTAGCCTTTGGCTGAGAATGCATTGTATTGTGTGAGTGACTATCCAGTGATTTTTACTTGTATGTCAGTAGTATAATTGACGCAAAAGGCCTCGGTTAGATTTTTCCAGTCGTCTATATCTTGAGCTTTTAAATCAATACATCTCCATTCATTATTTTCTACTTCACGCTTCATAGTCCTCAGCCATGTAGGCCTGAGTCTCCCAACTCTTCTAGTGCCTTGTGGAGCCCATTTGACAGTTTGGTGAACTTTGTATACATACATATATATATATATATATATATACATATACATACTCTCTCTTTATATACAATCACACAAATATATATATATATATATATATATATATATATAAAGAGAGAGAGAGAGAGACCAAATAAATACAGCATATTCTTATACCCTATACATGTATATACATATACCATATTCCTTATACCATGAAAAAATATCTATTTGCATTCAGGATACCTACAAGCAAGCATTATATTATACTACTCCTCACCCAAACGTTTTGTATCTAAATTATATAAGAAAATCATGTGGAACAGTTTTCCTGGCATTATGACTTCCACCAAATTTGCAATATTACATTTGAGTTTCTGACAAAATTGCCCTAACTTCTTATATTCCTCTGAATAGCAATATTTGTGTAGAAGTATTTTTCGTTTATATGTTGATTTTATTTATTGTTTTTACTGTAATATTTTCTATTTCTCAGTTCTTCTTTTCTGTTACTTTTCTTAAAATATTTTATTTCGAATTGTTCATTGTTTCTCTTGTAGCTTCTTTATTTTCATGTTTTCTTTCCTCAATGGGCTATTTTTCCCTGTTGGAGCCCTTGGGCTTACAGCATCTTGCTTTTCCATCTAGGGTTCTAGCTTAGCTAGTAAACCAATAATAATAATAATAATAATAATAATAATAATAATAATAATAATAATAATAATAATAATAATAATAATGATAATAGTATTGGTGGCGAAATTTCAGAAACGAACATGAAAGGACGTGATATATTATATCATGACCATAAATAATCACATATTCTTTTTTGTTTCAAATTTAAATGCATTACATTGAGAGGAAATACAGCTGATCATCATGATCATCATCTCCTACGCCTATTGACGCATAAGGCCTCGATTAGATTTCGCCAGTCGTCTCTATCTTGAGCTTTTAATTCAATACTTCTCCATTCATCATCATCTACTTTGCGTGTCGTAGTCATCAGCCATGAATATACGAATACAGCTGATGAATTAATAAAATTCGAATAAGCAACAAAAAAGTTGAACAAAAATACGTGAATTATATTATACGCGATAAGAGGAAATCTAAATTCACGTAAGCGTCAGATACGTAATCTCGTGCATTCTAAAAACCGTGAAATTCGAATCCAAGTGACTCGAGAAAATATTGTTAGCATTTCCTTCATCCACAACTGTCCCAGGAGGAGACTCCAAATTCGGCTTTAGCTAACATCTTTCTCTGTTACATACTGAAGGCCATTTTCAGTTGATGGGGTTTTGGGTGTGCGAAATTTCTCTGAAGGGTGAATTTGCAAGTTATTGGATATTTTAAGGGGGCTTCTTGGAGTAATAGTAAAGGAAATTTTTTATTTGTTAAATTTTCTTTTTGAAAGGCAGGACTTTTGATTTGTGTTGTGTTGTGTCTATTTGTCTCTGAATAGACATACCTATCTATCTATCTATCTATCTATATATATATATATATATATATATATATATATATATATATATATATATATATATATATATATATATATATATATATATATATATATATATATATATATATATATATATATAAACAGTGTATATATATACATACATACATACACCCACTCACACACAAGTATGTATATGTATGTATATATACATATACATATACATATACATTATATAT
>NC_090744.1:4931274-4941274 GCF_036898095.1 Palaemon carinicauda | reverse complement strand
CCCCCCCCTATTTAAAGAGAAAGATGGGCAAGGGAAGAGGAAGAGAAGGAGAGGGGCACTTTTCATGCCCTCTCCTCCTACATGTTACCCTTTCCCTTCGCAACCCTTTCCTTGCTCCTCTCCCTCCTTCCCCGTCTTTCCAGGCCCCTTCTCCCCCTGCTTCTTTTTTACCCCTGCCCTCCTCTCCTCCTCCTTCTTGCCCCCCCCCTCCCCTCCTCTTCGATATTTCCTTGCCACTTCCCTTCCTCTCCTCATCTTTACTACTCCCCTTCCTTTTTATTTACCTCTTGTGAATTTGTATTGTTTCGATTACTATTTCATTTAACAAAATAATTGTGTTATTAGGTGTGTTATGTTATTTGTATGTTCTTGTGAAGTTGGCACTCTGCGGCGCTGGTCACTCGGTCGAAAAGGTCGTTGGTTTGGCGGTTGTTTAGAGATTTGAAGGATTTCGTATCGCTGGTTTTTGAGGTTGTTGTTTTGGCAGTTGTTAAAAGATTGGGAGGATTTTGTCATTGGTTTTTGAGGTTGTTGTTTTGGCAGTTGTTTAGAGATTTGGAGGATTTTATGTCATTGGTTTTAGAGGTGTTGTTTTGGCAGTTGTTTAGAGATTTGGAGGATTTTATGTCACCGGTTTTTGAGGTTGTTGTTTTGGCGTTGTTTAGAGATTTGGAGGATTTTATGTCGCTGGTTTTGGAGGTTGTTGTTTTGGCAGTTGTTTAGAGATTTGGAGGATTTTATGTCATTGTTTTTTGAGGTTGTTGTTTTGGCAGTTGTTTAGAGATTTGGAGGATTTTATGTCATTGGTTTTGGAGGTTGTTGTTTTGGCAGTTGTTTAGAGATTTGGAGGATTTTATGTCATTGGTTTTAGAGTTCGTTGTTTTGGCAGATGTTTAGAGATTTGGAGGATTTCATGTCATTGGTTTTGGAGGTTGTTGTTTTGGCAGTTGTTTAGAGATATTGAGGATTTTATGTCATTGGTTTTGAAGGTTGTTGTTTTAGCAGTTGTTTGGAGTTTTTGAGGATTTTATGTCATCGGTTTTGGAGGTTGTTGTTTTGGCAGTTGTTTAGAGATTTGGAAGATTTTATGTCATTGGTTTTGGAGTTTATTGTTTTGGCAGTTGTTTAGAGATTTGGAGGATTTTATGTCATTGGTTTTAGAGGTGTTGTTTTGGCAGTTGTTTAGAGATTTGGAGGATTTTATGTCACCGGTTTTTGAGGTTGTTGTTTTGGCGTTGTTTAGAGATTTGGAGGATTTTATGTCGCTGGTTTTGGAGGTGGTTGTTTTGGCAGTTGTTTAGAGATTTGGAGGATTTTATGTCATTGTTTTTTGAGGTTGTTGTTTTGGCAGTTGTTTAGAGATTTGGAGGATTTTATGTCATTGGTTTTGGAGGTTGTTGTTTTGGCAGTTGTTTAGAGATTTTAAGGATTTTATGTCATTGGTTTTAGAGTTCGTTGTTTTGGCAGATGTTTAGAGATTTGGAGGATTTCATGTCATTGGTTTTGGAGGTTGTTGTTTTGGCAGTTGTTTAGAGATATTGAGGATTTTATGTCATTGGTTTTGAAGGTTGTTGTTTTAGCAGTTGTTTGGAGTTTTTGAGGATTTTATGTCATCGGTTTTGGAGGTTGTTGTTTTGGCAGTTGTTTAGAGATTTGGAAGATTTTATGTCATTGGTTTTGGAGTTTATTGTTTTGGCAGTTGTTTAGAGATTTGGAGGATTTTATGCCATTGGTTTTGGAGGTTATAGTTTTGGCAGTTTTTTAGAGATTTTAAGGATTTTATGTCATTGGTTTTTGAGGTTTTTTTTTGGCAGTTGTTTAGAGATTTGGAGGTTTTTATAACATTGGTTTTAGAGGTTGTTGTTTTGGCAGTTGTTTAGAGATTTTAAGGATTTTATGTCATTGGTTTTGAAGGTTGTTGTTTTGGCAGTTGTTTAGAGATTTGGAGGATTTTATGTCGCCGGTTTTTGAGGTTGTTGTTTTGGCGTTGTTTAGAGATTTGGAGGATTTTATGTCGCTGGTTTTAGAGGTTGTTGTTTTGGCGTTGTTTAGAGATTTGGAGGATTTTATGTCGCTGGTTTTAGAGGTTGTTGTTTTGGCAGTTGTTTAGAGATTTTAAGGATTTTATGTCATCGTTTTTGAGGTTGTTGTTTTGGCAGTTGTTTAGAGATTTGGAGGATTTTATGGCATTGTTTTAGAGGTTGTTGTTTTGGCAGTTGTTTAGAGATTTTAAGGATTTTATGTCATTGGTTTTGGAGGTTGTTGTTTTGACAGTTGTTTAGAGATTTGGAGGATTTCATGTCATTGGTTTTGGAGGTTGTTGTTTTGGCAGTTGTTTAGAGATTTGGAGGATTTTATGTCATTGGTTTTGAAGGTTGTTGTTTTAGCAGTTGTTTAGAGATTTGGAGGATTTTATGTCATTGGTTTTGGAAGTTGGTGTTTTGGCAGTTGTTTAGAGATTTGGAGGATTTTATGTCATTGGTTTTGGAGTTTATTGTTTTGGCAGTCGTTTAAAGATTTGGAGGATTTAAGTCGCCGGTTTTTGAGGTTGTTGTTTTCGCAGTTGGTTAGAGATTTGGAGGATTTTATGTCATTGGTTTTAGATGTTCTTGTTTTGGCAGTTGTTTAGAGATTTAGAGGATTTTATGTCATTGGTTTTGGAGGTTATTGGTTTGGCAGTTGTTTAAAGATTTGGAGGATTTTAAGTCGCCGGTCTTTGAGGTTGTTGTTTTGTTAGTTGTTTAGAGATTTGGAGGATATTATGTCATTGGTTTTGGAGTTTGTTGTTTTGGCAGTTGTTTAGATATTTGGAGGATTTTATGCCTTTGGTTTTGGAGGTTATAGTTTTGGCAGTTGTTTAGAGATTTGGAGGATTTTATAACATTGGTTTTAGAGGTTGTTGTTTTGGCAGTTGTTTAGAGATTTGGAGTATTTTATGTCATTGGTTTTGAAGGTTGTTGTTTTGGCAGTTGTTTAGAGATTTGGAGGATTTTATGTCGCCGGTTTTTGAGGTTGTTGTTTTGGCGTTGTTTAGAGATTTGGAGGATTTTATGTCGCTGGTTTTAGAGGTTGTTGTTTTGGCAGTTGTTTAGAGATTTTAAGGATTTTATGTCATCGTTTTTTGAGGTTGTTGTTTTGGCAGTTGTTTAGAGATTTGGAGGATTTTATGTCATTGGTTTTGGAGGTTGTTGTTTTGGCAGTTGTTTAGAGATTTTAAGGATTTTATGTCATTGGTTTTGGAGGTTGTTGTTTTGGCAGTTGTTTAGAGATTTGGAGGATTTCATGTCATTGATTTTGGAGTTTGTTTTTTTGGCAGTTGTTTAGAGATTTGGAGGATTTTATGTCATTGGTTTTGAAGGTTGTTGTTTTGGCAGTTGTTTAGAGATTTGGAGGATTTTATGTCATCGGTTTTGGAGGTTGGTGTTTTGGCAGTTGTTTAAAGATTTGGAGGATTTTATGTCATTGGTTTTGGAGTTTATTGTTTTGGCAGTCGTTTAAAGATTTGGGGGATTTAAGTCGCCGGTTTTTGAAGTTGTTGTTTTCGCAGTTGTTTAGAGATTTGGAGGATTTTATGTCATTGGTTTTGGATGTTCTTGTTTTGGCAGTTGTTTAAAGATTTAGAGGATTTTATGTCATTGGTTTTGGAGGTTATTGTTTTAGCAGTTGTTTAAAGATTTGGAGGATTTTAAGTCGCCGGTCTTTGAGGTTGTTATTTTGTCAGCTGTTTAGAGATTTGGAGGATATTATGTCATTGGTTTTGGAGTTTGTTGTTTTGGCAGTTGTTTAGATATTTGAAGGATTTTATGCCTTTGGTTTTGGAGGTTATAGTTTTGGCAGTTGTTTAGAGATTTTAAGGATTTTATGTCATTGGTTTTTGAGGTTGTTGTTTTGGCAGTTGTTTAGAGATTTGGAGGATTTTATGTCATTGGTTTTGGAGGTTGTTGTTTTGGCAGTTGTTTAGAGATTTTAAGGATTTTATGTCATTGGTTTTGGAGGTTATTGTTGTGGCAGTTGTTTAGAGATTTTGAGGATTTTATGTTGCTGGTTTTAGAGGTTGTTGTTTTGGCAGGTGTTTACAGATTTGGAGGATATTATGTCATTGGTTTTGGGTTGTTGTTTTGGCAGTTGCTTAGAGATTTTAAGGATTTTATGTCATTGGTTTTGGAGGTTATTGTTTTGGCAGTTGTTGAGAGATTTTGAGGATTTTTTGTCGCTGGTTTTTGAGGTTATTGTTTTGGCATGTTAAGAGAATTGGAGGATTTTATGTCATTGGTTTTGGAGGTTCTTGTTTTGGCGGTTGTTTAGAGATTTGGAGGAATGTATATGGTTGTTTTTTGAGGTTGTAGTTTTGGCGAGATTTGGAGTACTGAATATCATTGATTTTTTCGTTTCTGCTTAGTCTTATTTACTGTGATTTGCAAATATATTACATCTCTTTTCCTTGTTACTCCTTCCGTGACCCTTCCCCTCCTCTCTACGCTGCCTCCTCCTTGTTCCTTGCCCCTTCACTTTCCTTGCTACCTACCCTCTTTCTAAGACTGAACCACGAATAGAGAAACTTAGCCTCATGATCCAGGACCAAGGCTCCTAATAAAATCAGTTTACCATGTAACAGAAAACCTTTATATATACTTTTAGTTTGTTTTTGTGGAATGTGACAAAACATTATTCCAGAAGTGGGTTTTTTTATTAATGTTAAGCCTTAGAATTTATAATGGTATAATAAAATTTAATGATGTTAATTTTGTCTTTTCCAATCTTATAGTACCAATTTTATAGAAGGATAATCACTGTCCCTTACTTTTACAGCCAACAACTAGTAATATATGAGAATACTTATACAACTAAACTAGTGGGGTTGCGGTCATAGCTTGAGGTGCATGATTGGGGTCGCCAGAAAAAAAGGTTGGGAACCACTGTCTTACTTTGTTAGAGGCTGTAATATCACTCCTTAACGTCAATATATCCATTTTTAAAAAAGTAAATACCTTGAAACATTTATTCCAGGATTTTAAAAAATTTTTACGTAAAATCTTCAACAATGTGGTCTTCTACTGTCCTAGATTAGAGATGTTTAGCTTGAGGATACGCTGAGACGAACTAAACTCGATTTTTTTTTAATGAGGCACATTTGCACCGACTCGCAGCGGTGTCCTTTTAGCTCGGAAAGGTTTCCTGCTATCTGATTGGTTAGAATTATCTTGTCCAACCAATCAGCGATCAGGAAACTTTTCCAAGCTAAAAGGGCACCTCTGCGAGTCGGTGCAAATCTGCCTCACTAAAAAAAATTATTATAGTCTATCTATTTCCTTATTTCCTTTCCTCACCAGGCTATTTTCCTTGCTGGAACTCTAGCGCTTATAGCATCCTGCTTTTCAACCAGGGTTGTGGCTTAGCTAGTATTAATAATCAACTCCTTCAGGTTTTTTAATGATTAAATCTGATCAATTTTCATCACATATGTAATGATTAGAATAGTTAATATTACATGTTTAAAACAAATAACGTAATATGTCATGTTGGTTGGAGGAGCTAACCCTGGGATTTGCTGTAGTCATTCAAATCGTAAACAGGACATACAATGCAAATCTCAGCAATTTGACATTCTTCTTAAACGTCAACACATTGTCTCAGTGTGTGAAAGTTTGTGACGTCACCGGATGCAGGTGTCTTCCGAGTTTGTGACGTGTCTAAAATAAACTAAGCATACGATATCTGTGATATCGATAATTTAGTCAGTTCATATCTATACTTCACCAGAATTGGTCATCTGGACCAACCCAGCTTCCTCCAGTGATAGAGATGTTTAACTCTGTTGTTTTTATGGAATAAATACTTAAAACTATTAAGATGTATTCAGTTATCCATTTACATACATCTGAAACAACTCATACTCAATGTGAGCTTATAACAGTAGCACGCCAATAAATGGTGGCAGCGATTAAACTCTATGACAGCGGTTAAACTCTAAGAATTAGAGAAAAATCTTCAAGACTTCAAAATAATAGCTGTAAAACCAGAGAAATATCTTCAAGACTTCAACATAAAAGCTGTAAAACCAGAGAAAGATCTTCAAGACTTCAACATAAAAGCTGTAAAACCTGAGAAAGATCTTCAAGAACTCAACATTATCTACAAGAATCTACAATTTTGTCTAAGTATTATAGTCCAACAAGAAACTAGAAAACTAACATCAACAAATGTTAGAATACAACCTGAATCTTCAATCAACATCCTAGGAAACCCAAGGACTGGCGTTCAACAATTGCAAAACATATCCAGGAAGAACTACATTCAACAAGAAACTAGAACGAGACATCGCTAACAAAACATCAAGATAGAGAGAGAGAGAGAGAGGGGACGAGTCGACATCATATATAAGCTAAGTACAGATTTTTTGAATTCATTCCAGTTTGGGCAGTGAAGTGTAGTTATCACAAGTCGTTAGTCGATTATTACTGGGGTGAGTGAATTGCTAATCTTTGTTATAGGAAACTCCGAATTCTCATTTAGAATTTTTCTTTCTTTGTACTAATTCCTTTTTCTTTCAGAAATTCTCGGGGAAATGTTTTGGGATTAGTAACATTGTTGGGGGAATTTTATTATACATATGCGTTTACGCAGTGGGCGTCTGTACTCATATAGATATTTTGATAGAATTGCAAGGGGTCAAAGAGATAGAAAAAAAAAAATACCGCAGTCATGGATCCTCCCGTCAGCCCTACCCCTGGACCTAGTGATGTAGGCCAGACTAATCCTCCTCCAATTGTGACGCTTGTAAATGCCAGGTCAGCAATCCTTCCTTTTCAAGGTCGGGTCAACGGGTTCTTGCCACAAAATGTGGAGTCATGGATTTCATCCGTTGATGCCCATTTAAAAGCCAAACAAATCGTAGACCCTTTTGTACAATTACAAGAAGCTAAAAGTTTTATAGATTTTTCTAAGGGGGATGCGAGTGCATATTTAAGAGGTGTTTCATTTCAAAGTTAGGTTACGCGCGATCTATGGGGGTGAGGAAGCCTTGGATGTAGTGTTAACGTTACGAAATACACTTAATCAAGCCACTATGAATCGGCTTAATGTTATTGAGAGAGCAGCTCTCATAGCTGATAGGCTTAACGAATATCAGGACATTTTAGGTCATTCCACTTGGGTTACTAACGATAACATCTCCGTGAAAGATTTTTTACGATTAATGTATTTAACTTGTATGACACTTATGTTGCCTGAAGCTTTAGTGCGGTGTTTTGATAAGAAGTTAACGCCTGCAAGTACGGAATTGGATGTCTATAAACAGATAAAGAAACACATGTCCAAGTGTCCAGATCTTGATCCCGTGTTAACTCAAGTTTTTGCAAAGAATGAAACAAAACCACAAATAGTGAACGTAGTTAACAGTCCAGTAGCGGGATTGACGTGTTACAACTGCAAACGTCAAGGTCACATAAGTGCAGACTGTAGAACGAAATTTTGCTCAATTCACAACACTGCAACGCATTCTTATAGTCAATGTTACTCGCGTAAGACACAACAATATCCTAGAAATACACAGTCAATTCCACAGTCAGTTCCATATGGAAATAAAAAGGAAAATCCTCATTTTAACAATAAGAAGAAACAACCAAATGTCAATGCCGTTCAGAGTCCAAAACAAACAAACACTTCTTCAAATATCGCTGAGCCTGGGCCGTCAAACCAGACCTCGCAAGGTCAGACTAATTTTCAGAATGTGCAGAGCAAAGCAAATACCACATAGTTAACTCTAGAGGGGAAGAGAGTGATGTTGGGTCAAGGTCATTTATGTCAACATCAATAGTATTGAATAATCAATTTAATGTTTTATCAGATAATTGTGAGACAATAGATTTTCCTATGAAACACACGGCCGAATTAAGTAAAACAGTGCATGCTCCCGTAGATTTGCAACGAATTCATACAATAATAAGCCAAAATGAGTTACGGCCAACCTTATATGCTGTGAATTTAGAACACAAATCCTTTACGTTATTTTTTGACTCTGGTAGTCCACGTAATATTATGGATTTGAAGACACATCATTTGTTGTTTTCGAACTTTCCAATTGAGAAATCAGGAAATAGACTTTCAGGTATAGGAAATAATGAATTAAACGTCATAGGCATAACTCATATTCAGTTCAGAGTCGGTAATCGCACGTTTGCTGATACATTTCTTGTTGTAAAAAACATTAATATGTATCCAGCTGTAATTATAGGATACCCATCTATGGGAAATCAAAACATTATCTTAGCTCCTGCCAAGCACGGCATGTATATCAAAGGGAAATTCTATAAGTCTTCTAATACCTTAAAATCAGTTTTGGATAAAAAATAAACGACAAATGTAACCGTAACGTACGTTGAAGAACCAATAACTTCTCTCACTAATAAAGAAATAATATACGCAACCCAGCAGAATTCTCGTTCACCCGTAATATCATCTTGCACACAATCTATCGAACCAAACATACCTTCGAATTTAATAGTGCAAATAAAGAAAACACTACCGGGATCTGAAATATTAATCCTTTCCGATACTTTGAAAACTAACGGATTGTCTGTCACACAAGCTATTTATACAGTAGGCTCACATCAGCAATGTAATATCGAAGTCTGTAATCATTTAAATAACACTTTAGTAATTCACAAAAATCAACATATCTTGGATGTAGAAGTTTATAAACATCGTATTCTTACCGTTGCTGAAATCAATCACTCTCAATCAGTTGCGGATGAATCCCTTTTGCGATCTATTAAAAATAAAATCAGTAAGGACATTCAAGACGAAGAAATTCAGCAGAAAATTTTTGAACTTTTAACTAAATATCAAAATGTCTTTTCCACTACGGATGGATTCTTAGGAAAAACAGATGTGATCGAGCATCAAATAAGGTTAAAGGACAAGCAGAAAATTATATATGTACCCTCGTACAGACTCCCTATGAAATTCCAGAATGAAATAAATGATGAAGTAGGTAAAATGTTAGAGGAAGGAGTCATTAGGAAATCAAACAGCCCTTATAATTTTCCTTTAATAGTTGTACCGAAAAAAGATCGAACATGGCGTATCTGCGTCGACTTTCATCGTCTAAACGAGGAAACGATCCCTGATCGATTCCCAGTGCCATGTACTGACGATATTTTGTCTTTGTTATGTCAGAATAAATATTTTACCAGTTTGGACTTACTTAAAGGCTTTCACCAGATATCATTAGAAGAAGATAGTATCCCATACACAGCCTTCAGCACAGCCAGGGGACATTATGAATTTTTACGGATGCCTTTTGGTTTACGTTGTGCTCCTATAACATTTACATGAATGATTAACATAGTGTTTGGAGACTTGTTAGGGGATATATTGCATGCCTATATGGATGATCTTGTAATCTTTTCCAACACCTTAGAAGAACATCTACGTAAGTTAGAACTAGTACTACAGAGATTAAGACAACATAACTTAAGGGTAAAGATTAGTAAGTGTGAATTTTTCAAAACAGAATTAATATATTTGGGTTTCATGGTGTCAAGCCAAGATCTTAAAGTAGTCCATGATAAGGTGTCGGCTATACGTAATTTTCCCATACCTACTAATGTCAAGGGAATACAGCAATTTCTGGGTTGTTGTGGATATTACAGGCGTTTTATACGCAACTATTCAATAATAGCCGCTCCTTTAACTGATCTTACGAAGAAGGGCGTAGATTTCATATGGTCTGAGCAACATCAACAGGCGTTTAATACTTTGAAAGATGAACTGTGTAGTTCTCCTATCTTAAAATTTCCTGACTTCGGTAAGGAATTCTTCATTGCAACAGACGCATCAGACTTAGGAGTAGGAGGGGTATTGCTTCAGCAATATGATAAACAATTTTTCCCGATAGCTTTCTATTCTCGAAAATTGAGAACTTCCGAAAGTAAGTATGCAGTAACAGACAAGGAAGGACTAGCTATTGTTAATTCGCTAGTGCATTTTAAGTTCATAA
>NC_090744.1:4891274-4926274 GCF_036898095.1 Palaemon carinicauda | reverse complement strand
AAATGCATGATAAAACCAAGATCATATATATGGTAAATTGCTAGCAAATGATTATATGATACCAAAAAAAAACTTCTGACTTACATATGATTCGGTAACTTGATAAAGAATAATTGTTACCTTTGTCAGAAACAAAATACTCAAGTTTTAGTGCACAAACACGAATTCCTGGTACGTACACGTACCACGGTTTCGTACATACATATATATATATATTTATATATAGGGCTGATATATTTTATTAGATGCCCATAGATTCTGTTATATATTTTATTTTTTTTCTCTCTTTTCTTTTTTAACATTCCGGCTTATATATTTTTATTATATGCCGAGAGAAAAAATGATTTATAACTTTTTTTTTTTAAATGTTATTTTAAATGTATTTTTAACAATGCAAATGTAGAAAATTTCTTTAATCACATATTACTAGCGTACTAATCAACTTTTCATTCAAACTCTTCCCGACAAATTACTCCTTTAGCGAATGAGGTGGCCACTCAAACAGCTTTGAACTGAATCAAATAGGGCGTATTGTCGGGGCTAGGCGAATCGTTCCTTTTTAGCTGCTTGCTGTGCCGTAACCTACGCCAAACAAGGATGTTCACGGCGATAAATATCACCACCGTGATACACAAACCAGCTAGTAGTATGGGGTGAAGAATTTCCTTATAAGTCGGTGACAGGTGGTCCATTTCGGTTATTTTCATCAACCGCTTGGCAACTTGTCCGTTGTACGGGAGAGGAAGTGATGGTATTGTAGAGGTCCACGTGAAGTTCGCGAAGTAGGCTCGTTCTCTGATGATTGTCCGTAGACCAGTCACCATGGAATTCGGGGAAGTCCCGACACAACCATCTGCTGCGACGAAGATATGGGTGAAGGACGTGGATCCGTCAGGGCATGATACATTGAAGCCGTCCTTGTCGTATCGTATCCACGAGCCATTGTTCAGTCTGCAATTGAACTCATTATTGTCAAAGGGATAAAGCTTATCCAGACAACTTTCACTTGTATGGGAGAGAGCACCGTCTAGCACTATACCTAACTCGCATGAATCCATTAAGTTTTTATGGAATTCAAATGAGTCAGTTGTACATATTTTACTATCCATTGCGTCTGAACAGTGAGTTAATTGATTTAAGTCTTTAATGACCGTATATGTTTCCTTGTCTGGGGAAATCAATACGTGTCCTGTCAAACTGGATATTACTGGATTTGAGTGATTCGTCATGAAATTCGGAAATGGTGATATCCTGTAAGATTACCAGGCATCAGAAGAATCAAAGGGAATTGTAATCCTAATCTTGTTATTATCTACGTTTACTTTAATTAGGCTGTAATAAAATTCTAACCTATGTTCGTCTAACAAAGGAACATAGCCTAGTTTATCCCTTCCGTTCTTCAGAATTAATTTTAAGTAACTTATAGGCAACAAATGGGGCGACAATACACCTTTAGTTGCTAACGTGATAGCTTCTACATAATCCTTGGATTTCTCAATGAAATGTGTAATTCTGTTATGTATGTGATCTATCTTTGAATCATAATACGTTAATGTTGCCAACAAATCCTGTACTTCCATAATTTGAACGATATTATCTGAATGTTCATTTACTAAATCCATAATTTTATTGATTGAAGCTAACTGATTCCTTAGTTCTGACATAATCAATTCATCTTTATGAGTCAAGAACTCAATTTTCTTATTTTGATTACTAATTTTAAGACAATTGGAAATTCCTAAACCTAAACTTGCAACAGACCCAAAGATGCTTAATGCAGCATAAATAAACGGATTTCGTCTTTCTTTATGTTCGTGTCCTACAGTCCACATCAAAAGGTCATAAGCCAAAGATCCTGTCTCGCCAGTCTTATTTTTCAAGTCATCAGATAGCATCTCTGCAACTTTTAATGTTGATCCAAGCAAACTCTTTGTAGTCAAATGAAAATGTCTTCTATGCAACTCATCCAATGATGCAGAAAACCTTGAAATGGCGGTTCTTAAGCTAATGACATCATTCTCTTGAAGAAAAATTGCTTGCATATTAACTTCTACAATTACGTTGGTTGATGTAATAAAAATGTCTTCTTGTCTTTCAACTATATTGCCATATTTAAGATATATATTTTTAGTCTTAGAGCTCATCCCATACGAGAAAAATGTCTGAGCGAACAATATCACTCCCAACAACAAAAAATTCATCTTGGAAACCTGTAACGAGAAAAAATATATGTAATTACTCCTGTAATAAAAAGAAAAACTTTTAATCACATAAAACAAAATAAAATTTTCCCTCACTTCTTTTCCTCTCTTTTCTTTTTAATTTCTTATGTGAGCCAATGGTACTATTCTCTCATCCGTGGGTTGGGATACGTTTTGAACTCTAAACCTATTGGCCGTTAATGTTTCCAAAATGTTAAATGGGCCTTCAAACTTAGGTGTTAGTTTATAGTTGAGCCCTTTTCTGACATTGATTTGAATATAGATGTTATCACCCACACTATATGTTTTAGTTGGTTTCGCTATTTTATCATGATTCCTTTTCATTATGATTTGTGATTCTTCTAAATTCTTTCGAAGGATATCATATCGACTTATACTTGCATTTATATATTCTTTTAAAGGATTTGATAGATTAGTTGTAGGCGTTAATATATGGAAAGGTGTTCTAACTGGGGTACCATACAATGCTTCATGCGGTGACATTTTAATTGATATATGATATGAATGATTCAGAGTACTCAGTGCCGCCGGTATTGCCATATCCCAGTTGGGGTCTGATCCCCCTAGTGTTACCCTCAATATATTTAATATCTTCCTATTTGCTCTTTCCACTAGCCCATTCGACTCTGGGTGATATATCATGGTATTTATTTTCTTTATGTTGAGGAATTCACAAAATGAGGTAAGAAAGTGATTATTAAATTCACCACCCGAGTCTGAGATTATCATGTGTGGAATTCCATGTTTACAAATGTAACACTCGTAAAACTTCCTAGCGCATTCAATGGCAGTTTTAGTTTTAAGCGCTATTAGTTCTGTATATCGAGTTAAAGCATCTATAATTACTAAGAGGTGCTTATTTCCTCTGTCTGACTCGTAAAATCCTGTTAACAAATCTAAATATATTCTTTCAAAGGGTTGATTGGGCACAGGATAAGCTCCTAGGCTGACAGGTGTTTTCGTATGCCCTTTGTTTTCCTGACATGTGCGACAATTAGCTATGTGTCTTTTTATATCTGTAAGCATTGTATGCCAATAAAACAATGATTTGGCTTTCTGTGACATTAATGAGAACCCAGGGTGTCCATTTAATGGATTTGAATACAACCAATTCAGGACAGTGGAAATAAGTGAGATTGGTACTACTATCTGGTCGTTAGTTACATGTGGTGTATTGCGGGTTTTCCTTGTCACAGTCCTACACAGAATATTATCTTTGATTATATAATTCTGCTGCTTATACTTGATATATTCCTTTTCTTTATGATTGCCTTTCAAAGCATTTATAATTGTTTCTATTTTCTGATCTTTTCTTTGCTCAGTCTGTAACAATTCAGCACTCCAGCCTAAATCTTCTTGTTCAGATATTGTTTTTACAATAAGCATGGATGTTGATATATCTATTAATTCAGCTAAAGGCTCCGTACAAGATGACACGGGGTTGCGTGATAATGCATCCGCAATGATATTTGCTTTCCCAGGTAAATACCCGATTCTTGCGCCCAAATCTTGAATGATCAAATGCCACCGAGTTCGTTTAGGGCTGTGATTGAAGCCTTTAAAGAACTCTGTTAGTGGATGATGGTCAGTAACAACCTTAACGGGATAACCGTAAATTATGAACTTAAAATGCACTAGCGAATTAACAATAGCTAGTCCTTCCTTGTCTATTACTGCATACTTACTTTCGGAAGTTCTCAATTTTCGAGAATAGAAAGCTATCGGGAAAAATTGTTTATCATATTGCTGAAGCAATACCCCTCCTACTCCTAAGTCTGATGCGTCTGTTGCAATGAAGAATTCCTTACCGAAGTCAGGAAATTTTAAGATAGGAGAACTACACAGTTCATCTTTCAAAGTATTAAACGCCTGTTGATGTTGCTCAGACCATATGAAATCTACGCCCTTCTTCGTAAGATCAGTTAAAGGAGCGGCTGTTATTGAATAGTTGCGTATAAAACGCCTGTAATATCCACTACAACCCAGAAATTGCTGTATTCCCTTGACATTAGTAGGTATGGGAAAATTACGTATAGCCGACACCTTATCATGGACTACTTTAAGACCTTGGCTTGACACCATGAAACCCAAATATATTAATTCTGTTTTGAAAAATTCACACTTACTAATCTTTACCCTTAAGTTATGTTGTCTTAATCTCTGTAGTACTAGTTCTAACTTACGTAGATGTTCTTCTAAGGTGTTGGAAAAGATTACAAGATCATCCATATAGGCATGCAATATATCCCCTAACAAGTCTCCAAACACTATGTTAATCATTCATGTAAACGTTATAGGAGCACAACGTAAACCAAAAGGCATCCGTAAAAATTCATAATGTCCCCTGGCTGTGCTGAAGGCTGTGTATGGGATACTATCTTCTTCTAATGATATCTGGTGAAAGCCTTTAAGTAAGTCCAAACTGGTAAAATATTTATTCTGACCTAACAAAGACAAAATATCGTCAGTACATGGCACTGGGAATCGATGAGGGATCGTTTCCTCGTTTAGACGACGAAAGTCGACGCAGATACGCCATGTTCGATCTTTTTTCGGTACAACTATTAAAGGAAAATTATAAGGGCTGTTTGATTTTCTAATGACTCCTTCCTCTAACATTTTACCTACTTCATCATTTATTTCATTCTGGAATCTCATAGGGAGTCTGTGCGAGGGTACATATATAATTTTCTGCTTGTCCTTTAACCTTATTTGATGCTCGATCACATCTGTTTTTCCTAAGAATCCATCCGTAGTGGAAAAGACATTTTGATATTTAGTTAAAAGTTCAAAAATTTTCTGCTTAATTTCTTCGTCTTGAATGTCCTTACTGATTTTATTTTTAATAGATCGCAAAAGGGATTCATCCGCAACTGATTGAGAGTGATTGATTTCAGCAACGGTAAGAATACGATGTTTATAAAATTCTACATCCAAGATATGTTGATTTTTGTGAATTACTAAAGTGTTATTTAAATGATTACAGACTTCGATATTACATTGCTGAGGTGAGCCTACTGTATAAATCCAAGGCAATGGAAGGTCAAGATAAAGAGAAATAAGATAGAACATCTTGCCTGAATTTACCCCTAAGTAAGAGAACTATAATCTTGCAAGAATGTGCCCTCAAGCAAGAAAACTCTAATCCAAGGCAGTGGAAGGCCAAGATAAAGAGTAATAAGATAGAACAGCTTGCCTGAATGTACCCTTAAGTAAGAGAACTATAATCTTGCAAGAATGTGCCCTCAAGCAAGAAAACTCTAATCCAAGGCAGTGGAAGGTCAAGATAAAGAGAAATAAGATAGAACAGCTTGCTTGAATGTACCCTTAAGTAAGAGAACTATAATGTTGCTAGAATGTACCCTCAAGCAAGAAAACTCTAATCCAAGGCAGTGTAAGCTCAAAATAAAAAGAAATAAAATAAAACAGCTTGCCTGAATGTACCCTTAAGTAAGAGAACTATAATCTTGCTAGAATGTACCCTCAACCAAGAAAACACTAATCCAAGGCAGTGGAAGACCAAGATAAAGAAAAATAAGATAAAACAGCTTGCCTGAATGTACCCTTAAGTAAGAGAACTATAATCTTGCAAGAATGTGCCCTCAAGCAAGAAAACTCTAATCCAAGGCAGTGGAAGGCCAAGATAAAGAGAAATAAGATAGAACAGCTTGCCTGAATGTACCCTTAAGTAAGAGAACTATAATCTTGCTAGAGTGTACCCGCAAGCAAGAAAACTCTAATCCAAGGCAGTGGAAGGTCAAGATAAAGAGAAATAAGATAGAACAGCTTGCCTGAATGTACCCTTAAGTAAGAGAACTATAAGCTTGCAAGAATGTGCCCTCAAGCAAGAAAACTCTAATCCAAGGCAGTGGAAGACCAATATAAAGAGAAATAAGATAGAACAGCTTGCCTGAATGTACCCTTAAGTAAGAGAACTATAACGTTGCTAGAATGTACCCTCAAGCAAGAAAACTCTAATCCAAGGCAGTGGAAGGTCAAGATAAAGAGAAATAAGATAGAACAGCTTGCCTGAATATACCCTTATGTAAGAGAACTATAATCTTGCTAGAATGTACCCTCAAGCAAGAAAACTCTAATCCAAGGCAGTGGAAGGCCAAGATGAAGAGAATTAAGATAAAATAGCTTGCCTGAATGTACCATTAAGTAAGAAAACTATGCTCTTACTAGAATGTACCCTCAAGCAACAAAACTCTAATCCAAGGCAGTGGAAGGTCAAGATAAAGAGAAAAAAGATAGAACAGCTTGCTTGAATGTACCCTTAAGTGAGAGAACTATAATCTTGCTAGAATGTACCCTCAACCAAGAAAACTCTAATCCAAGGCAGTGGAAGGTCAAGATAAAGAGAAATAAGATAGAACAGCTTGCCTGAATATACCCTTATGTAAGAGAACTATAATCTTGCTAGAATGTACCCTCAAGCAAGAAAACTCTAATCCAAGGCAGTGGAATGTCAAGATAAAGAAAAAAAAGATAGAACAGCTTGATTGAATGTACCCTTAAGTGAGAGAACTATAATCTTACTAGAATGTACCCTCAAGCAAGAAAACTATAATACAAGGCAGTGAAACGCCAAGATAAAGAGAAATAAGATAAAACAGCTTGCCTGAATATACACTTAAGTAAGAGAACTATACTCTTGCTAGAATGTACCCTCAAGCAACAAAACTCTAATCCAAGGCTGTGGAAGTTCAAGATAAAGAGAAAAAAGATAGAACAGCTTACCTGAATGTACCATTAAGTAAGAGAACTATAATCTTGCTTAAATGTACCCGCAAGCAAGAAAACTATAATCCAAGGCAGTGGAAGGTCAATATAAAGAGAAATAAGATAGAACAGCTTGCCTGAATGTACCCTTATGTAAGAGAACTATAATCTTGCTAGAATGTACCCTCAACCAAGAAAACTCTAATCCAAGGCTGTGGAAGGTCAAGATAAAGAGAAAAAAGATAGAACAGCTTGCCTGAATGTACCCTTAAGTAAGAGAACTATAATCTTGCTAGAATGTACCCTCAAGCAAGAAAACTCTAATCCAATGCAGTGTAAGCTCAAAATAAAAAGAAATAAGATAAAACAGCTTGCCTGAATGTACCCTTAAGTAAGAGAACTATAATCTTGCTAGAATGTACCCTCAACCAAGAAAACACTAATCCAAGGCAGTGGAAGACCAAGATAAAGAAAAATAAGATAAAACAGGTTGCCTGAATGTACCCTTAAGTAAGAGAACTATAATCTTGCTAGAATGTACCCTCAAGCAAGAGAACTCTAATCCAAGGCAGTGGAAGGCCAAGATAAAGAGAAATATGATAGAACAGCTTGCTCGAATGTACCCTTAAGTAAGAGAACTATAGTCTTGCTAGAATGTACCCTCAGGCAAGAAAACTCTAATCCAAGGCAGTGGAAGGTCAAGATAAAGAGAAATAAGATAGAACAGCTTGCCCGAAAGTACCCTTAAGTAAGAGAACTATAATCTTGCTAGAATGTACACTCAAGCAAGAAAACTCTAATCCAAGGCAGTGAAGGCCAAGATAAAGAGAAATAAGATAAAACAGCTTGCCTGAATATACCCTTATGTAAGAGAACTATATTCTTGCTAGAATATACCCTCAAGCAACAAAACTCTAATCCAAGGTAGTGGAAGGTCTAGATAAGGAGAAAAAAGATAGAACAGCTTACCTGAATGTACCATTAAGTAAGAGAACTATAATCTTGCTAGAATGTACCCTCAAGCAAGAAAGCTCTAATCCAAGGCAGTGGAATGTCAAGATAAAGAGAAATGAGATAGAACAGCTTGCCTGAATGTGCCCTTAAGTAAGACAACTATAATCTTGCTAGAATGTACCCTCAAGCAAGAAAACTCTAATCCAAGGCAATGGAAGGTCAAGATAAAGAGAAATAAGATAGAACAGCTTGCCTGAATTTACCCTTATGTAAGAGAACTATAATCTTGCAAGAAAGTGCCCTCAAGCAAGAAAACTCTAACCCAAGGGAGTGGAAGGCCAAGATAAAGAGAAATAAGATAGAACAGCTTGCCTGAATGTACCCTTAAGTAAGAGGACTATAATCTTGCTAGAATGTAGCCTTAAGCAAGAAAACTCTAATCCAAGGCAGTGGAAGGTCAAGGTAAAGAGAAATAAGATAGAACAGCTTGCCTGAATATACCCTTAAGTAAGACAACTATAATCTTGCAAGAATGTGCCCTCAAGCAAGAAAACTCTAATCCAAGGCATTGGAAGACCAATATAAAGAGAAATAAGATAGAACAGCTTACCTGAATGTACCCTTAAGTAAGAGAACTATAATCTTGCAAGAATGTGCCCTCAAGCAACAAAACTCTAATCCAAGGCAGTGGAAGGTCAAGATAAAGAGAAATAAGATAGAACAGCTTGCCTGAATGTACCCTTATGTGAGAGAACTATAATCTTGCTAGAATGTACCCTGAAGCAAGATAACTCTAATCCAAGGCAGTGGAAGGTCAAGATAAAGAGAAATAAGATAGAACAGCTTGCCTGAATGTACCCTTAAGTAAGAGAACTATAATCTTGCTAGAATGTACCCTCAAGTAAGAAAACTCTAATACAAGGCAGTGGAAAGCCAAGATAAAGAGAAATAAGATAAAATAGCTTGCCTGAAATACCCTTAAGTAAGAGAACTATAATCTTGCTAGAATGTACCCTCAAGTAAGAAAACTCTAATCCAAGGCAGTGGAAGGTCAAGATAAAGAGAAATAAGATAGAACAGCTTGCCTGAATGTAACCTTATATAAGAGAACTATAATCTTGCTAGAATGTACTCTCAAGCAAGAAAACTCTAATCCAAGGCAGTGGAAGGTCAAGATAAAGAGAAATAAGATAGAACAGCTTGCCTGAATATACCCTTATATAAGAGAACTATAATCTTACTAGAATGTACTCTCAAGCAAGAAAACTCTAATACAAGGCAGTGGAAGGCCAAGATAAAGAGAAATAAAATAAAACAGCTTGCCTGAATATACCCTCAAGTAAGAGAACTATACTCTTGCTAAAATGTACCCTCAAGTAACAAAACTCTAATCCAAGGCTGTGGAAGGTCAAGATAAAGAGAAAAAAGATAGAACAGCTTGCCTGAATTTACCCTTAAGTAAGAGAACTATAATCTTGCTTAAATGTACCCTCAAGCAAGAAAACTCTAATCCAAGGCAGTGGAAGGCCAAGATAAAGAGAAATAAGATAGAACAGCTTGCCTGAATGTACCCTTAAGTAAGAGAACACTAATCTTGCTAGAATGTACCCTCAAGCAAGAAAACTCTAATCCAAGGCAGTGGAAGGTCAAGATAAAGAGAAAAAAGATAGAAAAGCTTGCCTGAATGTACCCTTAAGTAAGCGAACTGTAATCTTGCTAGAATGTACCCTCAAGCAAGAAAACTCTAAGCCAAGGCAGTGGAAGGTCAAAATAAAAAGAAATAAGATTAAACAGCTTGCCTGAATGTACCCTTAAGTAAGAGAACTATAATCTTGCTAGAATGTACCCTCAACCAAGAAAACACTAATCCAAGGCAGTGGAAGACCAAGATAAAGAAAAATAAGATAAAACAGCTTGCCTGAATGTACCCTTAAGTAAGAGAACTATAATCTTGCTAGAATGTACCCTCAAGCAAGAAAACTCTAATCCAAGCCAGTGGAAGGTCAAGATAAAGAGAAATAAGATAGAACAGCTTGCCTGAATATATCCTTATGTAAGAGAACTATAATCATGCTAGAATGTACCCTCAAGCAAGAAAACTCTAATCCAAGGCAGTGGAAGGCCAAGATGAAGAGAAATAAGATAAAATAGCTTGCCTGAATGTACCCTTAAGTAAGAAAACTATGCTCTTGCTAGAATGTACCCTCAAGCAACAAAACTCTAATCCAAGGCAGTGGAAGGTCAAGATAAAGAGAAAAAAGATAGAACAGATTGCTTGAATGTACCCTTAAGTGAGAGAACTATAATCTTGCTAGAATGTACCCTCAACCAAGAAAACTCTAATCCAAGGCAGTGGAAGGTCAAGATAAAGAGAAATAAGATAGAACAGCTTGCCTGAATATACCCTTATGTAAGAGAACTATAATCTTGCTAGAATGTACCCTCAAGCAAGAAAACTCTAATCCAAGGCAGTGGAATGTCAAGATAAAGAAAAAAAGATAGAACAGCTTGCTTGAATGTACCCTTAAGTGAGAGAACTATAATCTTACTAGAATGTATCCTCAAGCATGAAAACTATAATACAAGGCAGTGAAACGCCAAGATAAAGAGAAATAAGATAAAACAGCTCGCCTGAATATACACTTAAGTAAGAGAACTATACTCTTGCTAGAATATACCCTCAAGCAACAAAACTCTAATCCAAGGCTGTGGAAGTTCAAGATAAAGAGAAAAAAGATAGAACAGCTTACCTGAATGTACCATTAAGTAAGAGAACTATAATCTTGCTTAAATGTACCCGCAAGCAAGAAAACTATAATCCAAGGCAGTGGAAGGTCAAGATAAAAAGAAATAAGATAGAACAGCTTGCCTGAATGTACCCTTATGTAAGAGAACTATAATCTTGCTAGAATGTACCCTCAACCAAGAAAACTCTAATCCAAGGCTGTGGAAGGTCAAGATAAAGAGAAAAAAGATAGAACAGCTTGCCTGAATGTACCCTTAAGTAAGAGAACTATAATCTTGCTAGAATGTACCCTCAAGCAAGAAAACTCTAATCCAAGGCAGTGGAATGTCAAGATAAAGAAAAAAAAAAGATAGAACAGCTTGCTTGAATGTACCCTTAAGTGAGAGAACTATAATCTTGCTAGAATGTACCCTCAAGCAAGAAAACTCTAATCCAAGGCAGTGGAATGTCAAAATAAAGAGAAATGAGATAGAACAGCTTGCCTGAATGTACCCTTAAGTAAGACAACTATAATCTTGCTAGAATGTACCCTCAAGCAAGAAAACTCTAATCCAAGGCAATGGAAGGTCAAGATAAAGAGAAATAAGATAGAACAGCTTGCCTGAATTTACCCTTAAGTAAGAGAACTATAATCTTGCAAGAATGTGCCCTCAAGGAAGAAAACTCTAATCCAAGGCAGTGGAAGGCCAAGATAAAGAGAAATAAGATAGAACAGCTTGCCTGAATGTACCCTTAAGTAAGACAACTATAATCTTGCTAGAATGTACCATCAAGCAAGAAAACTCTAATCCAAGGCAATGGAATGTCAAGATAAAGAGAAATAAGATAGAACAGCTTGCCTGAATGTACCCTTAAGTAAGAGAACTATAATCTTGCAAGAATGTGCCCTCAAGCAAGAAAACTCTAATCCAATGCAGTGGAAGACCAATATAAAGAGAAATAAGATAGAACAGCTTGCCTGAATGTACCCTTAAGTAAGAGAACTATAATATTGCTAGAATGTACCTTCAAGCAAGAAAACTCTAATCCAAGGCAGTGGAAGGTCAAGATAAAGAAAAATAAGATAGAACAGCTTGTCTAAATATATCCTTATGTAAGAGAACTATAATCTTGCTAGAATGTACCCTCAAGCAAGAAAACTCTAATCCAAGGCAGTGGAAGGCCAAGATAAAGAGAAATAAGATAAAACCGCTTGCCTGAATGTACCCTTAGGTAAGAAAACAATGCTCTTGCTAGAATGTACCCTCAAGCAACAAAACTCTAATCCAAGGCAGTGGAAGGCCAAGATAAAGAGAAAAAAGATAGAACAGCTTGCCTGAATGAACCCTTAAGTGAGAGAACTATAATCTTGCTAGAATGTACCCTCAAGCAAGAAAACTCTAATCCAAGGCAGTGGAAGGCCAAGATAAAGAGAAATAAGATAAAACAGCTTGCCTGAATGTACCCTTAAGTGAGAGAACTATAATCTTGCTAGAATGTACCCTCAAGCAAGAAAACTCTAATCCAAGGAAGTGGAAGCTCAAGATAAAGAGAAATAAGAGAGAACAGCTTGCCTGAATATACCCTTATGTAAGAGAACTATAATCTTGCTAGAATGTACCCTCAAGCTAGAAAACTCTAATCCAAGGCAGTGGAATGTCAAGATAAAGAAAAAAAAGATAGAACAGCTTGCTTGAATGTACCCTTAAGTGAGAGAACTATAATCTTACTAGAATGTACCCTCAAGCAAGAAAACTCTAATCCAAGGCAGTGGAAGCCAAGATAAAGAGAAATAAGATAAAACAGCTTGCCTGAATATACCTTAAGTAAGACAACTATACTCTTGCTAGAATGTACCCTCAAGCAAGAAAACTCTAATCCAAGGCAGTGGAAGGTCAAGATAAAGAGAAATAATATAGAACAGCTTGCCTGAATGTACCCTTATGTAAGAGAACTATAATCTTGCTAGAATGTACCCTCAACCAAGAAAACTCTAATCCAAGGCAGTGGAAGGTCAAGATAAAGAGAAAAAGATAGAACAGCTTGCCTGAATGTACCCTTGAGTAAGAGAACTATAATCTTGCTAGAATGTACCCTCAAGCAAGAAAACTCTAATCCAAGGCAGTGGAATGTCAAGATAAAGAAAAAAGATTGAACAGCTTGCCTGAATGTACCCTTAAGTGAGAGAACTATAATCTTACTAGAATGTACCCTCACGCAAGAAAACTCTAATCCAAGGCAGTGGAAGGTCAAGATAAAGAGAAATAAGATAGAACAGCTTGCCTGAATATACCCTTATGTAAGAGAACTATAATCTTGCTAGAATGTACCCTCAACCAAGAAAACTCTAATCCAAGGCAGTGGAAGGCCAAGATAAAGAGAAATAAGATAGAACAGCTTGCTGAAATGTACCCTTAAGTAAGAGAACTATAATCTTGCTAGAATGTACCCTCAGCAAGAAAACTCTAATCCAAGGCAGTGGAAGGTCAAGATAAAGAGAAATAAGATAGAACAGCTTGCCTGAAATACCCTTAAGTAAGAGAACTATAATCTTGCTAGAATGTACCCTCAAGCAAGAAAACTCTAATCCAAGGCAGTGGAAGGCCAAGATAAAGAGAAATAAGATAGAACAGCTTGCCTGAATGTACCCTTAAGTAAGAGAACTATAATCTTGGCTAGAATGTACCCTCAAGCAAGAAAACTCTAATCCAAGGCAGTGGAAGGTCAAGATAAAGAGAAATAAATAGAACAGCTTGCCTGAATAGTACCCTTAAGTAAGAGAACTATAATCTTGCTAGAATGTACCCTCAAGCAAGAAAACTCTAATCCAAGGCAGTGGAAGGCCAAGATAAAGAGAAATAAGATAAAACAGCTTGCCTGAATGTACCATTAAGTAAGAGAACTATAATCTTGCTAGAATGTACCCTCAAGCAAGAAAACTCTAATCCAAGGCAGTGGAAGTCAAGATAAAGAGAAAAGAAAATAGAACAGCTTGCCTGAATGTACCCTTAAGTAAGACAACTATAATCTTGCTAGAATGTACCCTCAAGCAAGAAAACTCTAATCCAAGGCAGTGGAAGGTCAAGATAAAGAGAAATAAGATAGAACAGCTTGCCTGAATGTACCCTTAAGTAAGAGAACTATAATCTTGCTAAGAATGTACCCTCAAGCAAGAAAACTCTAATCCAAGGCAGTGGAAGGCCAAGATAAAGAGAAATAAGATAGAACAGCTTGCCTGAATGTACCCTTAAGTAAGAGAACTATAATCTTGCTAGAATGTACCCTCAAGCAAGAAAACTCTAATCCAAGGCAGTGGAAGGTCAAGATAAAGAGAAATAAGATAGAACAGCTTGCCTGAATGTACCCTTAAGTAAGAGAACTATAATCTTGCACAAGAATGTACCCTCAAGCAAGAAAACTCTAATCCAAGGCAGTGGAAGGTCAAGATAAAGAGAAATAAGATAGAACAGCTTGCCTGAATGTACCCTTAAGTAAGAGAACTATAATCTTGCTAGAATGTACCCTCAAGCAAGAAAACTCTAATCCAAGGCAGTGGAAGGCCAAGATAAAGAGAAATAAGATAAAACAGCTTGCCTGAATGTACCCTTAAGTAAGAGAACTATAATCTTGCAAGAATGTACCCTCAAGCAAGAAAACTCTAATCCAAGGCAGTGGAAGGCCAAGATAAAGAAAAATAAGATAGAACAGCTTGCCTGAATGTACCCTTAAGTAAGAGAACTATAATCTTGCTAGAATGTACCCTCAAGCAAGAAAACTCTAATCCAAGGCAGTGGAAGGTCAAGATAAAGAGAAATAAGATAGAACAGCTTGCCTGAATGTACCCTTATGTAAGAGAACTATAATCTTGCTAGAATGTACCCTCAAGCAAGAAAACTCTAATCCAAGGCAGTGGAAGGTCAAGATAAAGAGAAATAAGATAGAACAGCTTGCCTGAATATACCCTTTTATAAGAGAACTATAATCTTGCTAGAATGTACCCTCAAGCAAGAAAACTCTAATACAAGGCAGTGGAAGGCCAAGATAAAGAGAAATAAGATAAAACAGCTTGCCTGAATATACCCTTAAGTAAGAGAACTATACTCTTGCTAGAATGTACCCTCAAGCAAGAAAACTCTAATCCAAGGCAGTGGAAGGTCAAGATAAAGAGAAATAAGATAGAACAGCTTGCCTGAATGTACCCTTAAGTAAGAGAACTATAATCTTGCTAAATGTACCCTCAAGCAAGAAAACTCTAATCCAAGGCAGTGGAAGGCCAAGATAAAGAGAAATAAGATAGAACAGCTTGCCTGAATGTACCCTTAAGTAAGAGAACTATAATCTTGCTAGAATGTACCCTCAAGCAAGAAAACTCTAATCCAAGGCAGTGGAAGGTCAAGATAAAGAGAAATAAGATAGAACAGCTTGCCTGAATGTACCCTTAAGTAAGAGAACTATAATCTTGCTAGAATGTACCCTCAAGCAAGAAAACTCTAATCCAAGGCAGTGGAAGGTCCAAGATAAAGAGAAATAAGATAAAACAGCTTGCCTGAATGTACCCTTAAGTAAGAGAACTATAATCTTGCTAGAATGTACCCTCAAGCAAGAAAACTCTAATCCAAGGCAGTGGAAGACAAGATAAAGAGAAAATAAGATAGAACAGCTTGCCTGAATATACCCTTATGTAAGAGAACTATAATCTTGCTAGAATGTACCCTCAAGCAAGAAAACTCTAATCCAAGGCAGTGGAAGGCCAATATAAAGAGAAATAAATAGAACAGCTTGCCTGAATGTACCCTTAAGTAAGAGAACTATAATCTTGCTAGAATGTACCCTCAGCAAGAAAACTCTAATCCAAGGCAGTGGAAGGTCAAGATAAAGAGAAAAAAGATAGAACAGCTTGCCTGAATGTACCCTTAAGTAAGAGAACTATAATCTTGCTAGAATGTACCCTCAAGCAAGAAAACTCTAATCCAAGGCAGTGGAAGGCCAAGATAAAGAGAAAAAAGATAGAACAGCTTGCCTGAATGTACCCTTAAGTAAGAGAACTATAATCTTGCTAGAATGTACCCTAAGCAAGAAAACTCTAATCCAAGGCAGTGGAAGGTCAAGATAAAGAGAAAAGATAGAACAGCTTGCCTGAATATACCCTTAAGTAAGAGAACTATAATCTTGCTAAATGTACCCTCAAGCAAGAAAACTCTAATCCAAGGCAGTGGAAGGTCAAGATAAAGAGAAATAAGATAGAACAGCTTGCCTGAATGTACCCTTAAGTAAGAGAACTATAATCTTGCAGAATGTACCCTCAAGCAAGAAAACTCTAATCCAAGGCAGTGGAAGGCCAAGATAAAGAGAAATAAGATAGAACAGCTTGCCTGAATGTACCCTTAAGTAAGAGAACTATAATCTTGCTAGAATGTACCCTCAAGCAAGAAAACTCTAATCCAAGGCAGTGGAAGGTCAAGATAAAGAGAAATAAGATAGAACAGCTTGCCTGAATGTACCCTTATGTAAGAGAACTATAATCTTGCAAGAATGTACCCTCAAGCAAGAAAACTCTAATCCAAGGCAGTGGAAGGCCAAGATAAAGAGAAATAAGATAGAACAGCTTGCCTGAATGTACCCTTAAGTAAGAGAACTATAATCTTGCTAGAATGTACCCTCAAGCAAGAAAACTCTAATCCAAGGCAGTGGAAGGTCAAGATAAAGAGAAATAAGATAGAACAGCTTGCCTGAATATACCCTTATGTAAGAGAACTATAATCTTGCTAGAATGTACCCTCAAGCAAGAAAACTCTAATCCAAGGCAGTGGAAGGTCAAGATAAAGAGAAATAAGATAGAACAGCTTGCCTGAATGTACCCTTAAGTAAGAAACTATAATCTTGCTAGAATGTACCCTCAAGCAAGAAAACTCTAATCCAAGGCAGTGGAAGGTCAAGATAAAGAGAAAAAGATAGAACAGCTTGCCTGAATGTACCCTTAAGTAAGAGAACTATAATCTTGCTAGAATGTACCCTCAAGCAAGAAAACTCTAATCCAAGGCAGTGGAAGGCCAAGATAAAGAGAAATAAGATAAAACAGCTTGCCTGAATGTACCCTTAAGTAAGAGAACTATAATCTTGCTAGCCCTCAAGAAAACTCTAATCCAAGGCAGTGGAAGGTCAAGATAAAGAGAAATAAGATAGAACAGCTTGCTGAATGTACCCTTAAGTAAGAGAACTATAATCTTGCTAGAATGTACCCTCAAGCAAGAAAACTCTAATCCAAGGCAGTGGAAGGCCAAGATAAAGAGAAATAAGATAGAACAGCTTGCCTGAATGTACCCTTAAGTAAGAGAACTATAATCTTGCTAGAATGTACCCTCAAGCAAGAAAACTCTAATCCAAGGCAGTGGAAGGTCAAGATAAAGAGAAATAAGATAGAACAGCTTGCCTGAATGTACCCTTATGTAAGAGAACTATAATCTTGCTAGAATGTACCCTCAAGCAAGAAAACTCTAATCCAAGGCAGTGGAAGGTCAAGATAAAGAGAAATAAGATAGAACAGCTTGCCTGAATGTACCCTTAAGTAAGAGAACTATAATCTTGCTAGAATGTACCCTCAAGCAAGAAAACTCTAATCCAAGGCAGTGGAAGGTCAAGATAAAGAGAAAAAGATAGAACAGCTTGCCTGAATGTACCCTTAAGTAAGAGAACTATAATCTTGCTAGAATGTACCCTCAAGCAAGAAAACTCTAATCCAAGGCAGTGGAAGGTCAAGATAAAGAGAAATAAGATAGAACAGCTTGCCTGAATGTACCCTTAAGTAAGAGAACTATAATCTTGCTAGAATGTACCCTCAAGCAAGAAAACTCTAATCCAAGGCAGTGGAAGGTCAAGATAAAGAGAAATAAGATAGAACAGCTTGCCTGAATGTACCCTTAAGTAAGAGAACTATAATCTTGCAAGAATGTACCCTCAAGCAAGAAAACTCTAATCCAAGGCAGTGGAAGGTCAAGATAAAGAGAAATAAGATAGAACAGCTTGCCTGAATGTACCCTTAAGTAAGAGAACTATAATCTTGCTAGAATGTACCCTCAAGCAAGAAAACTCTAATCCAAGGCAGTGGAAGGTCAAGATAAAGAGAAATAAGATAGAACAGCTTGCCTGAATGTACCCTTAAGTAAGAGAACTATAATCTTGCTAGAATGTACCCTCAAGCAAGAAAACTCTAATCCAAGGCAGTGGAAGGCCAAGATAAAGAGAAATAAGATAGAACAGCTTGCCTGAATGTACCCTTAAGTAAGAGAACTATAATCTTGCTAGAATGTACCCTCAAGCAAGAAAACTCTAATCCAAGGCAGTGGAAGGTCAAGATAAAGAGAAATAAGATAGAACAGCTTGCCTGAATGTACCCTTAAGTAAGAGAACTATAATCTTGCTAGAATGTACCCTCAAGCAAGAAAACTCTAATCCAAGGCAGTGGAAGGCCAAGATAAAGAGAAATAAGATAGAACAGCTTGCCTGAATGTACCCTTAAGTAAGAGAACTATAATCTTGCTAGAATGTACCCTCAAGCAAGAAAACTCTAATCCAAGGCAGTGGAAGGTCAAGATAAAGAGAAATAAGATAGAACAGCTTGCCTGAATGTACCCTTAAGTAAGAGAACTATAATCTTGCTAGAATGTACCCTCAAGCAAGAAAACTCTAATCCAAGGCAGTGGAAGGCCAAGATAAAGAGAAATAAGATAGAACAGCTTGCCTGAATGTACCCTTAAGTAAGAGAACTATAATCTTGCTAGAATGTACCCTCAAGCAAGAAAACTCTAATCCAAGGCAGTGGAAGGTCAAGATAAAGAGAAATAAGATAGAACAGCTTGCCTGAATATACCCTTATGTAAGAGAACTATAATCTTGCTAGAATGTACCCTCAAGCAAGAAAACTCTAATCCAAGGCAGTGGAAGGTCAAGATAAAGAGAAATAAGATAGAACAGCTTGCCTGAATGTACCCTTAAGTAAGAGAACTATAATCTTGCTAGAATGTACCCTCAAGCAAGAAAACTCTAATCCAAGGCAGTGGAAGGTCAAGATAAAGAGAAATAAGATAGAACAGCTTGCCTGAATATACCCTTAAGTAAGAGAACTATAATCTTGCTAGAATGTACCCTCAAGCAAGAAAACTCTAATCCAAGGCAGTGGAAGGTCAAGATAAAGAGAAATAAGATAGAACAGCTTGCCTGAATGTACCCTTAAGTAAGAGAACTATAATCTTGCTAGAATGTACCCTCAAGCAAGAAAACTCTAATCCAAGGCAGTGGAAGGTCAAGATAAAGAGAAATAAGATAGAACAGCTTGCCTGAATGTACCCTTAAGTAAGAGAACTATAATCTTGCTAGAATGTACCCTCAAGCAAGAAAACTCTAATCCAAGGCAGTGGAATGTCAAGATAAAGAGAAAAAGATAGAACAGCTTGCCTGAATGTACCTTAAGTAAGAGAACTATAATCTTGCTAGAATGTACCCTCAAGCAAGAAAACTCTAATCCAAGGCAGTGGAAGGTCAAGATAAAGAGAAATAAGATAGAACAGCTTGCCTGAATGTACCCTTAAGTAAGAGAACTATAATCTTGCTAGAATGTACCCTCAAGCAAGAAAACTCTAATCCAAGGCAGTGGAAGGTCAAGATAAAGAGAAATAAGATAGAACAGCTTGCCTGAATGTACCCTTAAGTAAGAGAACTATAATCTTGCTAGAATGTACCCTCAAGCAAGAAAACTCTAATCCAAGGCAGTGGAAGGCCAAGATAAAGAGAAAAAAGATAGAACAGCTTGCCTGAATGTACCCTTAAGTAAGAGAACTATAATCTTGCTAGAATGTACCCTCAAGCAAGAAAACTCTAATCCAAGGCAGTGGAAGGTCAAGATAAAGAGAAATAAGATAGAACAGCTTGCCTGAATGTACCCTTAAGTAAGAGAACTATAATCTTGCTAGAATGTACCCTCAAGCAAGAAAACTCTAATCCAAGGCAGTGGAAGGCCAAGATAAAGAGAAAAGATAGAACAGCTTGCCTGAATGTACCCTTAAGTAAGAGAACTATAATCTTGCTAGAATGTACCCTCAAGCAAGAAAACTCTAATCCAAGGCAGTGGAAGGTCAAGATAAAGAGAAATAAGATAGAACAGCTTGCCTGAATGTACCCTTAAGTAAGAGAACTATAATCTTGCTAGAATGTACCCTCAAGCAAGAAAACTCTAATCCAAGGCAGTGGAAGGCAAGATAAAGAGAAAAAGATAGAACAGCTTGCCTGAATGTACCCTTAAGTAAGAGAACTATAATCTTGCTAGAATGTACCCTCAAGCAAGAAAACTCTAATCCAAGGCAGTGGAAGGTCCAAGATAAAGAGAAAAAGATAGAACAGCTTGCCTGAATGTACCCTTAAGTAAGAGAACTATAATCTTGCTAGAATGTACCCTCAAGCAAGAAAACTCTAATCCAAGGCAGTGGAAGGCAAGATAAAGAGAAATAAGATAGAACAGCTTGCCTGAATGTACCCTTAAGTAAGAGAACTATAATCTTGCTAGAATGTACCCTCAAGCAAGAAAACTCTAATCCAAGGCAGTGGAAGGTCAAGATAAAGAGAAATAAGATAGAACAGCTTGCCTGAATGTACCCTTAAGTAAGAGAACTATAATCTTGCTAGAATGTACCCTCAAGCAAGAAAACTCTAATCCAAGGCAGTGGAAGGTCAAGATAAAGAGAAATAAGATAGAACAGCTTGCCTGAAGTACCCTTAAGTAAGAGAACTATAATCTTGCTAGAATGTACCCTCAAGCAAGAAAACTCTAATCCAAGGCAGTGGAAGGCAAGATAAAGAGAAATAAGATAGAACAGCTTGCCTGAATGTACCCTTAAGTAAGAGAACTATAATCTTGCTAGAATGTACCCTCAAGCAAGAAAACTCTAATCCAAGGCAGTGGAAGGTCAAGATAAAGAGAAATAAGATAGAACAGCTTGCCTGAATGTACCCTTAAGTAAGAGAACTATAATCTTGCTAGAATGTACCCTCAAGCAAGAAAACTCTAATCCAAGGCAGTGGAAGGTCAAGATAAAGAGAAATAAGATAGAACAGCTTGCCTGAATGTACCCTTAAGTAAGAGAACTATAATCTTGCTAGAATGTACCCTCAAGCAAGAAAACTCTAATCCAAGGCAGTGGAAGGTCAAGATAAAGAGAAATAAGATAGAACAGCTTGCCTGAATGTACCCTTAAGTAAGAGAACTATAATCTTGCTAGAATGTACCCTCAAGCAAGAAAACTCTAATCCAAGGCAGTGGAAGGTCAAGATAAAGAGAAATAAGATAGAACAGCTTGCCTGAATGTACCCTTAAGTAAGAGAACTATAATCTTGCTAGAATGTACCCTCAAGCAAGAAAACTCTAATCCAAGGCAGTGGAAGGTCAAGATAAAGAGAAATAAGATAGAACAGCTTGCCTGAATGTACCCTTAAGTAAGAGAACTATAATCTTGCTAGAATGTACCCTCAAGCAAGAAAACTCTAATCCAAGGCAGTGGAAGGCAAGATAAAGAGAAATAAGATAGAACAGCTTGCCTGAATGTACCCTTAAGTAAGAGAACTATAATCTTGCTAGAATGTACCCTCAAGCAAGAAAACTCTAATCCAAGGCAGTGGAAGGCCAAGATAAAGAGAAATAAGATAGAACAGCTTGCCTGAATGTACCCTTAAGTAAGAGAACTATAATCTTGCTAGAATGTACCCTCAAGCAAGAAAACTCTAATCCAAGGCAGTGGAAGGTCAAGATAAAGAGAAATAAGATAGAACAGCTTGCCTGAATGTACCCTTAAGTAAGAGAACTATAATCTTGCTAGAATGTACCCTCAAGCAAGAAAACTCTAATCCAAGGCAGTGGAAGGCCAAGATAAAAGAAATAAGATAGAACAGCTTGCCTGAATGTACCCTTAAGTAAGAGAACTATAATCTTGCTAGAATGTACCCTCAAGCAAGAAAACTCTAATCCAAGGCAGTGGAAGGTCAAGATAAAGAGAAATAAGATAGAACAGCTTGCCTGAATGTACCCTTAAGTAAGAGAACTATAATCTTGCTAGAATGTACCCTCAAGCAAGAAAACTCTAATCCAAGGCAGTGGAAGGTCAAGATAAAGAGAAATAAGATAAAACAGCTTGCCTGAATGTACCCTTAAGTAAGAGAACTATAATCTTGCTAGAATGTACCCTCAAGCAAGAAAACTCTAATCCAAGGCAGTGGAAGGTCAAGATAAAGAGAAAATAAGATAGAACAGCTTGCCTGAATGTACCCTTAAGTAAGAGAACTATAATCTTGCTAGAATGTACCCTCAAGCAAGAAAACTCTAATCCAAGGCAGTGGAAGGTCAAGATAAAGAGAAATAAGATAGAACAGCTTGCCTGAATGTACCCTTAAGTAAGAGAACTATAATCTTGCTAGAATGTACCCTCAAGCAAGAAAACTCTAATCAAGGCAGTGGAAGGCCAAGATAAAGAGAAATAAGATAGAACAGCTTGCCTGAATGTACCCTTAAGTAAGAGAACTATAATCTTGCTAGAATGTACCCTCAAGCAAGAAAACTCTAATCCAAGGCATGGAAGGTCCAAGATAAAGAGAAAAGATAGAACAGCTTGCCTGAATGTACCTTATGTAAGAGAACTATAATCTTGCTAGAATGTACCCTCAAGCAAGAAAACTCTAATCAAGGCAGTGGAAGGTCAAGATAAAGAGAAATAAGATAGAACAGCTTGCCTGAATGTACCCTTAAGTAAGAGAACTATAATCTTGCTAGAATGTACCCTCAAGCAAGAAAACTCTAATCCAAGGCAGTGGAAGGCCAAGATAAAGAGAAAAAGATAGAACAGCTTGCCTGAATGTACCCTTAAGTAAGAGAACTATAATCTTGCTAGAATGTACCCTCAAGCAAGAAAACTCTAATCCAAGGCAGTGGAAGGCCAAGATAAAGAGAAAAGATAGAAAGCTTGCCTGAATGTACCCTTAAGTAAGAGAACTATAATCTTGCTAGAATGTACCCTCAAGCAAGAAAACTCTAATCCAAGGCAGTGGAAGGTCAAGATAAAGAGAAAAAGATAGAACAGCTTGCCTGAATGTACCCTTAAGTAAGAGAACTATAATCTTGCTAGAATGTACCCTCAAGCAAGAAAACTCTAATCCAAGGCAGTGGAAGTCAAGATAAAGAGAAATAAGATAGAACAGCTTGCCTGAATGTACCTTAAGTAAGAGAACTATAATCTTGCTAGAATGTACCCTCAAGCAAGAAAACTCTAATCCAAGGCAGTGGAAGGTCAAGATAAAGAGAAATAAGAGAGAACAGCTTGCCTGAATGTACCCTTAAGTAAGAGAACTATAATCTTGCTAGAATGTACCCTCAAGCAAGAAAACTCTAATCCAAGGCAGTGGAAGGTCAAGATAAAGAGAAATAAGATAGAACAGCTTGCCTGAATGTACCCTTAAGTAAGAGAACTATAATCTTGCTAGAATGTACCCTCAAGCAAGAAAACTCTAATCCAAGGCAGTGGAAGGCCAAGATAAAGAGAAATAAGATAAAACAGCTTGCCTGAATGTACCCTTAAGTAAGAGAACTATAATCTTGCTAGAATGTACCCTCAAGCAAGAAAACTCTAATCCAAGGCAGTGGAAGGTCAAGATAAAGAGAAATAAGATAGAACAGCTTGCCTGAATATACCCTTAAGTAAGAGAACTATAATCTTGCAAGAATGTACCCTCAAGAAAGAAAACTCTAATCCAAGGCAGTGGAAGGCCAAGATAAAGAGAAATAAGATAGAACAGCTTGCCTGAATGTACCCTTAAGTAAGAGAACTATAATCTTGCTAGAATGTACCCTCAAGCAAGAAAACTCTAATCCAAGGCAGTGGAAGGTCAAGATAAAGAGAAATAAGATAGAACAGCTTGCCTGAATATACCCTTATGTAAGAGAACTATGCTCTTGCTAGAATGTACCCTCAAGCAAGAAAACTCTAATCCAAGGCACTGGAAGGCCAATATAAAGAGAAATAAGATAAAACAGCTTGCCTGAATGTACCCTTAAGTAAGAAAACTATGCTCTTGCTAGAATGTACCCTCAAGCAACAAAACTCTAATCCAAGGCAGTGGAAAGTCAAGATAAAGAGAAAAAAGATAGAACAGCATGCTTGAATGTACCCTTGAGTAAGAGAACTATAATCTTGCTAGAATGTACCCTCAAGCAAGAAAACTCTAATCCAAGGCAGTGGAAGGCCAAGATAAAGAGAAATAAGATAAAACAGCTTGCCTGAATGTACCCTTAAGTAAGAGAACTATAATCTTGCTAGATTGTACCCTCAAGCAAGAAAACTCTAATCCAAGGCAGTGGAAGGTCAAGATAAAGAGAAATAAGATAGAACAAATTGCCTGAATATACCCTTATGTAAGAGAACTATAATCTTACAAGAATGTACCCTCACTCAAGAAAACTCTAATCCAAGGCAGTGGAAGGTCAAGATAAAGAGAAATAAGATAGAACAGCTTGCCTGAATGTACCCTTAAGTAAGAGAACTATAATCTTGGTAGAATGTACCCTCAAGCAAGAAAACTCTAATCCAAGGCAGTGAAAGGTCAAGATAAAGAGAAATAAGATAGAACAGCTTGCCTGAATATACCCTTATGTAAGAGAACTATAATCTTGCTAGAATGTACCCTCAAGCAAGAAAACTCTAATACAAGGCAGTGGAATGTCAAGATAAAGAGAAATAAGATAGAACAGCTTGCCTGAATATACCCTTATGTAAGAGAACTATAATCTTACAAGAATGTACCCTCACGCAAGAAAACTCTAATCCAAGGCAGTGGAAGGTCAAGATAAAGAGAAATAAGATAGAACAGCTTGCCTGAATGTACCCTTAAGTAAGAGAACTATAATCTTGGTAGAATGTACCCTCAAGCAAGAAAACTCTAATCCAAGGCAGTGAAAGGTCAAGATAAAGAGAAATAAGATAGAACAGCTTTCCTGAATATACCCTTATGTAAGAGAACTATAATCTTGCTAGAATGTACCTTCAAGCAAGAAAACTCTAATCCAAGGCAGTGGAAGGTCAAGATAAAGAAAAAAAAGATAGAACAGCTTGCTTGAATGTACCCTTAAGTAGAGAACTATAATCTTACTAGAATGTACCCTCAAGCAAGAAAACTCTAATACAAGGCAGTGGAACGCCAAGATAAAGAGAAATAAGATAAAACAGCTTGCCTGAATATACACTTAAGTAAGACAACTATACTCTTGCTAGAATGTACCCTCAAGCAAGAAAACTCTAATCCAAGGCTGCGGAAGGTGAAGATAAAGAGAAAAAAGATAGAACAGCTTACCTGAATGTACCATTAAGTAAGAGAACTATAATCTTGCTAAAATGTACCCTCAACCAAGAAAACTTCTAATCCAAGGCTGTGGAAGGTCAAGATAAAGAGAAAAAATATAGAACAGCTTGCCTGAATGTACCCTTAAGTAAGAGAACTATAATCTTGCTAGAATGTACCCTCAAGCAAGAAAACTCTAATCCAAGGCAGTGGAATGTCAAGATAAAGAAAAAAAAGATAGAACAGCTTGCTTGAATGTACCCTTAAGTGAGAGAACTATAATCTTACTAGAATGTACCCTCAAGCAAGAAAACTCTAATACAAGGCAGTGGAACGCCAAGATAAAGAGAAATAAGATAAAACAGCTTGCCTGAATATACATCTAAGTAAGACAACTATAATCTTACTAGAATGTACCCTCAAGCAAGAAAACTCTAATCCAAGGCAGTGGAAGGTCTAGATAAAGAGAAAAAAGATAGAACAGCTTACCTGAATGTACCATTAAGTAAGAGAACTATAATCTTGCTTAAATGTACCCTCAAGCAAGAAAACTCTAATCTAAGGCAGTGGAAGGCCAAGATAAAAAGAAAAAAGATAGAACAGCTTGCCTGAATGTACCCTTTAAGTAAGAGAACTATAATCTTGCTAGAATGTACCCTCAACCAAGAAAACTCTAATCCAAGGCTGTGGAAGGTCAAGATAAAGAGAAAAAAGATAGAATAGCTTGCCTGAATGTACCCTTAAGTAAGAGAACTATAATCTTGCTTAAATGTACCCTCAAGCAAGAAAACTCTAATACAAGGCAGTGGAAGGCCAAGATAAAGAGAAAAAGATAGAACAGCTTGCCTGAATGTACCCTTAAGTAAGAGAACTCTAATCTTGCTAGAATGTACCCAAGCAAGAAAACTCTAATCCAAGGCAGTGGAAGGCCAAGATAAAGAGAAATAAGATAAAACAGCTTGCCTGAATGTACCCTTAAGTAAGAGAACTATAATCTTGCTAGAATTGTACCCTCAAGCAAGAAAACTCTAATCCAAGGCAGTGGAAGGTCAAGATAAAGAGAAATAAGATAGAACAGCTTGCCTGAATATACCCTTATGTAAGAGAACTATAATCTTACTAGAATGTACCCTCACTCAAGAAAACTCTAATCCAAGGCAGTGGAAGGTCAAGATAAAGAGAAATAAGATAGAACAGCTTGCCTGAATGTACCCTTAAGTAAGAGAACTATAATCTTGGTAGAATGTACCCTCAAGCAAGAAAACTCTAATCCAAGGCAGTGGAAAGGTCAAGATAAAGAGAAATAAGATAGAACAGCTTGCCTGAATATACCCTTATGTAAGAGAACTATAATCTTGCTAGAATGTACCCTCAAGCAAGAAAACTCTAATCCAAGGCAGTGGAAGGCCAATATAAAGAGAAATAAGATAGAACAGCTTGCCTGAATGTACCCTTAAGTAAGAGAACTATGCTCTTGCTAGAATGTACCCTCAAGCAAGAAAACTCTAATCCAAGGCAGTGGAAGTCAAGATAAAGAGAAAAAAGATAGAACAGCTTGCCTGAATGTACCCTTAGTAAGAGAACTATAATCTTGCTAGAATGTACCCTCAAGCAAGAAAACTCTAATCCAAGGCAGTGGAAGGCCAAGATAAAGAGAAATAAGATAGAACAGCTTGCCTGAATGTACCCTTAAGTAAGAGAACTATAATCTTGCTAGAATGTACCCTCAAGCAAGAAAACTCTAATCCAAGGCAGTGGAAGGTCAAGATAAAGAGAAATAAGATAGAACAGCTTGCCTGAATGTACCCTTATGTAAGAGAACTATAATCTTGCTAGAATGTACCCTCAAGCAAGAAAACTCTAATCCAAGGCAGTGGAAGGCCAAGATAAAGAGAAATAAGATAAAACAGCTTGCCTGAATGTACCCTTAAGTAAGAGAACTATAATCTTGCTAGAATGTACCCTCAAGCAAGAAAACTCTAATCCAAGGCAGTGGAAGGTCAAGATAAAGAGAAAAAGATAGAACAGCTTGCCTGAATGTACCCTTAAGTAAGAGAACTATAATCTTGCTAGAATGTACCCTCAAGCAAGAAAACTCTAATCCAAGGCAGTGGAAGGCCAAGATAAAGAGAAATAAGATAGAACAGCTTGCCTGAATGTACCCTTAAGTAAGAGAACTATAATCTTGCTAGAATGTACCCTCAAGCAAGAAAACTCTAATCCAAGGCAGTGGAAGGTCAAGATAAAGAGAAATAAGATAGAACAGCTTGCCTGAATGTACCCTTAAGTAAGAGAACTATAATCTTACAAGAATGTACCCTCAAGCAAGAAAACTCTAATCCAAGGCAGTGGAAGGTCAAGATAAAGAGAAATAAGATAGAACAGCTTGCCTGAATGTACCCTTAAGTAAGAGAACTATAATCTTGGTAGAATGTACCCTCAAGCAAGAAAACTCTAATCCAAGGCAGTGGAAAGGTCAAGATAAAGAGAAATAAGATAGAACAGCTTGCCTGAATATACCCTTATGTAAGAGAACTATAATCTTGCTAGAATGTACCCTCAAGCAAGAAAACTCTAATCCAAGGCAGTGGAAGGTCAAGATAAAGAGAAAAAGATAGAACAGCTTGCCTGAATGTACCCTTAAGTAAGAGAACTATAATCTTACTAGAATGTACCCTCAAGCAAGAAAACTCTAATCAAGGCAGTGGAAGCCAAGATAAAGAGAAATAAGATAAAACAGCTTGCCTGAATATACCCTTAAGTAAGAGAACTATAATCTTGCTAGAATGTACCCTCAAGCAAGAAAACTCTAATCCAAGGCTGGGAAGGTCAAGATAAAGAGAAAAAAGATAGAACAGCTTGCCTGAATGTACCCTTAAGTAAGAGAACTATAATCTTGCTAAAATGTACCCTCAAGCAAGAAAACTCTAATCCAAGGCAGTGGAAGGTCAAGATAAAGAGAAAAAAAATAGAACAGCTTGCCTGAATGTACCCTTAAGTAAGAGAACTATAATCTTGCTAGAATGTACCCTCAAGCAAGAAAACTCTAATCCAAGGCAGTGGAATGTCAAGATAAAGAGAAAAAGATAGAACAGCTTGCTGAATGTACCCTTAAGTAAGAGAACTATAATCTTGCTAGAATGTACCCTCAAGCAAGAAAACTCTAATCCAAGGCAGTGGAAGCCAAGATAAAGAGAAATAAGATAGAACAGCTTGCCTGAATATACATCTAAGTAAGAGAACTATAATCTTGCTAGAATGTACCCTCAAGCAAGAAAACTCTAATCCAAGGCAGTGGAAGGTCAAGATAAAGAGAAAAAAAGATAGAACAGCTTGCCTGAATGTACCCTTAAGTAAGAGAACTATAATCTTGCTAGAATGTACCCTCAAGCAAGAAAACTCTAATCAAGGCAGTGGAAGGCCAAGATAAAGAGAAAAAAGATAGAACAGCTTGCCTGAATGTACCCTTAAGTAAGAGAACTATAATCTTGCTAGAATGTACCCTCAAGCAAGAAAACTCTAATCCAAGGCAGTGGAAGGCCAAGATAAAGAGAAATAAGATAAAACAGCTTGCCTGAATGTACCCTTAAGTAAGAGAACTATAATCTTGCTAGAATGTACCCTCAAGCAAGAAAACTCTAATCCAAGGCAGTGGAAGGTCAAGATAAAGAGAAATAAGATAGAACAGCTTGCCTGAATGTACCCTTAAGTAAGAGAACTATAATCTTGCAAGAATGTACCCTCAAGCAAGAAAACTCTAATCCAAGGCAGTGGAAGGTCAAGATAAAGAGAAATAAGATAGAACAGCTTGCCTGAATGTACCCTTAAGTAAGAGAACTATAATCTTGCTAGAATGTACCCTCAAGCAAGAAAACTCTAATCCAAGGCAGTGGAAGGTCAAGATAAAGAGAAATAAGATAGAACAGCTTGCCTGAATATACCCTTATGTAAGAGAACTATGCTCTTGCTAGAATGTACCCTCAAGCAAGAAAACTCTAATCCAAGGCACTGGAAGGCCAATATAAAGAGAAATAAGATAAAACAGCTTGCCTGAATGTACCCTTAAGTAAGAAAACTATGCTCTTGCTAGAATGTACCCTCAAGCAACAAAACTCTAATCCAAGGCAGTGGAAAGTCAAGATAAAGAGAAAAAAGATAGAACAGCATGCTTGAATGTACCCTTGAGTAAGAGAACTATAATCTTGCTAGAATGTACCCTCAAGCAAGAAAACTCTAATCCAAGGCAGTGGAAGGCCAAGATAAAGAGAAATAAGATAAAACAGCTTGCCTGAATGTACCCTTAAGTAAGAGAACTATAATCTTGCTAGATTGTACCCTCAAGCAAGAAAACTCTAATCCAAGGCAGTGGAAGGTCAAGATAAAGAGAAATAAGATAGAACAAATTGCCTGAATATACCCTTATGTAAGAGAACTATAATCTTACAAATGTACCCTCACTCAAGAAAACTCTAATCCAAGGCAGTGGAAGGTCAAGATAAAGAGAAATAAGATAGAACAGCTTGCCTGAATGTACCCTTAAGTAAGAGAACTATAATCTTGGTAGAATGTACCCTCAAGCAAGAAAACTCTAATCCAAGGCAGTGAAAGGTCAAGATAAAGAGAAATAAGATAGAACAGCTTGCCTGAATATACCCTTATGTAAGAGAACTATAATCTTGCTAGAATGTACCCTCAAGCAAGAAAACTCTAATACAAGGCAGTGGAATGTCAAGATAAAGAGAAATAAGATAGAACAGCTTGCCTGAATATACCCTTATGTAAGAGAACTATAATCTTACAAGAATGTACCCTCACGCAAGAAAACTCTAATCCAAGGCAGTGGAAGGTCAAGATAAAGAGAAATAAGATAGAACAGCTTGCCTGAATGTACCCTTAAGTAAGAGAACTATAATCTTGCTAGAATGTACCCTCAAGCAAGAAAACTCTAATCCAAGGCAGTGAAAGGTCAAGATAAAGAGAAATAAGATAGAACAGCTTTCCTGAATATACCCTTATGTAAGAGAACTATAATCTTGCTAGAATGTACCTTCAAGCAAGAAAACTCTAATCCAAGGCAGTGGAAGGTCAAGATAAAGAAAAAAAAGATAGAACAGCTTGCTTGAATGTACCCTTAAGTGAGAGAACTATAATCTTACTAGAATGTACCCTCAAGCAAGAAAACTCTAATACAAGGCAGTGGAACGCCAAGATAAAGAGAAATAAGATAAAACAGCTTGCCTGAATATACACTTAAGTAAGACAACTATACTCTTGCTAGAATGTACCCTCAAGCAAGAAAACTCTAATCCAAGGCTGCGGAAGGTGAAGATAAAGAGAAAAAAGATAGAACAGCTTACCTGAATGTACCATTAAGTAAGAGAACTATAATCTTGCTAAAATGTACCCTCAACCAAGAAAATTCTAATCCAAGGCTGTGGAAGGTCAAGATAAAGAGAAAAAATATAGAACAGCTTGCCTGAATGTACCCTTAAGTAAGAGAACTATAATCTTGCTAGAATGTACCCTCAAGCAAGAAAACTCTAATCCAAGGCAGTGGAATGTCAAGATAAAGAAAAAAAAAGATAGAACAGCTTGCTTGAATGTACCCTTAAGTGAGAGAACTATAATCTTACTAGAATGTACCCTCAAGCAAGAAAACTCTAATACAAGGCAGTGGAACGCCAAGATAAAGAGAAATAAGATAAAACAGCTTGCCTGAATATACATCTAAGTAAGACAACTATAATCTTACTAGAATGTACCCTCAAGCAAGAAAACTCTAATCCAAGGCAGTGGAAGGTCTAGATAAAGAGAAAAAAGATAGAACAGCTTACCTGAATGTACCATTAAGTAAGAGAACTATAATCTTGCTTAAATGTACCCTCAAGCAAGAAAACTCTAATCTAAGGCAGTGGAAGGCCAAGATAAAAAGAAAAAAGATAGAACAGCTTGCCTGAATGTACCCTTTAAGTAAGAGAACTATAATCTTGCTAGAATGTACCCTCAACCAAGAAAACTCTAATCCAAGGCTGTGGAAGGTCAAGATAAAGAGAAAAAAGATAGAATAGCTTGCCTGAATGTACCCTTAAGTAAGAGAACTATAATCTTGCTTAAATGTACCCTCAAGCAAGAAAACTCTAATACAAGGCAGTGGAAGGCCAAGATAAAAAGAAAAAAGATAGAACAGCTTGCCTGAATGTACCCTTAAGTAAGAGAACTCTAATCTTGCTAGAATGTACCAGCAAGCAAGAAAACTCTAATCCAAGGCAGTGGAAGGCCAAGATAAAGAGAAATAAGATAAAACAGCTTGCCTGAATGTACCCTTAAGTAAGAGAACTATAATCTTGCTAGATTGTACCCTCAAGCAAGAAAACTCTAATCCAAGGCAGTGGAAGGTCAAGATAAAGAGAAATAAGATAGAACAAATTGCCTGAATATACCCTTATGTAAGAGAACTATAATCTTACAAGAATGTACCCTCACTCAAGAAAACTCTAATCCAAGGCAGTGGAAGGTCAAGATAAAGAGAAATAAGATAGAACAGCTTGCCTGAATGTACCCTTAAGTAAGAGAACTATAATCTTGGTAGAATGTACCCTCAAGCAAGAAAACTCTAATCCAAGGCAGTGAAAGGTCAAGATAAAGAGAAATAAGATAGAACAGCTTGCCTGAATATACCCTTATGTAAGAGAACTATGCTCTTGCTAGAATGTACCCTCAAGCAAGAAAACTCTAATCCAAGGCAGTGGAAGGCCAAGATAAAGAGAAATAAGATAAAACAGCTTGCCTGAATGTACCCTTAAGTAAGAGAAACTATGCTCTTGCTAGAATGTACCCTCAAGCAAGAAAACTCTAATCCAAGGCAGTGGAAAGTCAAGATAAAGAGAAATAAGATAGAACAGCATTGCCTGAATGTACCCTTAGTAAGAGAACTATAATCTTGCTAGAATGTACCCTCAAGCAAGAAAACTCTAATCCAAGGCAGTGGAAGGCCAAGATAAAGAGAAATAAGATAGAACAGCTTGCCTGAATGTACCCTTAAGTAAGAGAACTATAATCTTGCTAGAATGTACCCTCAAGCAAGAAAACTCTAATCCAAGGCAGTGGAAGATCAAGATAAGAGAAATAAGATAGAACAGCTTGCCTGAATATACCCTTATGTAAGAGAACTATGCTCTTGCTAGAATGTACCCTCAAGCAAGAAAACTCTAATCCAAGGCAGTGGAAGGCCAAGATAAAGAGAAATAAGATAAAACAGCTTGCCTGAATGTACCCTTAAGTAAGAAACTATAATCTTGCTAGAATGTACCCTCAAGCAAGAAAACTCTAATCCAAGGCAGTGGAAAGTCAAGATAAAGAGAAAAAAGATAGAACAGCATGCTGAATGTACCCTTAGTAAGAGAACTATAATCTTGCTAGAATGTACCCGCAAGCAAGAAAACTCTAATCCAAGGCAGTGGAAGGCCAAGATAAAGAGAAATAAGATAAAACAGCTTGCCTGAATGTACCCTTAAGTAAGAGAACTATAATCTTGCTAGAATGTACCCTCAAGCAAGAAAACTCTAATCCAAGGCAGTGGAAGGTCAAGATAAAGAGAAATAAGATAGAACAGCTTGCCTGAATGTACCCTTAAGTAAGAGAACTATAATCTTGGTAGAATGTACCCTCAAGCAAGAAAACTCTAATCCAAGGCAGTGGAAGGTCAAGATAAAGAGAAATAAGATAGAACAGCTTGCCTGAATGTACCCTTAAGTAAGAGAACTATAATCTTGCTAGAATGTACCCTCAAGCAAGAAAACTCTAATCCAAGGCAGTGGAAGGTCAAGATAAAGAGAAATAAGATAGAACAGCTTGCCTGAATATACCCTTATGTAAGAGAACTATAATCTTACTAAGAATGTACCCTCAAGCAAGAAAACTCTAATCCAAGGCAGTGGAAGGTCAAGATAAAGAGAAATAAGATAGAACAGCTTGCCTGAATGTACCCTTAAGTAAGAGAACTATAATCTTGGTAGAATGTACCCTCAAGCAAGAAAACTCTAATCCAAGGCAGTGAAAGGTCAAGATAAAGAGAAATAAGATAGAACAGCTTGCCTGAATATACCCTTATGTAAGAGAACTATAATCTTGCTAGAATGTACCCTCAAGCAAGAAAACTCTAATCCAAGGCTGTGGAAGGTCAAGATAAAGAGAAAAAAAGATAGAACAGCTTGCCTGAATGTACCCTTAAGTAAGAGAACTATAATCTTACTAGAATGTACCCTCAAGCAAGAAAACTCTAATCAAGGCAGTGGAAGCCAAGATAAAGAGAAATAAGATAGAACAGCTTGCCTGAATGTACCCTTAAGTAAGAGAACTATAATCTTGCTAGAATGTACCCTCAAGCAAGAAAACTCTAATCCAAGGCTGGAAGGTGAAGATAAAGAGAAAAAAGATAGAACAGCTTGCCTGAATGTACCATTAAGTAAGAGAACTATAATCTTGCTAGAATGTACCCTCAAGCAAGAAAACTCTAATCCAAGGCTGTGGAAGGTCAAGATAAAGAGAAAAAAAATAGAACAGCTTGCCTGAATGTACCCTTAAGTAAGAGAACTATAATCTTGCTAGAATGTACCCTCAAGCAAGAAAACTCTAATCCAAGGCAGTGGAAGTCAAGATAAAGAAAAAAAAAGATAGAACAGCTTGCCTGAATGTACCCTTAAGTAAGAGAACTATAATCTTGCTAGAATGTACCCTCAAGCAAGAAAACTCTAATACAAGGCAGTGGAAGCCAAGATAAAGAGAAATAAGATAAAACAGCTTGCCTGAATATACCCTTAAGTAAGAGAACTATAATCTTACTAGAATGTACCCTCAAGCAAGAAAACTCTAATCCAAGGCAGTGGAAGGTCAAGATAAAGAGAAAAAGATAGAAAGCTTGCCTGAATGTACCCTTAAGTAAGAGAACTATAATCTTGCTAGAATGTACCCTCAAGCAAGAAAACTCTAATCCAAGGCAGTGGAAGGCAAGATAAAGAGAAAAAAGATAGAACAGCTTGCCTGAATGTACCCTTAAGTAAGAGAACTATAATCTTGCTAGAATGTACCCTCAAGCAAGAAAACTCTAATCCAAGGCAGTGGAAGGTCAAGATAAAGAGAAATAAGATAGAAACAGCTTGCCTGAATGTACCCTTAAGTAAGAGAACTATAATCTTGCTAGAATGTACCCTCAAGCAAGAAAACTCTAATCCAAGGCAGTGGAAGGTCAAGATAAAGAGAAATAAGATAGAACAGCTTGCCTGAATGTACCCTTATGTAAGAGAACTATAATCTTGCTAGAATGTACCCTCAAGCAAGAAAACTCTAATCCAAGGCAGTGGAAGGTCAAGATAAAGAGAAATAAGATAGAACAGCTTGCCTGAATGTACCCTTAAGTAAGAGAACTATAATCTTGCTAGAATGTACCCTCAAGCAAGAAAACTCTAATCCAAGGCAGTGGAAAGGTCAAGATAAAGAGAAATAAGATAGAACAGCTTGCCTGAATGTACCCTTATGTAAGAGAACTATAATCTTGCTAGAATGTACCCTCAAGCAAGAAAACTCTAATCCAAGGCAGTGGAAGGCCAAGATAAAGAGAAATAAGATAGAACAGCTTGCCTGAATGTACCCTTAAGTAAGAGAACTATAATCTTGCTAGAATGTACCCTCAAGCAAGAAAACTCTAATCCAAGGCAGTGGAAGGTCAAGATAAAGAGAAATAAGATAGAACAGCTTGCCTGAATGTACCCTTAGTAAGAGAACTATAATCTTGCTAGAATGTACCCTCAAGCAAGAAAACTCTAATCCAAGGCAGTGGAAGGCCAAGATAAAGAGAAATAAGATAAAACAGCTTGCCTGAATGTACCCTTAAGTAAGAGAACTATAATCTTGCTAGAATGTACCCTCAAGCAAGAAAACTCTAATCCAAGGCAGTGGAAGGTCAAGATAAAGAGAAATAAGATAGAACAGCTTGCCTGAATATACCCTTA
>NC_090744.1:4888910-4890774 GCF_036898095.1 Palaemon carinicauda | reverse complement strand
AGACATTCGTGCAATTGAATTCTTACTTTAAAATGTAAAAAGATTATGGCCTTTAATATGTATCATTACCTCCGCCAACGAAGTTGGAAGGATGTTGTTTTGGTCCTTGTTTGTTTGTGTGTGTTTGTTTGTTTGTGTACAGCTTCATTGGCATAACTTTAATCGTAGAGTAACGCAATTTGCAGAGATTAACTGCTATGTAAAAACTAAAAACGATAACATTTTGGAAGGTCAATGTCAAAGGTCAAGGTTACGGTCAAGCAAAATGTCCAATTCATGAAGTCAGCCATAAGTTTGGACATTGTTATCTCAGAGACTTGAAATTGGTTCATATTTGATTGCATGAAAATCCACGTAATTTAATACATGTTAAGGTCAAAGGTCAAGGTTAAGGTCGAGCAAAAGGGCGAGAAATTAGCTACCGTGGCAGAGGTCTGCGCTCTATTGAGTGCCCCTCTAGTTTTCTTATATTATATTGTCTGATTACTCTCTATTACAGGGCACCTAAATTCAAGCAACTCTTTTTTTATAAAAAGAGATATTAGTGGAGAATGACCTGTTATTACAAAATTGTCAAATGTTCACCTTTGATGGATTCCTTAACTATTTTTCCTGTAATGTTATTGAAAATATCTAACGATTTGAATATGAATGATTGGCATATATTTACATCAATATGAGACAAGGTAAAAGAATATGAAGAGAGAGAGAGAGAGAGAGAGAGAGAGAGAGAGAGAGAGAGAGAGAGAGAGAGGAGAGAGAGAGAGAGAGAGAGAGAGAGATAAATCTTTCATTAAAACTACAACCTTTTCCCTCGCTCACTCTACATATTCTTCTTCTTCTTCTTCTTTTTCATATTATTATTATTATTATTATTATTAATGACAACAAAAGAATTATTATTATTATTATTATTATTATTATTATTATTATTATTATTATTATTATTATACTTTTTTTTCTCCTTTTTCTTCTTCGTCTTCTTCTTCTTCTACCTTATATAAAGACGAAGAGGAAGCATTTTCTATACAGCCTTATCCTCTCTCACTCTCTTCATCTTCTTCTTCTACTCAATCTTTTCCCTCTTTCACTCTCTACATCTTCTTCTTCTTCTTCTTCTTCTTCTTCTTCTTCTTCTTCTTCTTCTTCTTCTTCTTCTTCTTCTTCTTCTTATTATTATTATTATTATTATTATTAATAATATTCTTTTCTTTTTTATTCTTCTTCTTCTTCTTCTTCTTCTTCTTCTTCTTCTTCTTATTATTATTATTATTATTATTGTTATTATTATTAATATTCTTTTCTTTTTTCTTCTTCTTCTTCTTCTTCTTCTTCTTCTTCTTCTTCTTCTTCTTCTTCTTCTCAGACTTTTCCCTCTCTCACTCTCTACATATGCTACTTCTTCTTCTTCTTCTTCTTCTTCTTCTTCTTCTTCTTCTTCTTCTTCTTCTTCTTCTTCTGTACATTAAACAAATAAAAAACAAGACAGGGAAGTAAAAGGTGAACTGTTTTTCACCAAGCAAGATTCCCCAACACCTTCTTCCACCCTGCACAAGGAGTAGACCTTTCACCAATGACGAATGAGACCAATTATATGCAAAATATGTTAGTAAAGAACAATTTATTATACCCCACAGAGACGCTTATTCTTTTTTTTTTTTTTATCTCAGCTCTTGTGGCTTAAAGGGAATGAACCCATTTCGATGTGAAGTTACATGATGTACAAGAGGATTTAGTAATGTAAAGTTTTGTTGTTGTTATTATTATTATTATTATTATTATCATTATTATTAATATTGTTATTATTATTATTATTATTATTATTATTATTATTATTATTAGTTGAAAAAACAGGATTCTATAA
>NC_090744.1:4883910-4886410 GCF_036898095.1 Palaemon carinicauda | reverse complement strand
GATTTAAGGGTAAAGTCAGTGTTGCAATTGAAAGGGTCAGTCGAGTTGAAATTACCCCTGAGTTCCCTTGAATTCATTATGGCTGGATATTGGGTTAGAAGGGAAGATGAACTGGTTCATAGGGTCGAAGGCTCGATTAAACCTCGTAAGACTCGCTGAAAGGTTTCGTACCTGATTTAACTGGAGAAGGGAAGGAACTGTCTGGAAGTCTCTGGCAATCTTCTATGGAAGAGACGAATTGGTGAAGTCCAACATTTTGGGATTTTAATCTGTATCATTTACGAAAGTATTTTTTTCTATTTTTGAAATAATGATGAAGATAAAAATAATAACATTATAATAATAGTGATAATAATATTTATTATGAAATGATAAAGATGGAGACTTGTTTATAATTATGTGGTGCTGTATATTAGATGTCTTTTCCAGATGTTTATGATTATAATAACAACATACTACTACTACTACTACTACTACTACTACTACATACATATACCAAAGGCACTTCCCCCAATTTTGGGGGGTAGCCGACATCAGCAAATGAAAAAAAAAAAAAAAAAAAAGGGGACCTCTACTCTCTACGTTCCTCCAGCCTAACCAGGAACTCAACCGAGTTCAGCTGGTACTGCTAGGGTGCCACAGCCCAACCTCCCACATTATACACCACAGATGAAGCTTTATAATGCTGAATCCCCTACTGCTGCTACCTCCGCGGTCATCTAAGGCACCGGAGGAAGCAGCAGGGCCTACCGGAACTGCGTCACAATCGCTCGCCATTCATTGCTATTTCTAGCACGCTCTCTTGCCTCTCTCACATCTATCCTCCTATCACCCAGAGCTTTCTTCACACCATCCATCCACCCAAACCTTGGCCTTCCTCTTGTACTTCGCCCATCAACTCTTGCATTCATCACCTTCTTTAGCAGACAACCATTTTCCATTCTCTCAACATGGCCAAACCACCTCAACACATTCATATCCACTCTAGCCGCTAACTCATTTCTTACACCCGTTCTCACCCTCACCACTTCGTTCCTAACCCTATCTACTCGAGATACACCAGCCATACTCCTTCTCAGCTTTCACACCATCCATACCAGATGCTTTTCCTACTCTCGTTTCATCTAGTGCTCTCCTCACTTCCTCTATTGTAATCTCTCTCTCATTCTCATCTCCCATCACTAGCACCTCAACACCTGGAACAGCAATTATATCTGCCTCCCTATTATCCTCTACATTCAGCAAACTTTCAAAATATTCTGCCTACCTTTTCCTTGCCTCCTCTCCTTTTAACAACCTTCCATTTCCATCTTTCACTGTCTCTTTAATTCTTGCGTCAGCCTTCCTTACTCTCTTCACTTCTTTCCAAAACTTCTTCTTATTCTCTTCATATGACTGACCCAATCCCTGACCCCACCTCAGGTCAGCTGCCCTCTTTGCCTCACCTACCTTGCGCTTTACTTCCACATTTTTCTCTCTATATTTTTCATACTTCTCTATACTATTACTCTGCAGCCAATCTTCAAAAGCCCTCTTTTTCTCTTCCACTTTTACCTTCACTCCTTCATTCCACCATTCACTGCCCTTCCTCATGCTGCCTCCAACAACCTTCTTGCCACATACATCACTTGCAATCCCAACAAAATTTTCTTTTACTAATTTCCACTCCTCCTCTAAATTACCAGTTTCTCTTACTCTCACCTCGTCATATGCCATTTTCAACCTTTCCTGATATTTACTTTTTACCCCCGGTTTTATTAGCTCTTCAACCCTCACTAGCTCCCTTTTACATCCACCTACTCTATTCCCCCACTCTTTTGCTACAACTAATTTTCCTTCCACCAAAAAATGATCAGACATACCGTTAGCCATACCCCTAAACACGTGCACGTCTTTCAATCTTCCAAACATTCTTTTAGTTATCAACACATAATCCATTAATGCCCTTTCTACTACTCTTCCATTTGCCACTCTTACCCATGTATACTTATTTTTATCTTTCTTTTTAAAAAAGCTAGCACTTATTACCATCTCTTGTTCAACACACATATCTACCAGTCTCTCACCACTCATTTTCACCTGGTACGCCATACTTCCCAATGACACTTTCTACCTCTCCAGCGCCCACTCTAGCATTTAAGTCACCCATGACAACTACATAATTTCTTCTACCCAGTCCTTCTACACACCTAGTTAATTCATTCCAGAACTCATTCCGCTCTTCTTCACTTTTCTCACTACCTGGCCCATACGCACTGACAAACGCCCAACATTCTCTACCCAACCTAACCCTTACCCACATTAACCTAGATGATATCTCCTTCCATTCCACTACTTTACCTGTCATCCATTCACTCAGCAATAACGCCACACCCTCTCTTGCTCTTCCCCTTTCAATTCCAGACACTCTACCAGACATTTCACCAAACATCACTTCACCCTTTCCTTTCATCTTTGTCTCACACAAGGCCAATACATCCATCCTTCTACTTCTAAACAT
>NC_090744.1:4876410-4878910 GCF_036898095.1 Palaemon carinicauda | reverse complement strand
TAATGGATTATAAAAGTCTCAATTCTTTTATTAATCCTCAGATTTAAGATTTCTTGGAATTTACTAAATGTCATCCAAGTTTTACTTATCTTGAGTTTTCTGTGATATTCATGAGAAAATAAGTGAAGAGGTTCATTGTTTCGTGAAGAATTATAATCTCTTATTTTAAAGGTTTGTTTGAATATTCCTATAGATAAGTTTATATGTTTAAACCATATTAAGACTAAACTTAAGGTCGAGATAAAACAAATATTTTCTGTGAGTAGATTAATGGTTGTTGAATAACATACTTCAATATTTTTTATGTGGGGAAACGAGGATATTTCTCAAAATGTTTTATGTCAAGAAAATTTATGTCAAGAAGCAATATTAGGACGAACTAATTCTAAAAATCATAGTTTTTAAGAGCCACTAATAGTTTTATAGTGTATTTAGAAAATAAAATAATGATAGTAATAATAATAATAATTATATTATTATTATTATTATTATTATTATTATTATTATTATTATTATTATTATTATTATTATTATTATTATTATTATTATTATTATTATTATTATTATTAATATTATTATTATTATTATTCGTAAACAATGACGACGGATAGCGAAGAGTTAAGGAAATTAAGGGAAGAATTACACCAGGGTAAAGAAAATCCTAATCAAAAGACCTCGGAAATAATAGCACTGAATGAGATGCTAAAGCCAGCAAATGTAACAATAAATAGATTGAGTGACCGTCTGACCTCTGTGGAATATTATATTGGAACTAACAGACGAAATACCCTGGAAAGTCATTTGTCAAAACCTAGACACTAAGAAAAAGGAACGCTCTTTCTGGGTGACACGAATCTACTGGAAATACGTAAGGCAGATTTAGGAGAAAATACCTTCATAAGAACAGCCTATGGAGCTAACATTGATCTCATTACAAGTTGGGTAACAGAAAAATTAGACTGGACCCCATCGAGATGCATCCTAGTATGTGGTATCCATGATATACTAGAATGTGAAACTTCATCCAACATATTGGATAATATAGGTACTCTCATAACAGAATTAAAACGTATCAATGAAAATATGGAGATGAAAATATGCCAGATCTTGCCCACCCTACGAGCAAATGAATTAGAAGACACCATAAACTATCATAATAATGAGCTTCTTGAGTGGAGTTCTAATAATGGCGTATCAGTCATAAAATGCGAACTCTCTTTTGAATTGGGAACAGGAGAAGTGGACGAGCTCTGTTATCACCAAGGAAACGAGAACTCTGGATTCTTCCTAAATAGATATGATGCTATCCGATTACTCGAAACTATACATCGACAATGTAATTAATTCAATTTATGTAACGACTGTAAAAATATTAAAAGATCAAATGAATGGTTGCTTAAAAATCAGGAAAATCATCAAAACAATTAAAAACCTTATCAGCCATTAGGTAAGGCTTGGAAGTCAGTACATGCATATCACTTTGACGGAAGACAGAATCCATCTAGAAGACAATAGAACCATAATAACGACCGAAGAAATCGAAGATATGATAATATGAAAAGAGACAGACCTAACCAGAATCAAGACAACATACGCCCCGGATGCTATAATTGTGGTGAATTTAATCACCATCAATCGTCTTGTCGCTACGACCACAGAATCCGATGTAACCTCTGCCACGGATTTGGTTGCAAGCAACGTCTTTGTCGCCGCCAGGCTCTATAGGATAACGGCCAAGACGACAGGGCCGCAAAAATCTGTGTGGATACTACGAACACAGAAATGGTTCTATGGAATCGCTCAACTATCGAGCATCTAAACGCCCAGTCTCTGTTGTCACACATCGACGAAGAGGAATTATTAATACAAGTAAGAAATATTGACATTTTATGTGTAAGTGAAACCTGGTTGTAGTCTACTTTACAGGACAAATTTGTTCAGATATCTGACTTTACTATTTATCGTTGTGATCAGGGATGAGGTGGGGGATCATGTATTTAGGTGTAAAATGATTTAAAAGTAACAAACATTAGAAATAGTAATTATAAAGTAGAAGGAATAGAAGATATATGGATTGCTGTACAACAAAAAAAGCTACCGTCATTTATTGTAGGATGTGTATATCGACATCCGAAAGCATTTTCCTCTTCATTTGAATATATTAAAGATACCTTTAGACAAATGTGTTTACGTAGGAAGCCTGTTTTTATTCTTGGGGATTTAAATGACGACCTTTTTTCTCCTAATAATAGATTAGGTAAAATTACTAGACGTTGTAATTACAAACAGACTACAAATGGTTTCAGATGCCTGTGTGATTTCTAGCTCAATTGCCGACCATGAGATGATTACAGCTAAAATTAACATTTCTAAACCAAAAAGACTCCCAATAGTGAAGACATACCGTAATCTGGTAAATTATGATACAAACATTTTTCGTGACAACTTGCTGAATAAGAGTCCCGTGTTTAACCTTTCAATGGAAACAGACTGTGTAAAT
>NC_090744.1:4868910-4871410 GCF_036898095.1 Palaemon carinicauda | reverse complement strand
TCAAGAATTCTCTTTCGTGATTCATATTATTATTATTATTATTATCCAAGCTACAACCATAGTTGGAAAAGCAAGATGCTATAAGCCCAGGGGCTCCAAAAGGGAAAAATAGCCCAGTGAGGAAAGGAAATAAGGAAATAGATAAATGAAGAGAACAAATTAACAATAAATCATACTAAAAAAAGTAACAACGTCAAAACAGACATGTCATATATGAACTATTAACAACATCAAAAACAAATATGTCATAAATAAACTATGAAAAGACTCATGTCCGCCTGGTCAACAATAAAGCATTTGCTCCAACTTTGAACTTTTGAAGTTCTACTGATTCAACTACCCGATTAGGAAGATCATTCCACAACTTGGTAACAGCTGGAATAAAACTTCTAGAGTACTACGTAGTATTGAGGCTCATGATGGAGAAGGCCTGGCTATTAGAATTAACTGCCTGCCTAGTATTACGAACAGGATAGAATTGTCCAGGGAGATCTGAATGTAAAGGATGGTCAGAGTTATGAAAAATCTTATGCAACATGCATAATGAACTAATTGAACGACGGTGCCAGAGAATAATGTCTAGATCAGGAATAAGAAATTTAATGGGCTGTAAGTTTCTGTCCAACAAATTAAGATGAGAATCAGCAGCTGAAGACAAGACAGGAGAACAATACTCAAAACAAGGTAGAATGAAATAATTAAAACACTTCTTCAAAATAGATTGATCACCGAAAATCTTGAAAGACTTTCTCAATAAGCCTATTTTTTGTGCAATTGAAGAAGACACAGACCTTATATGTTTCCCTAAAGTAAATTTGCTGTCAAAAATCACACCTAAAATTTTGAAAGAGTCATACAAATTTAAAGAAACATTATTAATACTGAGATCCGGATGTTGAGGAGCCACCGTCCTTGACCTACTTACAATCATACTTTGAGTTTTGTTAGGATTCAACTTCATACCCCATAATTTGCACCATGCATTAATTTTAGCTAAATCTCTATTAAAGGATTCACCAAACCCAGATCTACATTCAGGGGATGGAATTGATACAAAGAGAGTAGCATCATCTGCATATGCAACAAGCTTGTTTTCTAGGCCAAACCACATGTCATGTGTATATAGTATGAAAAGTAATGGGCCAAGAACACTACCCTGTGGAACATCGGATATCACATTCCTATAATCACTATGGTGCCCATCAAAACAACGGTTTATCTGAGATATATTAATTATAATTGCTTTAGACAAATAAAGAATTTATTATTAATGGATGACTTCACGTTCGACCTTTAAGAATAGACTTGAAAAAAAAAAGTCTGTTTCCAATTGGACTAGACTTTCCATACATACTGTGTTGCTTTAAAGCTTCAAAAACATTTATATACTAGAAGGGCACTCAATAGAGCGCAGACCTCCCTCCACCGTGGCAACTTATTTCTTGACCTTGACCTTTAACCTTAATATGTATTAATTAGCGTGGATTTTCATACCACAAATAGGAACCAAATTGGAAATTTATGTGACAACGATGTCCAAACTCATGGCTGATTACATGAATTTGACATTTTGTTTGACTGTGACTTTGACCTTTAACCTTGACCTTCCAAAATTTAATAATTTCCATCTTTTTACCTACCAGTTAATCCATGCAGGTTTCATTACTCTACGATTCAAATTTTGACCGAGGAGCTATTCACAAACAAACACACACACACACACACAAAGAAACACATAAAAACTCAAACACACAAACAGAAATTAATACATAACCTCCATCCAACTTCGTTGGCGGAGGTAAAAAGCTAAAAAACAAATAAACACCGCTACTAAAACATTTAAAAAAAAACATATATGCAAATCTAGAAATATCAAATATCGTTAGCCTTGTCATTATTTTTCGGCTTTTGATGGCCACCCGTTGAACTAAGTCTCGATAGCTTGAACATATGTGTAGTTCTCATTTTAGCCCAAACCGATGATGGAAAACATTCGGAGTTGAATTAATATATATATATATATATATATATATATATATATATATATATATATATATATATATATATATATATTTACAAATATATATATATATATATATATATATATATATATATAAATATATATATATATATATATATATATATATATATATATATATACATATATATTTATATATATATATATAAATATATATATATATATATATATATATATATATGTATATATATATATATATAAATATATATATATATATATATATATATATATATATATATATATATATATATATATATATATATATATATATATATGTATATATATATGATATAAATATTTATCAAAAGATTGGATGGGAAAGGGATTATACTTTAAAGGGGTAAGTTTTGTATTTATCGTTTGCAATAATATACTAATTATGTGATAAAGACGAAAATCATTCGGAGTTGAATTAATATATATATATATATATATATATATATATATATATATATATATATA
>NC_090744.1:4846410-4853910 GCF_036898095.1 Palaemon carinicauda | reverse complement strand
GCCAACTCAAACATCAAAGACATGCTGGCTGGTTGGCTCTCTGACAACAACACCCGAGATTGGTCCCTAGGCCTTCGTTTTGTTCAGAACCAGAAGAACTCATCATACTATTCAGGGATCAAGAGTACTCCCTATTCTACTTTGCTTGGAGAGAATCCAAAAGATGGACTCTCTTCCACAAGTTTGCTTCAGGAGGTCATTGTTCGCTTAGAAGAAGATGATCTTACAGCACTAGGAGCTCAGCCCCCTACTGATCCAACTGACAAGCCACTCGAGACCTCTGAGCCAGTCATCATCACCACGCAGCCATCCTAGTCCCTTGATGAGCCAGTCACCATCTTCACCTATCCACCCCAGGTCCACTTAGATCAGCACCGCATATAGCATGAAGACAACAATAAATTTCCAAGAACTGCAAGAGGACCAGAAAGGGTCAAGTGCGCCAAACAGAACGTATGGTCAAATGGGTAAGATCGACTTAAAAGCTGGGGAAATAGGGGTCAATGTCGTTGTGCCAGCTCAACATGTTGACTGGGGAAGGGAGGATCCAAAAAATCTTCTAGGAATAAACATGGAAGGAAATGAAAATAACCTATACACTATTGGGGTAAAGGCGGTGATACTAAGGATTACATTCATAAGGTTTGAATTAAACTTCTGCCCCCAACGATTGTTGAGGAAATCAACCAAGAACAGCAAGTATCTCTTCGAGAGGCAATGAAGAAAGGCCCTTCTGTCTAATTGTACATTTAATGAAAGAAGAAACAATATATTGTTATAAAAAATGTTATTACAGAAAGGTTGCTACTATAATACCCTAGAAATAGTCAATCTACCTGTAAATTTATACTATTTAACCTAAAATCGTTCCCCTTGCACAAAAAAAAAAAAAAAAAAAAATTGCTACTAAAATTCCCTAGGCATATACAACATGCAAGCAAATAAACAATATTGACCTAAAATTCTTATGAACCCGGCATTTCTCGAAATCCCTGGGCTATAAAACCAGTCATTTCGCGTAATGCCTGGAAATTTCCTTCATTTCGCGAAAACCCTAAGTGAATCAGTCATTTCACGAAATACCTAAACTATTTAGGCATATCATGAAATGCCTGGTTACACAGTTTGCCTGTAATATATATATATATATATATATATATATATATATATATATATATATATATATATATATATATATATATATACAAAAGCAATTATATACAAATATCAATATTAATTACGTAAATAAATTTGTGATTATCATGAACGCAAAAGCAAAAATAACCCATGGGCCTTTAAGTTCAACTGAAAAGTAATGTTATTGAGGCATATGAGCCAATCAATATATCTTTCATTTCATAATATTTTGCATTAAGCTGGTGTTGAATTCAATCACATATTAATAGGGGACTGGGGTTCGAGTCCCGCTCAAACTCGTTAGTTTCTTCCCTGACTGGTGGACGCCAGACTGGGGTTCGAGTCCCGCTCAAACTCGTTAGTTTCTTTGGTTGCTACAACCTTACCATCCTTGTGAGCTAAGGATGGGGTGGTTGGGGGGAGCCTATAGGTCTATCTGTTAAGTCATCAGTAGTCATTGCCTGGCCCTCCTTGGTCCTAGCTTAGGTGGAGAGGGGACTTGGGTGTTGATCATATGTATATATATTCAGTCTCTAGGGAATTGTCCTGCTCGATAGGGCAATATCACTGTCCCTTGCCTCTGCCATTCCTGAGTGGCCTGAGAACTTTTGATATGCCTTTTTCATTCAATTGAACTGATTCCTCTTCTTGTTTTGGACTATGGAATCGGATAAATGTCATTATTCATTTTATTAGTTTTTCACCTTGCATTATTAAAAATACAAATCTAATTTGAATCGGAAATATTCCGTAAAAATATACTGTTCTGAGCAGTACTTCATAAAAATACAGACGACCGTAATTTTTACCCTACTTTATCATCTTTTATGGGTTGGTGACCGTAATTTCACTCCTTTCCGTAAATATATCTGTTTTAAAAATGGTAAATGTCTGGCAACATTTATTCCAGGATTTTTACCGTTTTTTTTACAGCTTATATTTTACAGCATTTTTTTTCATATATGTGTGGTTGCATAAGACGTTAATAACGTAAAAATGTATATTTACTGTTCTTTCTTACTTATATACGAAAGATCCATTTTAACGTTGTTACTGATCTCAAGATAGTCTATATTTCTTTTACTATTTCTTTTCTTATATAGTTGTTTTATTTCCTTGTTTCCTTTTCTCACCGGGCTATTTACATTCAGATCTTCCCGGACAGTTCCATCCTGTTCGTAATTCTAGGTATGCAGAAAATTCTAATAGTCAGGCCTTTTTCATTATAAGGATTAATACTACACAGTGTTCTAGAAGGTATATTTCAGCTGTGACAACGTTGTCGAATGGTCCTCCTAATCGGGTTGTTGAATCAGTAGAACTTAAAAAATTCAAACTTGCAGCAAATGTTTTTATATTGAATAGGCTGACATAAGTAATTCTATAGTTTATATATGAAATATCTGTTTTAATGTTGTTAATGTTTTTAGAATATCTCATTTTAATTGTTCATTACTTCTTATATCGTTTAAATATTTCCTTACTTTCTCTCCTCAATGGGCCATTTTTCCCTGCTGGAGCCCTTGGACTTATAGGATCCTGATTTTTCAACTAGGGTTGTAGCTTAGATAATAATAATAATAATAATAATAATAATAATAATAATAATAATTATAATAATAATGATAATAATAATAATGATAATAATAATAATAATAATATTAATGATAATAAGAGTACCAATAATAATGGTGATAGTACCAATAATAATAATAATAATAATAATAATAATAATAATAATAATAATAATAATATTATTATTATTATTATTATTATTATTATTATTATTATTATTATTATTATTATTATTATTATTATTATTATTATTAGCTAAGCTACAACCCTAGTTGGAAAAGCAGGATGCTATGAGTCCAAGGGCTCCAACAGGAAAAAATCGTTTTTATGAAATATATGCCATTTTTAGTCGTAATCCGGAGAGAGAGAGAGAGAGAGAGAGAGAGAGAGAGAGAGAGAGAGAAGAGAGAGAGAGAGAGAGAGAGAGAGAGAGAGAGAGAGAGAGAGAGAGAGAGAGAGAGAGAGAGAGAGGGGTAATAATAATAATGATAATAATAATAATAATAATAATAATAATAATAATAATAATAATAATAAGAGTACCAATAATAATTGTGATAGTACCAATAATAATAATAATAATAATAATAATAATAATAAGAGTACCAATAATAATTGTGATAGTACCAATAATAATAATAATAATAATAATAATTAATAATAATAGCAATAATAATAATAATAATAATAATAATAATACTATTATTAATTATTATTATTATTATTATTATTATTATTATTATTATTATTATTATTATTATTATTATTATTATTATTATTAGCTAAGCTACAACCCTAGTTGGAAAAGCAGGATGCTATGAGTCCATGGGCTCCAACAGGAAAAAATTGTGTTTATGAAATATATACCATTTTTAGTCGTAATCCGGAGAGAGAGAGAGAGAGAGAGAGAGAGAGAGAGAGAGAGGGAGAGAGAGAGAGAGAGAGAGAGAGAGAGAGAGAGAGAGAGAGAGAGAGAGCACTTATCCTATGTTCCATTCATAAAAATGTAATCCTTTTTGATAGTCTTAACTCAGTTTCAGCTTTCAATCTCTATGACCTGATAGGATGAGGTTGGTAAGGTTCATGTAACTATGTGTGTAGATTTCATGAATGAATTAATATGAAGAGAAAATAAATATTTTATTTTAGTAATTTGTATATGTATTATAGATTACTTCGTTGAGATATAACTGCTAGAGAGTTATGGGGTCGTTTGACTAGCCAGACAGTACTACATTGGATCCTTCTCTCTGGTTACGGTTCATTTTCCCTTTGCCTACACATACACTGAATAGTCTGACCTCTTCTTTACAAATTCTCCTCTGTCATACACCTAACAACACAGATTACCAAACAATTCTTCTTCACTCAAGTGGTTAACTACTGCACTGTAATTGTTCAGTGGCTACTTTCCTCTTGGTAAGGGTAGAAGAGACTCTTTAGCTATGGTAAGCAGCTCTTCTAGGAGAAGGACACTCCAAAATCAAACCATTGTTCTATAGTCTTGGGTAGTGCCATAACCTCTGTACTATGGTCTTCCACTGTCTTGTGTTAGAGTTCTCTTGCTTGAGGATATGCTCGAGAACATTCTTCTCTCTTATTTCTCTTCCGATTGATTTGCTAAAGTTTTATAGTTTATATAGGAGACATTTATTTTAATGTTGTTACACTTCTTAGAATATTCTATTTTCCTTTTTCCATTCCTCACTAGGCTATTTTCCCTGTTGGAGCCCCGGGGCTTATATCATCCTGCTTTTCTAACTTGCGTTGTAGCTTAACAAGTAATAATAATAATAATAATAATAATAATAATAATAATAATAATAATAATAATAAGAAATACTGTCTATATTCCTATCCCTTAATAAGATTTAAATCATATTGTCTAATTCTTCTTGATTTTGTTATAACTTTTATTTAAATATCTTCGTTATTTTCATAAAGGAAAGCTTTACCCCCACAATCAAAGCACAAGCAAAAGTCGACCATTAGTTCTACAAATATTCATCACTTACAGTTGATCGAGTCAAATCCTCTTAATTGTTGAGTCAAATCGTCTTAATTTTTTTTATCAAATCTTTTTACTCGTTTTAAGACATCATTTAACTTGAGATCTCCATTTTAACCTAAGCCACCTTATCAGTCACAATAATATGTTGATTTATTCATATAACTAAACTCGTGTAACTTGAATTTGAAACGAAAATGCCTTGTCAGTCCGAGTAATACTTGTTATCTATTACTAAAATGCAAATCATGTAAGTCAATTTAAAAAAAAAAAAAAACACTGTCAGTCACAATATTATTTGTGGATTATTAATAAAATGAAACTCATGTAAATCAATTAAAAAAAAAAAAAAAAAACTGTCAGGCACAATGTTCTTTGAGGATTATTATTGAAATGCAAATCATGTAAGCCAAATTAAAAACTCACTGTCAGTCACAATATTATTATTATTATTATTATTATTATTATTATTATTATTATTATTATTATTAGCCAAGCTACAACCCTAGTTAGAAAAGCAAAATGATATAAGCCCAAGGGCTCCAACAGGGAAAAATAACCCGGTGAGGAAAGGAAATAAGGAAATAAATAAATGATGAGAATAAATTAACAATATATCATTCTAAAAACAGTAACAGCGTCAAAACAGATATGTCCTATATAAACTATTAACAACATCAAAAACAGATAAGTCATATAAACTATAAAAAGACTCATGTCAGCCTAGTCAACATAAAAACATTTGCTCCAACTTTGAACTTTTGAAGTTCTACTGATTTAACTACCCGGTTAGGATGATCATTCCACAACTTGGTAACAGCTGGAATAAAACTTCTAGTATTGAGCCTCATGATGGAAAAGGCCTGGCTATTAGAATTAACCGCTTACCTAGTATTACGAACAGGATAGAACTGCCCAGGGAGATCTGAATGTAAAGGATGGTTAGAGTTATGAAAAATCTTATGCAACATGCATAAAGAACTAATTGAACGACGGTGCCAAAGATTAATATATAGATCAGGAATAAGAAATTTAATAGACCGTAAGTTTCTGTCCAACAAATTAAGATGAAAATCAGCAGCTGAACACCAGACAGGAGAACAATACTCAAAACAAGGTAGAATGAAAGAATTAAAACACTTCTTCAGAATAGATTGATCACCAAAAATCTTGTAAGACTTTCTCAATAAGCCAATTTTTTTTTGTGCAATTGAAGAAGACACAGACCCAATGTGTTTCTCAAAAGTAAATTTGCTGTCGAGAATCACACCTAAAATCTTAAAAGAGTCATACAAATTTAAAGAAACATTATCAATACTGAGATCCGGATGTTGAGGAGCCACCGTCCTTGACCTACTTACAATCATACTTTGAGTTTTGTTAGGATTCAACTTCATACCCCATAATTTGCACCATGCACTAATTTTAGCTAAATCTCTATTAAGGGATTCACCAACCCCAGATCTACATTCAGGGGATAGAATTGATGCAAAGAGAGTAGCATCATCTGCATATGCAACAAGCTTGTTTTGTAGGCCAAACCATATGTCATATGTATATAGTATGAAAAGTAACGGGCCAAGAACACTACCCTGTGGAACACCGGATATCACATTCCTATACTCACTATGGTGCTCATCAACAACAACTCTTTGAGATCTATTACTTAAAAAATCAATAATAATGCTAAGACACGACCCACCCACTCCCAACTGTTTGAGTTTCAAAACAAGGGCCTCATGATTAACACGGTCAAAGGCAGCACTAAAATCAAGGCCAATCCTTCGAACTTCCTGACCACAATCAAGGGATTTCTGTACAGCGTTGGAAATTGTAAGAAGGGCATCACATGCTCCAAGGCCTTTACGAAAACCAAATTGCAAACTAGGGAGTAGATGATTACCTTCAGCAAACCTATTAAGGCCAATTCATGTGACATTTGCCAGCAGTATAAACCTCGAAACCAGAAGGAATCGTTGATGGATGTAAATGATGGAGGCAGACCCTGGAATAAAATCGGATTAGATTTGTTTGAGATTGTTGGAAGAAATTATTTAGTCATTGTTGATTATTATTCCTCATTCACTGAAGTAGAGTTTCTAACGTCAACAACTTCAAATCATGTTATAGCGATAATCAAGAAGATGTTTGCTAGATACGGTATTCCTACCCAATTAGTGTCCGATGGAGGACCACAATTCAGCTCGTTTCAGTTTAAAGTTTTTGTTAAAGAGTGGGGTATAGAGCACAGGATGTCATCTCCTGGACATCCTCAAGGAAATGGGAAGGCTGAGGCGGCAGTTAAAATTGTAAAAAATATGATGAAGAAGACGCATGCAGATGGAAAAGATCAATATTTGGCGTTACTAGAGCTGAGAAATACACCACGTCAAGACTCTAACTTAAGTCCAGCTCAGATGATGTTTGGACGTAAATTACGGTCGATAATTCCTGAAATTATGAACAATGACAATCCAGTTTCTCAAAAAAGGGAAACCCGGAGAGAATCCATAAAGATATATTATGATAAAACTGCAAGAGATATGACACCATTAAACGAGGGGCAACCTGTATATTATCAAAATCCAGACAAGAAGGGTTGGGAAAAGGGGCTCATTAGCCATGCACAAGGAAACCGATCCTATGTAATTGAGGGAAGGGAAGGAGGAATTTATAGAAGAAATAGAATTCATATCCGTCCAACTACACAGGATTCATCGGCAATACCAGAAATGGAAGAAACTAGTAAATTGGGGGAAACCAACGTTAATGATGAACAA
>NC_090744.1:4838910-4843910 GCF_036898095.1 Palaemon carinicauda | reverse complement strand
CTTATAAAGAAAGTCTACATCAATCAACACATTCCATCAAAGAACAATAACAAGTCCAATATGGTGAATATGCTAATTGATGCATTGGGAAAAAGAATGCCAAAATGGTGTAATACATGTAAGATATGGTATTCCATTAATAATCCTCAACAACTGATTAGAAAATGTAATGCCTGTAATGTTCCAACACACCCCACATGTGCTGATATACAGCAAAAATAAAAAATAGAGACACAAAGGTATTCTGCTCAACATGCTTAGTCTGGATAGAAAATATAATTAAGTCGAGACTAAAGCTGCAATTAGTTGAAGAAGAAGAAGAAGAAGAAGAAGAAGGAGAAGAAGAAGAAGAAGAAGAAGAAGAAGAAGAAGAAGAAGAAGAGAAAAATGAACAGGATATGTGTAAGGATGCAGAGGAAATCATTGATATAACTTATGATGCCATCCAACAACATACTTATGAAGAAATAAATTATCAGATGGAAACAAATAATAGACCCAAGAGACTCTACCCGGACCTACATACTTTTAGGGAAGAGCAAGAACAAGAAAAAAAAAGAAAAGAAAGATATAGTCTGTAATAGGCTGAAAAGAGGGAATTGCAAATTTGGCGAAAGATGCTACTACAAGCATCCAAAGATATGCCATAATTATGAAATATATGGTAAAATGTGCGTATTTAGACGGATATGGAGACGAATGCAGAGATCTCCATCCAAAAATATGCAAAACCCTAAAAGAAGGAAAAGGATGCAGTTTCAACAAAAAATGTCGATATATGCATCCTGCAACTATGAATGAGAGTAAGAAAACTCAGCAAATTGAAAAGAAAAACAAAAATGAAACAAAAAAAGAAACAAAAAAGCAGGCCGCGTATATACCGCACTATGCACCAAAAAAGGCGCTTTCAACCTAAATCTCCACAAATAGAGCCCAACTACAAAGAATGCATATATAATGCCAGGGGTTGGTGCAGATATGGGGATAATTGCAGGTTTACACACAAAAATAAGTATGAAGGCGAAAGAACAAATATTATGGAAAAGTTGGATTTTTTAATGGCAGAATTCCGAGAAATGAAGAAAAGTACATCATATCAAAACAGGAAGGAAGCATGGGAGAATCCATATTATTACCAGTATTAAATAATGGAAATGAAACACAAACCATAATAGTGATGAATGCACAGGGTTTAGTCACGGGTAACTCTAAAAGGAAAATAGAGTTCCTAGAAGAACTAACCCAAATTGAAAAAATAGATATATTAAATATAAGTGAAACATGGTATTCCCAAGAGACTGGCAGTGATGACCAGATAAAGGGTTTCCAAACTTATAGATTCAGACAGAAAAAATAGGAATCAAAGGGGGAACCGCAATATATGGAAGAGACATAAATCAAGGAAAAGTCTGTGAAAAATACAGCAACACAGAATGTGAATTGATTGCGGTAGAATTTGAATTTGAAAAACTAGTGAATATTGTAGTTTACAGACCCCCAAATACTAAGGAGTTTGACATAATAATAGAAAAAATAGATGATATATGTAGAAAACCATAAAGACTGGAATATACTCCTATCCGGAGATTTTAACTTTCCTTTCGTGGATTGGAAAGAACGGATAGAAGAAAGTGGTTGTATGTATACATATAAAAAAGAGAGTAATAGTAGCGCAGAAGATAAGAGGCAATTTGAAAAGATTCAAGATATGCTATTAGAACATAATATGCAACAAATAAACCACATTCCAACAAGAAAGGAAAATGTCCTAGATCTAGTATTTTGTGAATGAGGTGAATTATGTTAAAGAAATAATAGTATATAACACCGGGAATTTCAGACCACAATGTCATAGAATTGATAGTTCATTCCAAAGCAAGTGATCACAGAATTAAATAAAAGCACAAAACTTTGGGAAGGATATGGAAAATATAACTTTTACAGTAAGAATATAAAATGGTCAGAAATAAATGAAGAACTGAATAAAGAATGGAAAAAATGTATTTATAAGTGATAATATACAGGTAAATACGGACATACTGTACAAAATACTGGAGAAAATTGTTGAAAAATATGTACCGAAAAAAAACAATAAACAAAAGACGTGCATACCAAGAGACAGAAGGATCTTATTTCAGAAAATTAGAAAGTGGAAGAAAAATCTTGCAAAAGAAAAAAATGTGTGGAAAATGAGGGAAATAAAATGTAAAATAGAAAATGCAGAACAAAAGATTATACAGTCGAAAGAAAATGAAAAAAGGGACTTAGAAGAAAGGACACTTCAAAATATAAAAAGAAACCCCAAAGTACTTTACTCCTATGCAAAAAAGATGAATAAAAGGAGAATAGAAATAGGCCCTCTAAGAATTGAAGGACGGCTAACGAATGAAAAAAAGGAAATATGCAACATATTAGCAGAAAAATATAAGAGTGAGTTCACGCCAAGAATTGCGAATGAGAATAATGAAACAGAAATGAGAGAAGAAAATGTCGAATATCTAACGGATATAGATATTAATGAAGCAGATATTGTCACGGCTATAAACGAAATTAAAAATGGATCGGCAGCCGGACCAGATGGAGTTCCAGCGATTTTGTTAAAAAAAAACTGCAAACACTATCGCGAAGCCGCTTGCAATACTGCTAAGACAGAGTGTAGATATGAGCGAGATATATGTTAAACATAAATTAGCTTATATAACCCCTATCTTCAAAAGTGGATCAAGACTAGAGGCAAGCAATTATAGACCTGTTAGTCTAACATCACATATTATGAAAGTGTATGAGAGGGGTAATAAAAAAGAAATATATGAACCATTTGGTCAAAAATAATTTGTTTAATATGGGTCAACACGGTTTCGTACCTGGAAAAAGTACACAGACCCAACTGATAGCACACTATGAAAACATATACAATAATATGATAATGAAAAAGACACAGATGTGATCTATCTAGATTTTGCAAAAGCCTTTGACAAGGTAGACCATAACATATTGGAGAAAAAAATGAGAAAGCATAATATTGTGGGAAAGATAGGAAAATGGGTAAAAGAATTCCTGCAAAACAGAAAACAGATAGTGGTTGCAAATGACGAGAAATCAGATGAAGCCCAGGTAATATCTGGTGTGCCCCAAGGTACGGTATTAGCTGCACTGCTATTTGTTATTATTGATCTCAGACATAGACTGTGATGTTGAAAACTCCGTAGTGAGAAGTTTCGCCGATGACACAAGAATAAGTAGAGAAATTACTTGTGATGAAGATAGGAACTCACTACAAAGGAGATCTAAACAAAATATATGAATGGGCGGAGATAAATAGGATGGTATTTAACTCCGATAAATTCGAATCAATAAATTATGGAAACAGAGAAGGAATGGTGTATGCATACAAGGGACCTAATAATGAGACAATCACAAACAAGGAAGCAATTAAAGGACCTTGGTGTAATTTTAAATAGGAATATGTTATGCAACGACCAAATAGCAACACTGTTGGCTAAATGTAAAGCAAAAATGGGAATGTTATTCAGACACTTTAAAACAAGAAAAGCTGAACACATGATTATGCTTTACAAAACTTATGTGCGTAGTACACTCGAGTACTGCAATGTGATATGGTACCCACACTACCAAAAGGATATTGCGCAAATAGAGAGTGTACAAAGGTCCTATACTGCTAGAATAGAAGAAGTTAAGGACCTTGACTACTGGGAAAGACTGCAATTTTTAAAACTATACAGTCTAGAAAGGAGAAGAGAACGCTACATGATAATACAAGCATGGAAGCAAATAGAAGGAATTGCTGAAAACATCATGGAGCTTAAAATATCAGAAAGAGCAAGCCGAGGTAGATTAATAGTGCCAAAAGCATTCCAGGTAAACTGAGAAAGGCGCACAGGACATTAATCCACTACGCACCAGCATCGATAATGCAGCGACTATTTAATGTGCTGCCAGCTCATCTAAGAAACATATCAGGAGTGAGCGTAGATGTGTTTAAGAATCAGCTCGATAAATACCTAAGATGCATCCCAGACCATCCAAGACTGGAAGATGCAAAATACACCGGAAGATGCATTAGCAACTCTCTGGTGGATATACGAGGTGCCTCACACTGAGGGACCTGGGGAAACCCAAACAAAAAATAAGGCAAATAAGGCAATAGGTAAGGTAAGGCTCTCTCTCTCTCTCTCTCTCTCTCTCTCTCTCTCTCTCTCTCTCAAGAATCTACAATTTACAGTCTCTCTCTCTCTCTCTCTCTCTCTCTCTCTCAAGAATCTACAATTTATAGTCTCTCTCTCTCTCTCTCTCTCTCTCTCTCTCTCTCTCACAGGGTTTAGTCACGAGTAACTCTAAAAGGAAAATAGAGTTCTTAGAAGAAACTAACCCAAATTGAAAAAAATAGATATATTAAATATAAGTGAAACATGGTATTCTAAGAGACTGGCAGTGATGACCAGATAAAGGGTTTCCAAACTTATAGATCTGACAGAACAAATAGGAATCAAGGGGGAAACCGCAATATATGGAAGAGACATAAATCAAGAAAAGTCTGTGAAAAATACAGCAACACAGAATGTGAATTGATTGCGGTAGAATTTGAATTTGAAAAAACTAGTGAATATTGTAGTTTACAGACCCCCAAATACTAAGGAGTTTGACATAATAATACAAAAAAATAGATGATATATGTAGAAACCATAAAGACTGGAATATACTCCTATCCGGAGATTTTAACTTTCCTTTCGTGGATTGGAAAGAACGGATAGAAGAAAGTGGTTGTATGTATACATATAAAAAAGAGAGTAATAGTAGTGCAGAAGATAAGAGGCAATTTGAAAAGATTCAAGATATGCTATTAGAACATAATATGCAACAAATAAACCACATTCCAACAAGAAAGGAAAATGTCCTAGATCTAGTATTTGTGAATGAGGTGAATTATGTTAAAGAAATGATAGTATATAACACGGGAATTTCAGACAATAATGTCAGAA
>NC_090744.1:4836365-4838410 GCF_036898095.1 Palaemon carinicauda | reverse complement strand
GTTAATGGACTCTAGAATCATAAGGTGTGGTGTTTGACAGTATATTTCCATCACAGTGGAGAATTCCACAAAACCTAAACATTCAGCAAGTTGATAGAGCAGGCTTGCATCTTGCTTGCGGAGGGTTAGTCAGTACTATTTGAACGATCAGTAGACAAGGGTACTCACCTGAGATTATAGGCAGTACACAGAGTATTCACGAACCTTTTTGTAATAAAGTGAAAAAACCCCATTTTCCGATGTCACATTATCCGTTGACATGGGATATATATATATATATATATATATATATATATATATATATATATATATATATATATATATATATATATATATATATATAAACACACCTCAAAAACTAGTCACGATATGACAGGCAAACCATCCTAGACTCGCCACGAATTCTCCTGCAGATACAGACGTGACCTGGGTACGAAAATATGTTCCCTCGTTAGCTCTCCCGAATAGCCAATGGCGTTGTGAAATGGTCGTCTTGTGCTGTCCCTACTAATATCAATGAAATGATGCTTCTACAAGATTCAGTTTCTCCTTTTAGTAATCTCTCTCTCTCTCTCTCTCTCTCTCTCTCTCTCTCTCTCTCTCTCTCTCTCCTCTCTCTCTCTCTCTCTCTTCAAAGGTTACATCACTCAATGTGGCAATTTCTTCACATACAAAATAGCAAATACTTGTAATAGACTTCAAATGGATGTAGTAAACAGTAACACAGTAAACGAGATCAGATTAAGTTAGACAAGATCATAAAAAATCTAAATGCTCAAACTAAATCGCACTACCAAAGAGCAAATTGAGTCTCCGCGGAAGGACTAAAAAGTCTTTGTGAGATCCAAAATCATTGTAACTCTCTCTCTCTCTCTCCTCTCTCTCTCTCTCTCTCTCTCCTCTCTCTCTCTCTCTCTTCTCTCTCTCTCTCTCTCTCTCTCTCTGTAAATATATATATATATATATATATATATATATATATATATATATATATATATATATATATATATATATATGATAAATTTTGCACATTTTTACGTGTTTTTCATATTCAAATAAGCCATATATATTTTTTTGATATATTAATGTCTGGATTCTCTTAACGACCTAGGATCAGAGCCCCAGGCGAAATCACACAAAGACAAGAGCTTGGCTCCGGCCGGGAATCGAACCCTGGTCAGCAAGCTTATATAGACAGTGACTAACCCATTCGGCCACGAAGAAAATGGGTTTAGTCACTGTCTATATAAGCTTGCCGACCAGGGTTCGATTCCCGGCCGGAGCCAAGCACTTGTCTTTGTGTGATTTCGCCTGGGGCTCTGATCCCGAGGTCGTTAAGAGAATCCAGACATTAATATATCAAAAAAATATATATGGCTTATTTGAATATATATATATATATATATATATATATATATATATTATATATATTTAATATATATTATATGATATTATATATATATATACTGTATGTGGGAAAGTGTCTAGTGGTATCGACGTGAATGAAAAATGGAAATATGTTAGAAGTGTGGATGTGAAGGCACAAAAATTAACATGAGTAAGATATTCATATATTTTATGTTTGTCGTGAGGATACCGAAATGATAAACAAAATTATCATATGTGGATGATAACAGAGAGAGAGAGAGAGAGAGAGAGAGAGGAGAGAGAGAGAGAGAGAGAGAGATGCATATGTATATGTGTGAGTATATACAAACATACAATTTCTACAGATTTAATATGTATATAGCTCTTCCCTGCTAAGGCGTCATGTCTATTTGAATCCTGTGCTTCGACATTGTGAGTTAATATCACTGCAAATAAGAATTGGACATCTTCGTCAGTGGCACTGACGTGAGAATGACATTGAACATCATAATGGCACCAGTGCTCAATTATGGAAATATTCCTTTGACATTGCCGAGAGAGAGAGAGAGAGAGAGAGAGAGAGAGAGAGAGAGAGAGAGGAGAGAGTGAGAGAGAGAGGAGAAGAGAGAGAGAGAGAGTTCAGTATCTCATTTCAGATGCTTGAAGTAGGTTTCTAA
>NC_090744.1:4823865-4828865 GCF_036898095.1 Palaemon carinicauda | reverse complement strand
CTCTCCCCTCGCACTGATACGACCCTTAAATAATATGTCTCTTGTCGGTTGAACATGAAATTGCCTGTTATGTTTTGGTATGCCCTTTTTGCCTTAAATTTATGTATATATAAACAAATGTTCTGTAATAAAGTTTTACTCAGTTGCTTTCATACTGCCTTTGAGTCACAACCTTCTCTCGGCCCGTCACAGCAAAATAAAGTTGAAAAAAGATGAAAATTGTATCTCATCAAAATAGGAAAGGCTCGGGCAAGTATTCTTCATAAGATTATCTCTCTCTCCTCTCTCTCTCTCTCTCCTCTCTCTCTCTCTCTCTCTCTCTCTCTCTGTAAGTTCATCCAAAAGGTTATTGCTAATCTTCAAAGGGTTCAAATTCCATACGAAAAAATTTTACGCTTCCTACGAAAAGTTACAAGACAAGCAATGGAGGTTGAAAGTTTTGGAGAGATATTTACAGAACTATGGCGCTAAAATAGATAGTCTCCATAGCGCTTATATTTATTTAACAAAATCTGCATATCACAGAGACATGTTATTCAAACAACTATAAAGAGGTACAGAGCAACCTACATTAAACTTTTGATTTTCCTCTGGTGATCATTAATATTTGACATTTTCATTTCAGGACAAGATACTCTGTCTTCTAAGACTCACAGTTATCAAAATTCATGATTACACTTAATATGTTTTTGTAATTTCATTGAAATTGTAGAACAGTACTTCATTAGTTAAGTTTTTTAAAATTTCAAAAGGATTTACAACTATATTACCTTCATCACCAAATTAATGGCAATTGAATACAATTATATATTGTGCACCAACAGAGAAAAAAGTGAATTTCCATTATATATCTTTTTTAGTCTAAAATTTTAATTTTCAAATCGAACAGAGAGATTAAATGCATAATACGTAAATGATTATTGATGAATACTTTATTGATAAAGTAATTAAAGTAGTATAATTCTTGGTTTTTCACTTAGGAAAAATTCATATATTTTTAACTATAAACAAAGCCCCAACACCATCTATTGGCGTCTTTTCAAAGCTTTGTCGTCTTCGAAAAACGTGGGGGAGGAGCGTGGTAGACATCCGTAATATTTGTCTTTATTGCGCCATCATTATTGTATCTAAATTACTGTATGTGCAATAATAGTTGTTTCTTAAAATGTAGCGGATATAGGGTTATCGGAGAAAATATTTTTTAAACATGATTTTTTGGTTGGTAGCCCTGTCAGGAAAAATTTTCTGATTTAAAACTTTATCTCTCCGTCTTATATTTACAAACTACGTAAGAGAGAGAGAGAGAGAGATAGAGAGAGAGAGAGAGAGAGAGAGAGAGAGAGAGAGAGAGAGAGGAGAGAGAGAGAGAGAGAGAGAGAGATGTTTATGTTGTTCTATAAATAATCTTATTTTGGTGATATTGTGAAGGAAAAAATCTTAGCTGTCTGCATTTCCAATTCCCATTTTCCAGAAAAGCAAGAGACTTATTCAAGGACTCTAAACTATTCAGTATTACCGGAGAAAGTTTACCTTTAAAAGTCAACATTTATCTGCTTCAGTCTTCCATAAATGTTGACCTTTCCGGTGCCTTATCTAAACTTATTTCTATGGATCCTTTATTGCTCGTCCAATTTAGGGGGAGTTCATTGGGTCTTTGAAACTCTTGATTCATCAGTTCTTCTTTACTTTTCTCTTTCCATTTTTATATATACTTGTTTAAGTATTCTAGAGATGCGTTTTGTAATTCTTATGGATATTGATATTATTTTATGTCTTATTTTAGTGAGAGAGAGAGAGGAGAGAGAGAGAGAGAGAGAGAGAGAGAGAGAGAGAGATGAGAGAGAGAGAGAGAGAGAGAGAGAGAGATAGGAGGTATTGTTTGACTAAATTTGAAACAACCTTAGTAACTAAGGACTTATTTAGAAACGTGTTTCATGAAACTCTATGCCATTTTCTGAGTCGTAATCCGGAGAGAGAGAGAGAGAGAGAGAGAGAGAGAGAGAGAGAGAGAGGAGAGAGAGAGAGGAGAGAGAGAGAGAGAGAGAGGGTGTTGCTAGACTGAATTCGTGTATTTACCATAGTACCTGAGGACTCGTATAAAATCGTGTTTAAGAAATATATGCCATTTTTAGTCGTAATCCGGAGAGAGAGAGAGAGAGAGAGAGAGAGAGAGAGAGAGAGAGAGAGAGAGAGAGAGGAGAGAGAGAGAGATAGCATGCACATATCCTATGTTCCATTCATAAAAATATAATCCTTTTTGATAGTCTTAACTCAGTTTTCACCTTTCAATCACTATGACCTAATAGGATGAGGTTGGTAAGGATCATGTAACCTATGGTTGTGTAGATGTCATGAATGAATTAATCTTTAGAGAAAATATATATTTTATTTTAGTAATTTGTGTATGAATTATAGATTACTTCGTTGAGATATAACTGCTAGAGAGTTATGGGGTCGTTTGACTGGCCAGACAGTACTACATTGGATCCTTCTCTCTGGTTACGGTTCATTTTCCACTTAGCCTACACATACACTGAATAGTCTGGCCTATTCTTTACATATTCTCCTCTGTCCTCATACACGTAGCAACACAGATTACCAAACAATTCTTCCTTCACTCAAGGGGTTAACTACTGCACTGTAATTGTTCAGTGGCTACTTTCCTCTTGGTAAGGGTAAGAAGAGACTCTTTAGCTATGGTAAGCAGGTCTTCTAGGAGAAGGACACTCCAAAATCAAACCATTGTTCTATAGTCTTGGGTAGTGCCATAACCTCTGTACTATGATCTTCCACTGTCTTGTGTTAGAGTTCTCTTGCTTGAGGATATGCTCGAGAACATTCTTTTCTCTTATTTCTCTTCTTATTGATTTGTTAAAGTTTTAGAGTTTATATAGGAGATATTTATTTTAATGTTGTTACACTTCTTAGAATATTCTATTTTCCTTTTTCTTTCCTCACTAGGCTATTTTCCCTGTTGAAGCCCCCTGGGCTTATATCATCCCGCTTTTCTAACTTGCGTTGTAGCTTAACAAGTAATAATAACAATATTAATAATAATAATAATAATAATAATAACAATAATAATAATAATAATAATAATAATAATAAAGAATACTGTCTATATTCCTATCCCTTAATAAGATTTAAATCATATTGTCTAATTCTTCTTGATTTTGTTATAACTTTTATTTAAATATCTTCGTTATTTTCATAGAAGGAAAGCTTTACCCCCACAATCAAAGCACAAGAAAAAAGTCAACCATTAGTTCTACAAATATTCATCACTTTCAGTTGATCGAGTCAAATCCTCTTAATTGTTGAGGGAAATCGTCTTAATTTTTTTAGTCAAATCTTTTGAATCGTTTTAGGACATCATTTAACTTGAGATCTCCATTTTAACCTAAACCACCCTATCAGTCACAATAATATGTTGATTTATTCATATAACTAAACTCGTTTAACTTGAATTTAAAACGAAAATGCCTTGTCAGTCCGAGTAATACTTGTTATTTATTACTAAAATGCAAATCATGTAAGTCAAATTAAAAAAAAAAAAAAAAAAAAAAACACTGCCAGTCACAATATTATTAGTGGATTGTTAATAAAATGAAACTCATGTAAATCAATTAAAAAAAAAAAAACTGTCAGGCACAATGTTCTTTGAGGATTATTATTGAAATGCAAATCATGTAAGCCAAATTAAAAACTCACTGTCAGTCACAATATTATTTGTGAGTTATTATTATTATTATTATTATTATTATTATTATTATTATTATTATTATTATTATTATTATTATTACTAGCCAAGCTACAACCCTAGTTGGAAGAGCAAGATGATATAAGCACAAGGGCTCCAACAGGGAATAATAGCCCGGTGAGGAAAGGAGATAAGGAAATAAATAATTGATGAGAATAAATTAACAATATATCATTCTATAAACAGTAACAGCGTCAAAACAGATATGTCCTATATAAACTATTAACAACATCAAAAACAGATAAGTCATATAAACTATAAAAAGACTCATGTCAGCCTGGTCAACATTAAAAACATTTGCTCCCAACTTTGAACTTTTGAAGTTCTACTGATTCAACTAACCGGTTAAGAAGATCATTCCCACAACTTGGTAACAGCTGGAATAAAACTTCTAGAATACTGTGTAGTATTGAGCCTCATGATGGAAAAGACCTGGCTTATTAGAAGTAACTGCCTGCCTAGTATTACGAACAGTATAGAACTGTCCAGGGAGATCTGATTGTAAAGGATGGTCAGAGTTATGAAAAATCTTATGCAACATGCATAATGGACTAATTGAACGACGGTGCCAAAGATTACTATCTAGATCAGGAATAGGAAATTTAATAGACCGTAAGTTTCTGTCTAACAAATTAAGATGAGAATCAGCAACTGAACACCAGTCAGGAGAACAATACTCAAAACAAGGTAAAATGAAAGAATTAAAAAACTTCTTCAGAATAGATTGATCACCAAAAATCTTGTAAGACTTTCTCAATAAGCCAATTTTTTTTGTGCAATTGAAGAAGACACAGACCTAATGTGTTTCTCAAAGTAATTTTGCTGTCGAGAATCACACTTAGAATTTTAAAAAGAAAACATTATTAATACTGAGATCCGGATGTTGAGGAGCCACCGTTCTTGACCTTCTTACAATCATACTTTGAGTTTTGTTAGGATTCAACTTCATACCCCATAATTTGCACCATTCACTAATTTTAGCTAAATCTCTATTAAGGGATTCACCAACCCCAGACCTACATTCAGGGGATAGATTGATGCAAAGAGAGTAGCATCATCTGCATATGCAACAAGCTTGTTTTCTAGGCCAAACCACATGGCATGTGTATATAGTATGAAAAGTAATGGGCCAAGAACACTACCCTGTGGAACACCGGATATCACATTCCTATACTCACTATGGTGCCCATCAACAACAACTCTTTGAGATCTATTACTTAGAAAATCAATAATAATGCCA
>NC_090744.1:4798865-4808865 GCF_036898095.1 Palaemon carinicauda | reverse complement strand
GCTGGACGTTTCACTAAAACAATGAACATAAGTAAATTAAATTTTCTTAATTCACAAACAAATCCTGATGAAAATGTAATGGATTTATTTTTTCATTGTGTTCTGAGCCTGAATTGTAATATTCAATCTCCAGATTAGTTGTCCATTGCTATGTATGTAGATGAAATCATGGAATGTATGCAAGTGTATAACGTCATATTAAATACTATTTTCTTTTGCAGTGCTTGTTACTTTTTTTCCAGATATATAAACTATTTTCTGTCGATGTCATTTAAATCACCAAAAAATTAGTACCCAACGTAGTCAGTATAGCATATAGCTCTTTTCATTTTTATACTTTTGTAGGTAGTAGGTTGGCCATGGCACCAACCACCCGTTGAGATACTACCGCTAGAGAGTTATGGGGTCCTCTCTGGTCTACGGTTCTTTCCCTTTGCCTACACAGACAGCGAATAGTCTGGCCTATTCTTTACATATTCTCCTCTGTCCTCATATACCTAACAACACTGAGATTGCTAAACAATTCTTCTTCACTCAAGGGGTTAATTACTGCACTGTAATTGTTCAGTGGCTACTTTCCTCTTGGTAAGGGTAGAAGAGACTCTTTAGCTATGGTAAGCAGCTCTTCTAGGAGAAAGACACTCCTAAATCAAACCATTGTTCTCTAGTCTTGGGTAGTGCCATAGCCTCTGTACCATGGTCTTCCACTGTCTTGGGTTAGAGTTCTCTTGCTTGAGGATACACTCGGGTATACCATTCTATCTACTTTCTCTTCTTCTTGTTCTGATAAAGTTTTTATAGTTTATATAGGAAATATTTATTTTAATGTTGTTACTATTCTTTAAAATATTTATTTTTTCCTTGTTTCCTTTTCTCACTGGGCTATTTTCCCTGTTGGGGCCCCTGCGCTTATAGCATCCTGCTTCTCCAACTAGGGTTGTAGCTTATCATTTAATAATAATAATAATAATAATAATAATCAATTTCCTATAGAATATTCTTACTAATAGGAATTATCTGAATAAGACTCCCATGTAGGTTATCACCTTCAAGCCCCATAATTTGCACCATGTAATGATTTTAGCTATATCTTTATTAAAGGATTCAGTTGTCAAAGGTCTACATTCATGAGATTGGATTGATGCAATGAGAGTAGCATCAACCTTATATGCAACAAACTTAGAGTAGCATCATCTGTATTATGCAACAAAGTTGGCTTTTATGCCAAGCAAAAAATGCATTTCATGATTTAGTACTATTTCGTGTATATAGATTTGAATTGTTAATTATAGCACGTTTCAAACATACAAAAGAATATTCAGTAAAATAATCATTACGAATCCATTAGCTATCATCCCGAAATTAAAAATGCATCTGGTGATTGATTTGAATGAACTATCGTCACGTTCACGGCATTGCAGAGGATGGTGTTAACTATTTTCAACTATGTAATCTATTCCCCTGCATTGTTAACAGTTTTACGAATGGGCCATTAAACCGAGATAACGGGTATATTAGTGCTAATAAGAAAAGGTAAAAGAAAACATAATTTGAAATCGGCGGTAAGAGAGATATATAGAATGAAGAATGGATTAGCTACTGGTCCCTCCCTGATTATTTCCTATTTGAAAAGAAATATTCAGATTGTGAAATCTGATACACAATACATATGATCCACCGATAAGTGAGATATTAGTTGCTCATATGATCCACCAATACGAAATACATTAGCTGCTCATGTGATCCGCCGATAGGTAATACATTAGGTAATCATGTGATCCAACAATGCATAATACAATAGTTGTTCATATAATCCACCAATACATAATACATTAGCTGCTCCTATAATTCACCGATACGTAATACATTAGCTGTTCATATGATCCCCCGATATGTAATACATTAGCTGCTCATATAATCCACCAATACATAATACATTAGCTGCTCATATGATCCACCGATAGATAATACCCTAGCTGCTCATATGATCCACCAGTACATACTACATTAGTTGCTAGTATGATGCCCTGACATGAAATACATTAACAGCTCATGGACCCACCGATACGAAATAAATTAGCTGCTCATATGATCCACTGATAGATAATACATTAGCTGCTCATGGACCCACCGATATGAAATACATTAGCTGCTCATATGATCCACTGATAGATAATACATTAGCTGCTCATGGACCCACCGATATGAAATACATTAGCTTCTCATATTATCCACTGATAGATAATACATTAGCTGCTCATGGACCCACCGATATGAAATACATTAGCTGCTCATATGATCCACTGATAGATAATACATTAGCTGCTCATGGACCCACCGATATGAAATACATTAGCTGCTCATATGATCCACTGATACATAATACATTAGCTGCTCATGGACCCACCGATACGAAATACATTAGCTGCTCATATGATCCACTGATACATAATACATTAGCTGCTCATGGACCCACCGATACGAAATACATTAGCTGCTCATATGATCCACTGATACATAATATATTAGCTGCTCATGGACCCACCGATACAAAATACATTAGCTGCTCATATGATCCACTGATACATAATACATTAGCTGTTCATGGATCCACCGATACAAAATACATTAGCTGCTCATATGATCCACTGATACATAATTCATTAGCTGCTCATGGAACCACCGATACATAATACATTAGTTGCTCATATGATCCACCGATACGTAATACATTGGTTGCTCATATAATCCACCAATACGTTATACATTACCTCCTCATGTGATCCACCGATTTGTAATACATTAGCTGCTCACATGATCAACTGATACGAAATACATTTGCTGCTCATATGATCCACCGATACGTAATATATTAGTTGCTCATATGATCCACCGATACGTAATACATCATTTGCTCATATGATCAACCAATACACGACACATTAGCTTCTCATATGATCCATCAATACGTAATACATTAGTCTCTCCTATGACCCAGCGAAAGGCCAAAATGAAAAGTATAAACACTAATGGAACTGGAAGAGCTTCCAGAGGCCTTTGGATTCAGATGTAAAGAATCTCTCAAAGATTCATTAGTGAATCGACAGTTGCTTTGACCTTTGTGCTAACAGACTAATGGATCAGTTCCAAATCCCTCTTCGGAGTGTTTGGACGCTGAAAGAACTGTCAATACTGCTGCGTTGCCATTTAGACAGTTGAATAATAGAAAGGAAGTTGATGGATATTGGCAGCGGTTAAGGGATTGAGGAAAATTTAGAGTAACTGACAGAAGTGGGTGATACGAAATAAAACCATATAAGAAACTAAAATAAAAGCTGAAGGAATAGAATTTTCATAAACAGATTTTTTTGGGGGGGAAGAAAAACTGGAAGGAAACTTAATTGTCATCAAAAACCAATACCCTTGAAGGATTCAGGATATTTTATAATGATTAAAAAAACTGATGAAAATAACAATAATTATAATTACAATAATAATAATGATAATAACAACAACATAGTTATCTCTGAGAAAATGTTCAATATGTGCATATGTATTTGTCAATTTGTTTATAGATCTTACGTCTTTCTATCTGTTTATCTATCTGGCTATCTATCTATCTATCCATCTATATATATATATATATATATACATATATATATATATATATATATATATATATATATATATATATATATATATATATATATATATGTACTCAGTCCCTAAATTTCCTTTTTATCAGCCCTTTGCTTGACATCTAAAAGGATCTGTAATGTAGATGAATTAAGGAAAAGCTATACTCGTTATATAAATTGATTCCCATTAGGTTTGGTAGCAATAAATTGTATATGTGTCCATCCATGAATCTCTGAATATATATATATATATATATATATATATATATATATATATATATAAGTCTGAGATATATATATATATATATATATATATATATATATATATATATATATATATATATATATATATATAAGTCAGAGAGAGAGAGAGAGAGAGAGAGAGAGAGAGAGAGAGAGAGAGAGAGAGAGAGAGAGAGATTGGAAAAATACTCACAACGCGGAATGAAAAATATTTAAAATAAATATATACATTTTCCGGATGAATGAGTGTGCAGGGAGTTTGTCAGAAAGTTAGAAGCTGGAAATTATATATATATATATATATATATATATATATATATATATATATATATATATATATATATATATATAAATATATATATATATATATATATATATATATATATATATATATATATATATATATATATAGACACACACACACACACACATATATATATATATATATATATATATATATATATATATATATATATATATATATATATATATATATATATATATAAATCATTCCAATTCCTCTGGTATGAATATAGCATTGTCTTTCCTGTTTCTTTTTCTTTTCATTTTTTCGCCGGAAATATCCAGAGTTAAAAGTTAGGACAAAGGTATACAAAACTGTTTTTCAGCAGTACTCGTACCTGACCTCAATCCAAATTGCCTTATAAGGATTATTTTTGCTTCTCAAGTCTTTATTATTTTATAGTTATTAACTTTTCTCCTAAGTTGTGTACGTTATGCACACTTACTACGAACCGTAGTATTGAAGAAATTTTGTTGGTAAATTTATGATGGTCTAGGGGTCCTTTCAGACTACTGATAGTTAAACGTAGCTTAAATTTGCGTTTAATAGTTACTTATGAAAAAGTGTATTTTTTCAGTTTCAAGATATTATGAGAGAGAGAGAGAGAGAGAGAGAGAGAGAGAGAGAGAGAGAGAGAGAGAGAGAGAGAGAGAGAGAGAGAGAGACTTAATTTTTACTCCTTCTTCGTTCTGTTACGTAAATATCCCAAAACAAACTCAAGAAAGAAAGGTCTAACTTTTTTCAAAGGGGCTGAAGATTGCGTAAGGTGTGAGAGAGAGAGAGAGAGAGAGAGAGAGAGAGAGAGAGAGAGAGAGAGAGAGAGAGAGAGAGAGAGAGGAAAGTGATTAAGGCCTCAGGGCATTCCATGAAATCTGGAAACTAATTTAACTGATCTTCGCAAAGTTGCTAATACGAAGACATCGACAGCTACTCTTATTTGACCTAGAATTTGAGACGGTGTCTAATACTGCTGGAGGACTTTAGAACACACTTAAATGAAAATTTTCCTACAAATCTATTCATCATCATCTCCTCCCACGCCTATTGGCGCAAAGGGCCTCGATTAGATTCTACCAGTCATCTCTATCATAAGCTTTTAATTCAATACTTCTCCACTCATCATATCCCACTTCACGCTTCATAGTTGTTCTCAGCCATGTAGGCTTGGGTCTTCCAACTTTTCTAGTGCCTTGTGGAGCCCAGCTGAAAGTTTGGTGAACTAAACTCTCTTGGGGAGTGGGAAGAGCATGTCCAAAGTATCTCCATCTACACCTCACCATAATCTCATCCCCTTATAGCACTCGAATAATGTCTCTTGTAGTTTCATTTCTAATCCTGCCCTGCCATTTAATTCCCAATATCCTTCTAAGGGCTTTGTTCTCAAATCTACTAAATCTCTTGGGGATTGTTTCATTGTCATACCACGACTCATATCCATACAGTAACATTTAGGTTTAAAAAAAAAAAGGAATTTTAAATAGTTTACCTTGGAATCATTAACCCTTTCAGTAGGAAGCTTTGTGTCAATAGGCGTAGGAGATGATGATGATGATAAAATGTTTTCATCATATCCAATATGATCCTTTGGTTGAATTACACTCAACCACGAAATTACAAGCAAACGTCTCGCTACTATCATTCTTTATATTCCATTCAGCTATTTGAAAATTATGATAAATATTATTTCAATAGAACACATAAATAAAATGTCTAAGCATTATTTTGACCGGAAATAATAGGCATTCAAACCAAGCTATTCCTAAGATTAGGAATAATTAGAGAAAATCTGAAGCAAAAAACATCTTAATATAGCACTAGAGTAGCAATTAAAGAAATTGGAAAGATCATTATCGAAGATTAGGATTATTACAGAGCCATCTATTGAGCATTTAGAGATCTAATGACTCGATTCGGAGGAAATAGAACTGCCAGACTAATGACTTGTTTATGAGAATTCAGGAGGAATAGAATTACACATCTGATGCCTAAAAATTATATAAAGAGAAACGTTGTATTGTTCAAGAAAAGATATATATAAAAAAAATGATTATATGATCTTGGCTAGATGAAGAAAAAGAGGAACTCATATATTCATAGATTTGGGAATTATTTCACGAAAATATATTCGAATTAGTTGTTTTCATTACGCAAATACTTTATACATCGGTAGAGAGAGAGAGAGAGAGAGAGAGAGAGAGAGAGAGAGAGAGAGAGAGAGAGAGAGAGAGAGAGATGCAATAATATAAACAGAAGAGGAGAGAATAGTCGAAATGGAAATGAATTTAGGAAACTGAAATTCATAATAAAGTATCCTACGTCTACATCAATTAAAGTATACCCATAAAATCCTCTTATTTGTGTATTCCAATAGTTATATTTCAGAACTGCTTACCAAAAGCATTATCAAATATCCCTTCCTGGCTTTTAGATCCCCTTTTCGCTTTCCCATGTGTTGGTTAAGCGAGTTTTAAAAGCACCTTCCCTTCAATCAATTTTATGGACTTTTTTACCACTCTGGAACTCCTAAACACTTCCAGTAAGTGACTCAGTTGCTATTTCTTTCGTTTGATCACCTTTTTATGAGTAACTGCTTCACGCCTTCATGCCTTTCAATCAATAAACTCTCTCTCTCTCTCTCTCTCTCTCTCTCTCTCTCTCTCTCTCTCTCTCTCTCTCTCTCTCTCTCTCTCTCTTATAGAGTTAAGTGGTATCTCCGAAAAGGATTTTTTAGATTTCAATCACTGTTCTTTACATAAATGAAAATGAATACTGTCGCTGTGTAGAAATTTATTTCTGCTGCATAAGTGTATCTACATGCAAGTATGTATTCATGTATAATAGTAGGTAGAGAGAGAGAGAGAGAGAGAGAGAGAGAGAGAGAGAGAGAGAGAGAGAGAGAGAGAGAGAGAGAGAGAGAAAGTGAACGAATGATTTTGATTGAAGTTTTATCCCTAATATTATTATTATTATTATTATTATTATTATTATTATTATTATTATTATTATTATTATTATTATTATTATTATTATTATTATTAGCTAAGCTATAACTATAGTTGGAAAAGTAGGATGCTATAAGCCCCAGGGGTACAACAGGGAAAAATAGCCGAATGAGGAAAGGAAAGAATGAAATAAGGAAAATAATAAACTATATAAGATTAATGAACAATTAGAATAAAATATTTTAAGAACAGTAGCAGCATATATAAACTATAAAACAAAACTTATGTCAGCCCGTTCAACATAAAAAACATTGGTAAAAGTTTTAACTTTTTGAAGTTCAAACAGTTAAAAAAACTGATTTTGAAGATTAATCCATAATTTGAAGCGAATCTAGTTTTATTGAAAAACTGAATTTAACTTTAATTGTCTTTCTTAACTTTTTAGTTACCATAAATTGAATTGGGAGGTAAAATCACATTTAAATCTCTTAACATATAAGGCTTTCATTTCATCCCATCCACGACACTAATATGTTTTATATCTCTAGATAAGTAAAAAGGCAAAAAGTCTTTCCCAGGAAATAAATGTTCTATATTCCGCATATAATGAAAACTCTCAACAATAAATGCATAAACAAATTCACCAAACAGCATTATCATACATTTCATTTCCCTTCTTATCTGTCATGAGGAAAAAGACTGAAATTTATGAACAAAACAATCCTAAACATAACAAAAGAAAATAAGAAAAATAACAAGAACCTAAAGATATAAGAATAAAAAATAAGTAAGATAACAGGAAGCTAAAGATGTAAAGATAAAAAGATAAGTTATTCCCGAACAGGAGAATTAGGAAAATAAATCTCACTTTTTCATCTATAGTGAAGAATATATATGAGTCTCCTTCTGGCTATTGTGAAGGGATGTCCCAGTGCCTAAAGAACGTGAGTTGTTGACAGTCATGTCAGATTTATGTTGCCTTTTCCTTCCTCTTCGTTCTCCCCTTCACAAGAGTCCAGGAATGGTAGGAATCCTTGAGTGTTAAGGAGAATAAATCCTTCTTCGTCCTATTGTTGTATGCATTTTGTGACGGCCAGGGGGGAACTCTTCAAATGTCTTTCTTCGGTCTAATGTTGTATGCATTTTTTGGCGGGATGGAGACTCCTCAAATGACGTGAATTGGGGAGGTATTTTTTTCTATCTCCTGCAAAGTTTGGGTAGTTTATCTATTCAAATATTCTATATAAATCATAGAGCTGATGGATATAGAGATATCATTAGCTTTTTTTTTTGGTGCAATTATTCATCTTAAACTCTTATTGTCACTTATTTTTATTTAGATTTTTGCTGAACTGGCTTCCACATAATATTACAATCGCAAATTATTAAGGTTAGATATTTCTTAATGAGTATATGTTAACTTTCATTTTATGTAGCCGATAGAAGTAGTTAGGCAAAAATTTGAAAACAACTATACCAAGTATTGCCAACAAAGTAAAATACCTAAAAACCTGATTTAGGCTTCATTGATTCTCCCGTATTATTCGTAACAAGTGCAAAAAGATGGAATCAAACCATCAATACAATCAATAAATACTTCTATCCATTTTCAATTAAAACTAAAGGGATTTGACACTAACATTTCAGCCGCTGTCCTTATACGACTACAGTCTGAGACATCAGTTTCCAAATTTTGCTTTGAAATCAATTAGCAGTGTCGTTACTACTTGGCAATAAGTATTCAATGACTGACAAAATTAATGAATGATTGCGAAGATTATGTGGTAAAGATCTTATTTTAGGAACAGATTGGGGAAGCTGACTGGCAAAGGAGAAGAAAAGGTGGAGGATAAAAATAAGAGTAGGATAAAAGGAATTAGGGAAGGAGGGGGTATAGGAGGAAGAAGATGGAAACAGGGTTAGTGTAAAAAATGGAGGGAAGGTGGAGAAAGTTTTAACACTAACACAAAAACATAAATTCAAGTAAATATTTTATAGTTTAGGAATAAATTTAAAGAAAATATTCCATACTTTCGTGATTAACTTTAAGAAAATATTTCATTCTTTAGTAGTTTACTTTAAGAAATTATTTCATACTTTCGTGATTAATTTCAAGATAGTAGTTCATGCTTTCGTAATTCACTTTAAGAAATACCATGTTCTTTGACTAGCCAGTTAGCACTACATTGGATCCGTCTCTGGTTACGGCTCATTTTTTCCGTATCCTATTTCCCCACTGAGCTATTTTACCTGTTGGAGCCTTGTGTTTATAGCAGTCTGCTTTTCCAAATAGGGTTGTAGCTTAACTAGTAATCTTAACAATAATAAGTATCTCAGATATATTTCGTTTATATAAGGCTCAGATATCAAACACTTCTAGTTATTCAGGTTGTGGTGGCCTATGCGGTAACGTCCCTGACTGGAAAACGCCAGGCTGCGGTTTGAATCCCCCCCAAACTCATTAGTTCCTTTGATCGCTACAACCTTACCATCCTTGCGAGCTAAGAATGGGGTTTTGGGGAACCTATAGGTCAATCTACTGAGTCATCAGCAGCCATTGCCTGGACCTCCTTGGTCCTAACTCGGGTGGAGAGGCACTTGGGCGCTGATCATATGTATATATGGATAGTCTCTAGGGCATTCTCCTGCTTGATAGGGCAATGTCACTGTCCCTTGCCTCTGCCATTCATAAGCGGCCTTTAAACCTTTAATATATTGTGATAAAATCCCAGTTATACTACATATAAGTCATGTGATATTCACTGACGAAACATTTAAGCTTTAGAGTAAATTAACAAACAAGTAAGCTCATCATAAAAATATGTGATTTTGTGGACGCTTTATTCCTTATCTTAGGCGAATAAGTTTGAAGC
>NC_090744.1:4778147-4793365 GCF_036898095.1 Palaemon carinicauda | reverse complement strand
TATTATTATTATTATTATTATTATTATTATTATTATTATTATTATTATTATTATTATTATTAGCTAAGCTACAATCATAGTTGGAAAAGTAGGATGCTATAAGCCCAAGAGTTACAACAGGGAAAAATAGCCGAATGAGGAAAGGAAAGAATGAAATAAGGAAAATGATAAACTATATAAGAGTAATGAATAATTAAAATAAAATATGTTAAGAACAGTAGCAGCATTAAAAAAAAATTCATATATAAACTATAAAACAAAACTTATGTCAGCTCGTTCAACATGAAAATATTGGTAAAAGTTTTAACTTTTTGAAGTCCAAACAATTCAAAAAACTGATTTTGAAGATCAATCCATGATTTGAAGCGAATCTAGTTTTATTGAAAAACTGAATTCAACTTTAAGTGTCTTTCTTAACTTTTTAGTTACCATAAATTGAATTGGGAGGTAAAAACACACATTTAAATCTCTTAACATATAAGGCTATCATTTCATCCCACCTACACCACTACTAATGTTTCATATCTCTAGTTAAGTAAAAAGGCAAAAAGTTCTTCCCAAGAAATAAATGTCCTATATTCCGCATATAAGGAAAACTCTCAACAATAGATAAATATACAAATTTACCAAACAGCATTATCATACATTTCACTTCCCTTCTTATCTGTCGTGAGGAAAAAGACTGAAATTTATGAACAAAACTATCCTAAACATAACAATAGAAAATAAGAAAAATAACAAGATCCTAAAGTTATAAGAATAAAAAATAAGTAAGATAGCAGGAAGCTAAAGATGAAAAGATAAAAAGATAAGTTATTCCCGAACAGGAGGATTAGGAAAATGAATCTCACTTTTTCATCTACAGTGAAGAATATATATGAGTCTCCTTCTGGCTATTGTGAAGGGATGTCCCAGTGCCTAAAGAACGTGAGTTGTTGACAGTCACGTCAGATTTATGTTGCCTTTTCCTTCCTCTTCGTTCTCCCCTTCATAGGAATCCAAGAATGGTAGGAATCCTTGAATGTTAAGAGAATAAATCCTTCTTCGTCCTATTGTTGTATGCATTTTGTGACGGCCAGAGGGGAACTCTTCAAATGTCTTTCTTCGATCTAATGTTGTATGCATTTTTTGGCGGGATGGAGGATCTTCATATGACCTGAATTGGGGAGGTATTTTTTTCAATCTCCTGCAAAGTTTGGATAGTTTATTTATTCAAATATTCTATATAAATCATAGAGCTGGTGGATATAGGGATATCATTAGGTTTTTTATTTTTTTTTGCCTCAATTATTCATCTCAAACTCTTATTGTCACTTATTTTTATTTAGATTTTTGCTGAACTGGCTTCCACATAATATTACAATCGCAAATTATTAAGGTTAGATATTTCTTCATGAGTATATGTTGACTTTCACTTTATGTACCCGATAGAAGTAGTTAGGCAAAAACTTGATAACAACTATACCAAGTATTGCCAACAAAGTAAAATACCTAAAAACTTGATTTAGGCTTCGTTGATTCTCCCGTATTATTCGCAACAAGTGCAAAAAGATGGAATTAAACCATCAATGTAATCAATAAATACTTTTATCCATTTTCAATTAAAACTAAAGGGATTTGACACTAACATCTCAGCCACTGTCCCTATACAGCTACAATCTGAGATATCAGTTTCCAAATTTTGCTTTGAAATCAATTAGCAGTGTCGTTACTACTTGGCAATAAGTATTCAATGACCGACAGAAAATTAATGAATGATTGCGAAGATTATGTGGTAAAGATCTTGTTTTAGGAACAGATTGGGGAAGCTGACTGGCAAAGGAGAAGAAAAGATGGAGGATAAAAATAAGAGTAGGATAAAAAGAATTAGGGAAGGTATAGGAGGAAGAAGATGAAAATAGGGTTAGTGTAAAAAATGAAGGGAAGGTGGAAGAAGTTTTAACACTAAAACAAAAACATAAATTCAAGTAAATATTTCATAGTTTAGGGATAAATTTAAAGAAAATATTTCATACTTTCGTGATTAACTTTAAGAAAATATTTCATTCTTTAGTAGTTTACTTTAAGAAATTATTTCATACTTTCGTGATTAATTTCAAGATAGTAGTTCATGCTTTCGTAATTCCCTTTAAGAAATACTATGGTCTTTGACTAGCCAGATAGCACTACATTGGATCCATCTCTGGTTACGGCTCATTTTTCCGTATCTCCTTTCCCCACTGAGCTATTTTACCTGTTGGAGCCTTGTGTTTATAGCAGTCTGCTTTTCCAAATAGGGTTGTAGCTTAACTAGTAATAATAACAATAATAAGTATCTCAGAAATATTTCGTTTAATATAAGGCTCAGATATCAAACACTTTTAGTTATTCAAGTTGTGGTGGCCTATGCGGTAACGTCCCTGACTGGGAAACGCCAGGCTGCGGTTCGAATCCCCCTCAAACTCATTAGTTCCTTTGGTCGCTACAACCTCACCATCCTTGCAAGCTAAGGATGGGGGTTTGAGGAACCTATAGGTCAATCTACTGAGTCATCAGCAGCCTTTGCCTGGACCTCCTTGGTCCTAACTCGGGTGGAGAGGCGTTTGGGCTCTGATCATATGTATATATGAATAGTCTCTAGGGCATTCTCCTGCTTGATAGGGCAATGTCACTTTCCCTTGCCTCTGCCATTTATGAGCGGCCTTTAAACCTTTAATATATTGTGATAGAATCCCAGTTATACTACATATAAGTCGTGTGATATTCACTGAGGAAACATTTAAGCTTTAGAGTAAATTAACAAACAAGTAAGCTCATCATAAAAGTATGTTATTTTGTGGACGCCTTATTCCTTATCTTAGGCGAATATGTTTGAAGCCCTAAAAAACATTTTTGATGAAAAACTTTTTAAGTGGTATCAGAAGAGAGAAAAACAGTGGAGGGTAAACTTTATACTTTTTAAAAAGTCTTTATACATTTAACTTAATATCTTTCGAGTTTATGTCAGATTTACAACAAAGTTTTTGTAGAGGTTTCAGATACATGATTTCATACATATTTTGTCAAAAACTTACAATATGAAAAGATAAATTATGTAAATTATCTTGCAAGAGCCAAAAAATCTGAAATGAGATAAAAGAAAAATTGTTTATTTCAAATTCATTGCCTGTGCAAAATCAGTTTGGTGCCAAAATGGAATATCCAAATTAGTTCTGTACTAAAAAGAATGACACCAGAAACAACAATGCCAAATCAAGTAGGCACCAAAGAGAATGACCTCTAATCAGTTTGGTGCCAAAAGGAAGGAAGACAAGTTAGTTTAGCGCCAAAAATAATGATGCCAAATCAGTTTCGCGCCAAAAAAAAAAGGACGACAAGCTATGTGTGTGTGTGTAAATGTACAACACAAACACACACACGCATATATATATATATATATATATATATATATATATATATATATATATATATATATATATATATATATGCATTAAAACAATGAAAATCTTGCAGCATAATCCAATTAATCAGTTAAGTGACGCCCAGTTAGTTGACAACGCTCGGATCAAAACATAATTGTTGTTCCTCGGGATGACATCAAAAACCATTACATTGCAGGTGATAAATCGAGAGCTAAATCCTCTCAAATGCAGCTGTTCATTATCACTATCTCCCCAGAAGTGATTAATCATTGAGATTAATGGATTCTATATCACAAATCGACCTGATAAACCCATACAGAGAACTTTACATATTGTAGATATAATCAAAGACGCAAGGGGAAGATTTTAGCTGTTTGTTCTCTTCCTCCAAAGAAATTAAGATAATTGATTCGTCTGGATATCTTATTATTCTATTGTTATCAGTGATAGATAAAGTATGATATAATACCTGTATTTAAACATACTTTGAAATTAGGACTCTTAGAGTAACGAACATTTCTCCATTGTTGTCAGAATATAATAGAGAATATAAAAATAATTTCTGAAATATTACTTTAGAAAGAAATTTATGTCATAGATGAGACTAAAAGGGAGGAAAAAGGTAATTAAACATTGAGATAGATGTCTTAGCAATACGTATATAAGTATAATTATATTGTAATAAAGGAAAATGGAATAAAAACGACATAGTTAAATTTCTTGTAGATTTGAGAACAAAGCCCCCAGGAGAATATTGGTAGTTAAATAGCAGGACGTGATTAGAAATGAAACTAAAAGAGAGATTACCCGAGTGACTTATGTTGATGAGATCATGGTGAGGGGTAGATGGAATTGGTTTTTGGATGCTCTCCCCAAGAGAGATTAGTTCACCAAACTTTCAACTGGGCTCCAAAAGGCACTAGAAGACTTGGAAGTCCCAGGCCTACATGGCGGAGGACTATGAAATATGAAGTAGGAAATGAATGAAGAAGTATTGACTTTAAAAGCTCAGGGTAGAGACGACTAGCGAAATCTAACTAAGGCCCTTTGCGTCAATAAGCGTAGCAGGAGATGATGATGATGATAAAATGATGTATTTCTTGGTAATGTTAAAAGAAGTTTTTATGCGAAGTTAACTTTTCAGGTAGTGATATTATTCTCCATCTTCTTAGAAACTCTTCAAATGACAAGTATTGTAAAAGTATTCTTCATTGCAGATATTGCTTTTTTTCTTGTGTACAGTATTATCGTCTCTTTAAAGATTTTCCTCACATTTAATGATGGAAAATAATTAAGGAGGTTTAGATGTTTCAAAATAGAGATTGATTCCGGATACATAAAAAATAAAACTGTACTAAAACTTAAATTAACACACGTTCGCAAATGTAAACGCACATCTACACTCATATAACGGATTTTGAGCGAAGCGAAAAATCTATTTTTGGGTGAGATGGCCATGTCGTCCTGATGGAAGTTCCTATAGGGTAGCTTCCTATGGTATATTACAACTATGGCGATATTCCCAGAGAATTTACCTTAAGGTACCAGAATTCTAACTCCTGGAGCGAGTATCCCTCGTGAAAGGGATATCGCGACATATCAGAGGACGTATTCTTGACACGCCACATGGCAATCTGCATCCTGGAAAGAGATTTCGTCTCGTAGGAGGGATTGGCAAGAAACGAATTCGGGAAAGAAAAAGGGGAGCCGCTCCCAAGGCTTCCCTATCCTCCGATTCGTATGCGTGCCTGGCGCCAATCCTGGCGCCATCTGTATTCCTTGTAGCGTACACGAGGTGCTACAGATACTGTATGTAGGGAGGGGTCCTACAGCCCTTTCTTAGAAAGGCAAGGGCGGGTCCATCAGGACGACATGGCCATCTCACCCAAAAATAGATTTTTCGCTTCACTCAAAATCCGTTTTTTGGGCTCAAGCCATATCGTCCTGATGGAAGTGTACCAGAGCATTACTGTATCTGTGGATTCTCAGAACGTGCCGTACTCCCCGGATGTAATTTTTCCCGGTCGACTAGACCTAGAGACCTAAGATGTTACCGTTATACATCTTTTCAACTAACTATAAAACATGTTAGAGCTTCCTGCCCCCTACAGGGAAGAGTCCTACTAGACTCTGGAAAAGTCTCGAAGAGTACATATACCTATGTATGAATACCAGGCAAGCTAATATAGTGGTCTCGCCCTATATTAAGTAAAGCATAGTTTGTAAAGAACCACTGCGTCAATATGAAATATCGACCAGTTCTCCGCACAATACTTGTATTGGACAAAGGTTTTATATCCGTATAGGAGGAAAACCAATGCAACATAGCTTGCATAAAGGAACAATTCTATTAGAATTATCCCAGATAAGGTACATAGAATGAATGCTCAATTATACCAATAAATTGACACAGGTGAAGGAGACGCAAGGTTCTCAAGAACCAGTTTATTGACAGGCAATAGACAGGTTAACCACAATTATATATATATATATATATATACATAAGAAGAGGATAACCCAAAACTTTAAGCATAAGTATGATAGTAAACAGAGCTTGTTTGTCTGAAAGAAAAACATTAAATGCCACTTTTAAGATACCGAGGTATCAAAGTCATAAAAGTCTGTATTACAAATCAATGACATTAGCGTTAGAAACGCTCGGCACACATGTCTGCACTTATGCTAGGTTCACCTTCGGAAATGGAACAGTCTACATGGGCAACACAGTGCCCTCACTTAGTTTGTAGTACAGTATGTAACTACACACTCACCCTGGAATTAATCGTCCCAATTAAGACCACTGTTCCTCGCAGAGTTAAACAGTAGGGTTAACACCGTGACCCACTGCTACCACAGATCTCCTTAGTTCCTCTACTTGCTTCGCATAGTGGCGAAAGAACACTCTGGAAGACTTCCAGCCAGTGTATGAACGGAGATGTTCAAAATCCATACAATTAAAGAAATTTAAGGATGAGGCAACTTTCCTCGGATCGTGACCTGCGGGTGTATTGTCAGGATCCGCTCTGCGAATAAAATATGTGATTTTCGCTCTGAGTTGATTCAGAGATAAATTTGAGCCTGATGTTTCTCCCCTGAATAGTTGACCACCCTTGAAGTCTGAAGTTCTATGAAGATAGACCTTTAGGCATTCTACTGGACATAGAGATGCATCTTCTTTCAGAGGGCAGATTCTCCAGGGACCCCACCTGTTGGTGGGTAACTCATTCTTGGCGAGAAACGTAGGATCCGGAAACAGGTTCAGTTCTCCCCCAACCAGGAACTGAACATGACCTGCCTCTCTCGAGAGGCTACAATCTCACTAACCCTGGCCCCGGACGCGAGTGCAAAATAGGAAAATAACTTTTTGTGTCAAATCCTTTAACGCACACTCTTCATTGCTCAACAGAGAAGCGAAATGAAGAACTTGTCTAAAGACCATGAAATGGGCTTTGGAGGTGCTGAAGGTCTGAGCCTAGCACAGGCTTTCGGGACTTTATTAAAGATCTCGTTACCTAGGTCGACCTGGAAGGCATATAGAATGGGTCTTGTCAAAGCAGACTTACACGCTGAAATCGTGTTAGCTGCCAATCCTTGACCATGGAGGTGGAGAAGAAAGATAAGCAGAAGTCTGTCAAGATCTCCTACGGATTCTTCGCCTTGACAAAAGGCCACCCATTTTCTCCAAGATGACTCATATTGCCTTCTAGTAGATTTGCACTTATATTCCTCAAGGAAGTCTATGCTGGCTTTCGAAATCCCGAAACGCTTTCTCACCGCTAGGGAGAGAAAATCATGAGCTGCAGGGTCCGGGTTTTCTGTAATGAAGCGCAGACAGTTGACTTCTGGACTCGCTGGGTCAGAACTGGATCTGGTAGCGGTACAAACTTCAGCTACAGTTCCAATGCCAGGAGGAACCACACGCTGTTCGGCCACTTGTGGGCCACTATTGCCGCTACCCCTTGAAGGATCTCAGTTTGTTGAGGACCCTCAACAGAAGGTTGTGAAGAGGGAACAGATAAATCTTGGACCATCTGTTCCAGTCGAGGGACATCGCGTCCACTGCTTCCGCTAAGGGGTCCTCGTACGGGGCACGTACAGGGGCAACTTCTTGTTGTCTTTCGTCGCAAAGAGGTCTATCTGCAGTTCTGGGACTGATTCAGAATGAAGGAGAATGATCCTGCGTCTAAGGACCATTCCGACTCTATCGGTGTGAACCTGGATAGAGCGTCCGCTGTCACATTGCGGACTCCTTGAAGGTGAACTGCCGACAGGTACCACTTCTTCTTTTCCGCCAATCGGAAGATGGCCAACATCACCTGGTTGAGGGGTGGTGACCTCGATCTTTGTCGATTCAAGTATCTCACAACTACCTCGCTGTCCATCACCAACCTTATGTGGATCAAGTGACTCGGGGAGACTTTCTTTAAGGTAAGGAGCACTGCCCTAGCTTCTAGAAAGTTTTATGTGAAAGGTCTTGAATAGCTTGGACCAAGTCCCGTGGACTTTTTTCCGATGAGAGTGACCTCCCCATCCCTCCTTCGAGGCGTCTGAGTGAATCGTCACCGACGGGGGAGGTGGCTGAAGAAGAACCGACTTCTTTAGATGTCTGGCTTGGGACCAAGGCCTGAGAAGAGTACTTAGCCGAAGCGGCTGGTCTTCTCAGATCTCTTCGCGCGTTTGATGCATAACTTCTCCAAACTCTGATTGCATCCTTTAGCTGTGCTCTTAGCACTGGGTCTGTCACCGAAGCAAACTGGAGAGAGCGCAGTACCCTCTCCTGCTCGCGTCTTGATATCCTTTCGGAATCTAGACGTCTCTTGACAGAACCCGCTATCTCCTTCCTTTTCTTCGCCGGGATGGAGAAACGGTGTGACAAAAGGTCCCAGTGGATTCCCAGCCACTGGAACTTTTGAGATGGAGAAAGTCGAGACTTTTTTCTGTTGATCTTGAAGCCTAGGTACTCTAGGAACTGGATCACTTGACTGGAAGCTTGCAAGCATTCTGTCTCGGATGCTGCCCACACCAACCAGTCGTTCAGGTAGGCTACTACCTGAATTCCATTTAGGCGTAATTGTTTGAGAGCTACGCTCGCAAGCTTCGTAAAAATCCTTGAGGCTATGTTTAGCCCGAATGGCATGGCTCCGAAGGCGTATAGTCTTCGTTGTAGCCTGAACCCTAGGTAGGGGGAGAGTCGATGGCTAATTGGAATGTGCCAATAGGCGTCTGACAAGTCTATAGAGACGGAATATGCCCTCTTGGGCAGTAAGGTCCTTATGTGTTGCAGTGTTAGCATTTTGAATTTGCAATTCACTATGAACTTGTTGAGTGGCGATAAGTCCAGATTGACTCTGAGCTTTTCCGAGTCTTTCTTGGGAACACAAAACAGCCTCCCTTAGAAATTGATGGGCTTCACCCTTCGGATCACCTTTTTTCTCCAACAGTTCTTGAACGTACTCCTCCATAACGGGGGTGGAGTGTTGGAAAAACCGAAGGCACGGGGGTGGAGTGCTGTACCAGCTCCCGCCCAGTCCATTCTTGAGTAGGCTGTGGGCCCAGGGATCGAAGGTCCACCGATCCCGAAATTTCAGAAGTCTCCCTCCTACCGGTATCACCTCACTTGGACTGCCGTCCTGAGGTCTTGCCTTCCTGACCACGACCACCCCTGAATCCTCTTCCCCTTGAGGGGCGTCTAGACGAGCCTCTGGCTGCTCCTCTAGGCTTTGCTCGAAAGGAAGTAGACTGCCCTTCGAACGCTGGGGTGAATGCCGTGGACTGTGTCGACACGGCCTGGGGTACCCACTGAAAAGTGGTCGGGGTTTGTGCCACGATCTGGGGCACTGGGGGCAATGGCAATTGCAGTTGCTGTTGCTGTCTAACAGGCTTGGCTGGCCGAGACGGTAGCCTAGTCCTCATAGTCTTCCTCTTTGGTTGAGGACCCTCATCCGGGGAAGACTTTCTTTTGATAGCCAGGCCCCACTTCTGGAGAAGGTTTCTATTCTCCAAGGCGGCCTTATCAACAACTTCTTTGACCAAGTCGGTAGGGAAAAGGTCTTTTCCCCAAATGTTGGAGGAGATTAGTTTCCTTGGCTCGTGCCTCACCGTAGCCGAGGTAAACATGAACTCCCTACAAGCTCTCCTTGCCTTGACGAAGCCATAAAGGTCCTTCGTCACTGTGGCCAGATGAGTCTTGGCCACTACCATGAACATTTCATGGACCTTGGGGTCACTTGCCATCGTCTCGAGAGTAGTCTGAAGAGACATTGAGGCAGTCAGTCTTTCTTTTGTAACGAACTCTCTTCGCAAAAGAAAGTCAGACAGCTTAGGGAGGTCCTCGTCGAACTGACGTCCGGCAATATCAGCCTCCAACTTTCCAACTGAGAACGTAAGATGGACGTCCTTCCAGTCTTTGTGGTCCATAGGCAGGGCCAGCGACAAGGGTTTACACTCCTCTAGGGAGGGGCAAGGCTTGTCGGCCTCGACTGCTTTTAGTACAGCCAGAAACCCTTTCTGTAAAAAGGGGAAGGCTCTAGTAGGCGAGGACACAAAGGAAGGGAGCTTCCTGTTCAATGCGGCTACCTTTGAGTTAGAGAAGCCCCTCTCTTTCATTGAAGATGAAAGTAGAGCTTGAGCCTTAGCATGGTCCATCACTATGACCTCCTTCGGCTCTGTCTCCTCCTTTGAAGCTGGTTCCTTCCTCAGCCGGACATAACAGTCCGGATATGATGCCTTGCTGGGCCAGAATTCCACCTCCTCCAGGGGAACTGAGCCCAGCTTATCCGAGATGACGATCTTTCCAGTCGTCATCGGCATGTGCTCAGCATACCTCCATGGGTTAGCATCTGAGCACAAGGGAAGGTCTTTCACATTGAGCTTTTTCTGGGGCCCATGTGATTCTGCAAGGCACTGCATTCGCAGTTCCATTGCAGCCGCCTTCTCCTGATTCTCCTTCTGCATTTGTTGGATCATTCCAACAATAGAAGAGAGGGCCTGTCCCAGCTCTACTGGGAGACCGGCCGATGTTGAGGGAATAGGCTCTGGAATCTGAACCGGAGTAGCCGACACCTCGTCGACGTCTACTTCTACAACGTCTGGGGCTTGAACTTCATCCTGGGCTTCTGCCAGGAGGTCTTCCTCCAGACACTCGTCCACATCAGACATCCTGTCATCTAACTGGATGTCTTGCATCGCGACCGCGACTTCAGCATCCACCTGGATCTGAACTTAGGGGATCTCCTCTTGAGGCTGGGGAATCACTGCATCAGCTGATGCCTTAGGGAAAAGATACGCCCTCATCTTCTCACTTGGAAGATAAGGGCCAGAAGTGTTCTTTTGGAAGCCCCTTACCCAGGTACGAAGCTTCTTCCTAGCTATATCCCTTGATTCCTCCGTCCTAGGGGAATCAAAGGTCTCAGTAATCAGGTTAGTGCACACAGTACATACCTGAGGGTCCCAATACCGGAGATCATCCTTGGAGACAGCGTATGCTGCGTGTCTCCTACAAAACTCATGTCCGCAGAGGTTCTTGCTGCGGACGTTGCAGAAAGCACTTCCGCACTTCGGAGTGTCCTTCTGTAAAGAGAAGAAATTTCCATGAGTATCAAGTGAACTATGTATCACTGGATATGCATAGTATAGCATAACAATTCAGAAAGGAAAGACACACACTTGTGTTTCCCTCACAACCCATTGCTGCAGCCTTCCAGATAATAAAATCAAATGGTTAATCTCTTCTAGAGTAACCAATGCAAGGTTTCCAGAGGAAACAGGTGGAGCTCACACCTAAGCAATGATTTTAAAAACCTGGATAATAGACAGGAAAGAACTCACTTTCCTATCTGTAGGGCAACAGCAAAGGATTGTGCAAGAAAACACAAAAGTGTTAGAACACACAGTGCTGTACCAACACCCTTACCATAGTTTTCTTCTTACTGTATATGTTATACTGAAGAATACTAGTACAGTATAGGGGGATACGTGCCGGCCGGCACTTGCCGGCCGGCACTTGCCGGCCGGCACACACCATAACTAGCTTTAAAGTATACTACTTAACAGCTATAAGGCGGCAGCACTCTGGTTCAAATGCATGTGCCGGTCGGCAGCAATTGCCGGCCGGCAACAGCCAATGTCGGCCGGCAATGGCTGCCGGCCGGCAACTACACAAGGTAGTACCCAGCTGCCGGCCACACTCTTGGTGACCGGCAGACAAGGGCTGACATAAGCCGGCCGGCAAAGGTACAAGACCGATGCCGGCCGGCAGCAAAAGAACCAGAGGACTACACCTGCCCGGCTGCCGGCCTCATATGCCGGCAGCCGGGTCGGGTACAGCACTAGAAGAAAAATAGAATGGATGCCGGGATAAGAGTGTACACTACCTCCAAGCCCGGCAATCCGAAAGAGTGCATATAAGGAAGGGGAGAATCTAATTCAGGCTTCCTGACCAATGCCGTCTGGCTCTACAGGCAGGCATGGAAGAGGGACCAAGGGAGGTCAGGGCAGCACTCAAAAATATAAGGCCCTTGCCGGCCGGCAGCTCTGCCGGCCGGCAGAGGGGCTGAGTCAATTCCACATCCTAACCTATACTAGGTCCAGATGTAGAACGACGTACAGTACTGTAATGGCTAGGCCATTACGGAGATAGAGAGGGAAGGGACAAGAGGGTCCTACCGACCTTGCTTTAGTGACGGATCACCCGCAGCCAAGAAACTTATCTTAGCCTAAGGGAGATCTAAGGGGGAAGGCCAGCAATACTTGCCAGCTCCCAGAGCACCAAAGCAAGGAAGGTGTTGCTACTCCCAGGGAAAGAAACTTATCTTCCCCCGAGAACAGCAACAAGGACTAGTCTGGTAGATCACAAAAGAAGGAATCATATCCACAGAAACCTTTGGTAGTGACCTAAGGAGGCTAAGCCCCCTTTTTGTCTGTGTCAGGCCAGTGAGGGAGACTCTGCCCCAAGCCAGACAAACACAGACTCAGACTAAAAAACTCTGTTGTTCTGTCCCTCTTTGAACCATACTACAGGAACAGTAAGGTACAGTAACACCCCAGTATAGTTTTATCGAAAATAAATTCGGAAAAAACCACTTAGGGATAAGCCCAAGGCTTAAACAGAGGGAAAGGGATTGCATACCTTCTCCGAAGAAAAGAAAGCAACCGGGGAGTATGATAAAGTATACTAAGGCTCCATAAGCAACTTAGCCTAGGCACTAAGAGAATCGATTACCTAAATCACCGAAACTCACTCGTATACTATCTTGGAAATATTCCACACAGTCTTAAATGTATAAAACATAGCCTAAAGCTTCAATAAAATTTTTATTACACTCGGAAAAACCAAAATCATGCATGAAGTACTAGGACCAAACGACTAGGCTACATGGCCTAGCGTAGGCCAGAATGGCAAAGACTTCGCCAAAATAATACTAAGCACGAAAGGAAATCCTATGTAATGCTAAATAGCTAAAATTTATTAAAGCAAAACAACCAGGAATGTCGCTCTGACTAACTAAACTTATACCTAGCGAGCGACAGCGTCCAGGACGCCTCTGGTAGGCTACGGCTCTTGTATCAAAGATTAATCCTATTAATCACTCAAAATTACCAAGAGCCTACATTTATACATAAAAGACATTATACTCAACTTATCAGAGGCCGACGAAGACGGAGAAGCCATGAAAAGTAGAATAAATCCAAGATTTGCAAGAAACACAGGAAAAAACACCGAGTTGTTAAGCTACGCAAAAAGGAATACAGATGGCGCCAGGATTGGCGCCAGGCACGCATACGAATCGGAGGATAGGGAAGCCTTGGGAGCGGCTCCCCTTTTTCTTTCCCGAATTCGTTTCTTGCCAATCCCTCCTACGAGACGAAATCTCTGTCCAGGATGCAGATTGCCATGTGGCGTGTCAAGAATACGTCCTCTGATATGTCGCGATATCCCTTTCACGAGGGATACTCGCTCCAGGAGTTAGAATTCTGGTACCTTAAGGTAAATTCTCTGGGAATATCGCCGTAGTTGTAATATACCCTAGGAAGCTACCCTATAGGAACTTCCATCAGGACGACATGGCCATCTCGCCCCCCCAAAAAAAAATATATATATATATATACATATATATACATAATATATATATATATATATATATATATATATATATATATATATATATATATATATATATATATATATATATATATATATATATATGCGTAAAAATCACAGGAAAACGTGATGCTCAGATGCAGAATAACCACAGGGAAAATGAAAATACAGAATATACACTTGAGTCCTGACTAGTTTCGTGATACTTCCTCAGAGGACTGATTTATTGAGAGAGGTTTCTTACATTTTATAGGGAAAGCAAAAGTACGAACATACATATAGAGATTTAGAGAACAATGACACTCCCTTACCCGCTACCTGGGTTTGACTCAGGTGTGCGTAGGAGGAGTCCGAAAGCTCGTTGGACACCTGCTAAAAAGGGTCATTTCTAGTGGCGGGTATATTCTTGTTTTCTTCTTATTTTACTTTCATTACAGTTATTTATATGTCAATGCGGTAGCCTTATCTATATAAATACATAAGCAAAACATACACAAAAATACAAATATATATACATATATATATACATACACATACACATACATATACATACATATATATATATATATATATATATATATATATATATATATACATATATACATATATATATACATACATATACATACATATATATACACATACACACATATACATATACATACATACACACACATACATATACATATACATACACATAAACATATACATATATATACATACATACAGATACAAATACATATACATATACATAAATACTTACACATACACATACATATACATACACATACACATATACATACATATACACACACATATATACATGTATACATATATACACATACATACCTATGCATACATACATTCATATGTATACAACATTAATATCATAAACATATAATCATGTATATATCAATACTTATATCTAGCATAACACTATATAGTGCCAATATACTTATGCATACTATATAAAATAATTGTTTCCTTTAATGAATGGTAGCTTAGGTCTAAATATTAATTTCACACCGACGTTAATTATTCACAATACATTCAATTCTACATTAAGTGGTTAATGTTTTTTTATATAGTTTACAAATCTCTTTACATATAAAGGCGTCGAGTTTATACATTCCATGACCAATATTCAAGTTGTTTTCAAAGGTTTCTTTTATGAAACTGGACTCTATGATGTTTCTTTCTACTAAGTTATTTGAATAAACCAATTTCTTTGCACCTGACCAATTAATAGGGTGATTTTTATCTCTAACGTGGGCAAAGAGTGCATTATTATCTTGAGCATACCTGACACTTTTCTTATGTTGTTCAATTCTCTTTTCTAGGGCTTTACCAGTTTGACCAATATAGTATTTTTCACAAGCATTGCATGGAATACGATATACACATCCCTTGGTAATGTCAGGAGAATTCTTTATTAAGGCTGTTTTTATTGCATTTTTACTCCTAAATGCTACATTTACATTGAAGTTTTTTAACAGTTGGGGAATTTCTTTAAATGAATCACAATAAGGTAGTACAAGTAAATTTTGTGTGTTATGCTAGATATAAGTATTGATATATACATGATTATATGTTTATGATATTAATGTTGTATACATATGAATGTATGTATGCATAGGTATGTATGTGTATATATGTATACATGTATATATGTGTGTGTATATGTATGTATATGTGTATGTGTATGTATATGTATGTGT
>NC_090744.1:4765647-4773147 GCF_036898095.1 Palaemon carinicauda | reverse complement strand
ATCACAGTTACATTATTCATACAACAATTCAGCGTTATCATAGCTAGGCCAAAGGAATTATACAATGAATTAGCATTGGTTGAATGTTTAATACAAAGACACCATCATATATACAACATAACAGAAACAATTATTGAGAACATTGAGATTATTTCGAACTACCATCAATATGGAAATGGGAATTAGCTATGCCTTTCTGAAAGGGAGAACAGCAAACCTCAAGCAGACGATCTCAGAGTGTCTGTAACTCCGAATGTCCAACAAGTAATTAAATCAAGGCCCCTTATGTTCTGTAACTTCTCTATGCCAAAATCGAGGATCTCCTCTGCTCCTGTGTCTTCGAGGCTACTGTATATTTTGAGAAACTGACCAAACTCTCTGAGAACCAGGCTATTGAACTTAATTGGAAACAAGTACCCAAACAATGAGTTCACTGAATTCTGTTCATTTTCAGTTATGTTCGTTCTTATCTTTCAGTATCGTTTGTTTCATATTCTATTTTCATTCAAACCTACTAAGTGAATGCTGTTGTCATCACAGTAATTGCTGAGTTGGGTAATGTAGTTTCGAATTGGATTTGGTTATTAATGCCACCGATTATTGATACCATAATTACGCTTTTCATTAATAGTGAATATATCCCTTTTAATTATATGATTCCATTGAATCTTTTCTTTTATCAATCAATGGATGATTCGTTTTATTGATATGGGCCAGAAGGTCCGACACTGATGTCAGGGAAGCAATCCGACGCTGGGAAAATAGGATACAAGAGAGGTAGGGACAACGGTGATACAGTAGATGGTTGATTAATTACTGGGACATCTTCAAAGGTACGAAATCGAGAAAGAAATTTGATATATAGATCGAAGGTTTAAACATACTGAAGTAATAATGAAAAATATGTTTTCTTGAATATTCATTGAATGAAGAAATCAGTTTAAAGGTTTAAAAGTTTAAAGGCACATATTCCATATAATTTCTTTTTCTCTTGTTTTGTTAAAGTTTTTCTAGTTTATATAGGAAATATTATTTGAGGTATTGTTGTGGTTCTTAAAACATTTTATTTTTCCCTGTTTCCTTCCCTTACTGGGCTATTTTCCCTATTGAAACCCTTGGGCTTATAGCATTCTGCTTTTCCATCTAGGTTATAGCTTAGCAAGTAATAATAATAATAATAATGATAATAATAATAATAATAATAATAATAATAATAATAATAATAATGAATGGGAAAGGCAAGGTCCATCCAAGCTAGGACCATGGAGGGCCAGGCAATTGCTGCTGATGACTCTGCAGATAGACATATACGCTCCCCTAAACCCCACATCTTCAGCTCACAAAGATGATGAGGTTGCAGTGACCAAAGGAACTTACGAGTTTGAGCAGATATCGAACCCCAGTCTGGCGATCACTAGGCAAGGACGCTACCACCAGGCTACCAGAAACCTTTAAATTTAAGAGAACTATGTACATTACAATGGCTAAAATCAGGTCAAATGAAATATGGAAAATAGTTTAAGAAATATTGGAGATTTTTTTATTTTAAATGTCATTATGAAAAGGGGAAATGGTGTTGTAGTGAATATAGTTTTCATGATATCGAACAAAGGGATACTTTTGAAAAGTTAGAATTTATATACCCTGCTATAAACGATTTTTTATTTAATGGAAAATTATTTTTTTGATTGACTTTTGGTAAATAGACGTTTTAATTATTGCTACAGAGTTAAAAGTGGTCTTCAAAAATGCAGAATTATCCATTCTGTGAAAAAAAAAACCACATGCAACAGGACTAGAAAAATTTGAAATTGCAAACCATACATCAAAATGATTTTTATTCAAGAAAATTATTTTTCTTTTAGCTTTTGGTAAGTGGACGTTTCAATCATGGCTAAAAAGTTAAACTTAATATTTGGAAATGCTGATTTAGCAACTTTGTGCAAAAAAAAGAGATCTGCAGGAAGGACTAAAAAATTTAAAATTACATACCAAGCTTTTGAGTTTTTTTTTTTTTTTTTTTTTTTTTTTTTTTTTATTCAAGATCTTTTTAGTTAACTTTCGGTTTGTGAACGTTATAATCATAGTTTAAAACTTTTAACGTAATCCTCGAAAATGCAGATTTAGCTATTCTATGGAAAAAAAAAATAAACAGACATGCAACAGGACTAGAATAAAAAGAGAGCAGGAGAGAATTTCCTTTTCAATTTCCCAACGAGGGTCCGCTGTTGCTCGCCATTTCTTACCTCTCCTGTTTGTAACAATTCCCCAGAGGTGGAATGATCAACAAGCCTCCAAACCTCCGAAAAAGGTTGAGGAATGCGCAGGGTTCAATGTTAAAACGTTACCTGGAGTTTACAGCTTCGTTTTTATATTCAGTTGGTAAACATTTATAACTCCCGCTGTTTCATTTGGAGGCTTAATGATACACTAAAATCTTGCTTCGTATAACAATGCTCTAGTTTCTGGTCTTCATTTAACTAGAATTTCTCTTATTTCAATTGTAATAGATAATATTCCTCCTATTGCTTCCGATATCTCTTGTTGGTAAAATAAAATCATATATAATAATCAAATTCTCAATGATAAATTCTATCTTTCGTTGAACCCCAATGATTTTTTCTTTAACATCAGTCAATACATTGTATTTCAACATTAGAGTAGCGTATCTCTTCCACAATTCTCAATATTTTATGGTGAACAGGCTGACATAAGTCTTTTTATAGTTTATATATGAAATATCTGTTTTAATATTGTTATTGTTTTTTTAAATATTTTATTTCAATTGTTCATTATTTCTTATATCGTTTATTTATTTCATTAATTCCTTTACTCACTGGGCTATTTTTCCATGTTGGAGCCCTTGGGCTTATAGCATCTTGCTTTTCCAACTTAGGTTGTAGCTTGGCTAGTAACAAAAATAGTAATAATAATAATAATTTTGATAATAATGATAGTTATAATAATATTATTATTATCATTAATGATAATAATAATAATAATAATAATAATAATAATAATAATAATAATAATAATAATAATAATAATAATAATAATAATAATACGCTTGTTAAGCTACTGGATATCTGTTCAGGATTTTTCCATCGCTTGTTTTCAGAATGAAATTTACCCTGCGTCATAAACTACATATCTGAATTGGAAATTGATGTCCACAAAAAGGTAAAAAATATTTCCCTTTTCAAAAATACGACTTTTCACTAAAATGAATTATGAAAATGAGCGTAAAATCCGACGTTTGATTGTGAAACTCTTTTAGAAATATTATGATAATTCTCTACGTATAAGTGATTGATAATTAAAGTTTAGTTTTGAGATTTTTTAGAATTTCCTTTTTTATAGACTATCTACTTTTTACCAATGTTATATTTGATTTCATATATGAATTTAAAGAAAAAAATTACCAGGTTTGTGATTTCACATCTACTCTGTCTGTCTGTCTGTCTCTCTCTCTCTCTCTCTCTCTCTCTCTCTCTCTCTCTCTCTCTCTCTCTCTATATATATATATATAAATACATGTATATTTTATATATATATATATATATATATATATATATATACATTATATATATATATATACATATATATATATATATATATATATATATATATATATATATATATATATATATATATATATAAACACACAAACACACACACACATACATACATATATATATATATATATATATATATATATATATATATATATATGTATGTATATATATATATATATATACATTATATATATATATATATGTGTGTATATATCTATATATATATATATATATATATATATATATATATATATATATATATATATATACATATATATATATTTATATATATATATTTATATATATATATATATATATATATATATATATATATATATATATATATATATATATATATATATATATATATATATATATATATATATCACCCACGAATGGCATTTAATGCCGAATTCTATCTTGGGAATATAGTTCCACTTAGAATTCATTTTTTGGTAACAGCTTCTGGTCGGGTAGAGATTCGAACCCCCAGTCAGTAGAGTCTTCACAGGCATGGTTTCCAGCCGAACAGGTGGGGGTTCGAATCTCTACCCGGCCAGAAGCTATTACCATAAAATGAATTCTAAGTGGAACTATATTCCCAAGATAGAATTCTGCATTAAATGCCGTTCGTGGGTGATATTTACATTGATTGAAATCATGTGTGCTAGTGATATATATTCATATATATATATATATATATATATATATATATATATATATATATATATATATATATATATATGTTTATATATATATGTTTATATATATATACATATATATAAATATATATATATATATATATATATATATATATATATATATATATATATATATACATATATAAATATACATATATATATGTATACATATATATATATATATATATATATATATATATATATATATATATATATATATATATACATATATACTGTAACTTAGTTGTCATTAATTTCTAAATTATTTAAGTTTTAGATTTTTAATATTAAGTATAGAAGTGTTTTATTCTTTCTTTATTAGCTTTTTGTCTCCTCACCGGTGGTTATCTTGGTGTTTATTATTGGCTAACGACTGTTTTATATTTTCAAGTTGTGTTGGTTACGTGGCTGCGCTCCTTCGTTATCCGAGGGATAGAGGTTTACGCTGGGAGGAGTTGGCCTCAGTGTGTTTCTGAGCCTCCAACCTTGAAGGGCATGACTATTGCTGTTGGAACTATATTTATTCTTCGCCATACTGCAGAGCTAGGTTTTGAAGCTGTATAGCTTTTTGGATATCCTTACTCTGCAGAAAGGACCTTTTATTCTGCATTTTGTGTACTGCCCTTGGTTCAATAAAAGTCAAGGGGACCTCTCTCCCAAGGTAATAATAGTTATATCAATATTTATTTATCGAGATCACGACCTGTGATCTTCTGCTGACGTCATTAGTGGATCTTTTGAAAGCCTTCCAATCAAGCCAGCCATCGCCAACTTGTTAGGGATATTTAGATTGTATTTGTTAGGGTATTCTTACTTTTCGCTTGCCTCCTCCTTTCTGGACCCTCTCCCTTTTAGTATGTATGTGTTGATGATCTTTCTTTAATCGTGTAATTGTTTTCTTTTGCAGGGAGTTTAAGAGTAAGTGTTTCTCAGTAATTATTGTATTGTTGAGGTTCAGGTGTTATTTCTGTCTGAAACTTGTGTATTAAAATTAAGTACATTTTTGTGGTATTTTCTTTGTTCCCTTGAATTGACTTTGTACTCTTATTGAAGTTGGATACTATTCCACCTTTTGTGGACTTAGTATGGTATTTTGGTGAATACTATTTGATAAAAGTTTAGTGTTTTGTGTGGTCGTCAAGCCAGCCATCGCATACATATCTTGAAAATCTCATCCTATTATAGTGAATCTGAGTGAAAATAAAACTTATAGGAACATCAAACTCACAGCATTACAGGAAATGAGATTCAGGTTTCAGTTCGTTCTTTATCAATTAGGACACATTTTGATTATCTCGCGTCTGATGCATAATTGGATTTTTTCCAGTGACGCCTTGTTATCTCTCTCTCTCTCTCTCTCTCTCTCTCTCTCTCTCTCTCTCTCTCTCTCTCTCTCTCTCTCTCTATCGGTGAAGACCCTGTCTGCCCTAGGAGATAAAATGACCAAAAATATTCAGTAGAAAATGTGAGCTCAAAATAATGAGTCATATTTGCAAAAAAAAAAAAAAAAAAAAAAAAAAAAAAAAAAAAAAAAAAAAAAAAAAAAAAAATTCCTTATGGCTGGGGATAACAGGAAAGAAAATTCCAAACTCATAAATTGTATTTGGAAAAGATTATACTTAATGCATTATGACGTTAATAACGAATATATGCTTGACCAATCAGAAACATTCAAAACATAAATCTTACATTTCTGTATTATTGTCCAGTTTGTATTTCTTTTTTTCAACTTTTATTTTCAACCTTTATATTCAACTCTGGTGGAGCACATACCTTCGCCAGCGCCACATCACAAGATAGGCAATGGAATTATGTACATTTTGCCACTAGTTTCATGCAAATCAGATAAAAAATTAGGGGAGAATGATCAATTTTATCCAACCAATTACTATAACTAGAGGGGCACTCATTAGATCACAGACCTCTCCCACGACAGCTTATTTCTTGACCTTTTGCTTGACCTTGACCTTTGGCTTTTAACATGTATTAATTGGCGTAGATTTTCATACACTTAAATATGAACCAAGTTTGAAGTCTTTGTAGATTAATGAAACTTGCAGGGATTAACTATTATGTAAAAAGCTGGAAAAAAATATATTTTGGAAGGTCAAGGTCCAAGGATAAGCAAAATATCCAATTCACGTAATCAGCCATAAATTTGGACATCGCTGTCACAGAGACTTAAAAATTGGTTCATATTTGAGTATATGAAACCCCACGCCAATTAATACATGTTAAGGTCAAAGGTCAAGGACAAGGTCGAGCAAAAGGCTTAGAAATAAGCTGCCGTGGTGGAAGTTTGGGCTTTACTGAATGCCCCTCTAGTTTCTGTCTGCCTTTCCAATCCCTGTCTTCAAATGCATTAGCTGACATGCCGAGGTGTCATCTAGACAAGGGGAGAGTTATTAATGATAATTAATAAATGATGAAGGTGTGGATTAGTATTACGAATTGCGAGATTACTTGAGTTGAAAGGATTAATCTTACTAATAATTATGATTGATAGACGATTCTAATTCCTGTTAGTGGATGAATAAATTTCAAAGAATATCTAACACAATTTTAAGCAACATAGCATAACCGTTTTTTATTAACATCGTCGGTAGTTATCACTTATTTCTGAAATTTCTTCTTTATACGATACATTAAAATCATTATCATTGAAATAATTGAAATTATTATCATTATTATTATCATCATTATTATAATTATTATTATTATTATTATTATTATTATTATTATTATTATTATTATTTTTATTATAATTATTATTATCATTTTTGTTAGCAAATATGAAAGGATGAGATGAATAGACTGTATATTATGCAACAAAATTCGTTGCAACAATTCTCAGCAATTTCCAACGCAAGCGATATCACATATATTATTTATGATATATTCATTTTTTACGATGCATCACAGTTCAGTCTACTTTTTCATATACAATAATTCATTGACCTTTTATATCCAGCTTTTCTAGACAAAACTAATTCTATTAGAACTCAGTTCATCTCTCATGCAAGGTCTATTACTAAATCATTTACCTCAGCTGCAGAGAAAATGTGTTTCATCTTTCAACTCCACCAGGATTAATTACCGAGTTTTGGGATATTTCAAGTTGATTGCTTTTTTTATTTTATTTTTCTAATTTTATATTAGGGGTCAGTTATCATTTAAACTTATGCATTATATCTTCATCTCCCTACGTGCTTCTCTTCCTAGAA
>NC_090744.1:4736373-4751373 GCF_036898095.1 Palaemon carinicauda | reverse complement strand
CTCCCTAGGGTCCCTGCGGAGAGATTTTTAGTGGTAGGTTAGTTGAGAAGTTAAAGGGGATGATGTGAATAGAGCCTTACAATGAGGGGATGAGATGGTGCATGAAATGATGAGGTCTTACCTTGGTGGAGGTAATGTTGAAAGCAATTGTGCGTGTGCGTCTATGCTTTCGACAATTGCTTTTGCCAGTGTGGCCGCTTCTTTCACAGCCTGTGGTGAGTTGGTGTCTACATGTAGATCACCTCGTAGCTGTGCTGCTTCTCTACATTCTAGTAGATAGTGCAGGAGGGCTTGTTGTGGTATGACATCACAGTGTTCACACCTTCTCTGGATGTCATCTACTAGTTCCCAGTTTGCTTTGTATCCCAGCCGGAGTCTGTGTATACATACAGCCTGATTCCTTGGGGTGTGTCTGTCTATGGGAGGAGGTTCTAGTTCCGTGGCCCATTTGTACCATGTTGCAGAGGGAGAGCCATTCTCTATCCTCATATGTAGTTCCTTGATTAGGTTGTCCTTGAGCTGTGTCTTTATTTTGCTTTTGATTTGTTGCAGTGCAGGCTGTACGTGCACCTGTACATTGTGAAAGTATTTGGTGCTTTTGGCTAGCTCATCATCCTTTTCATTCCCTGGTATCCCGATGTGACTGGGGATCCAGTTTAGTGTTACTAGTCTGTTCCTTTCATTATGCTCATTTAGAGGATTTTAATGTCTGCTATCAGGGATTTGTTTTCTTTGTTTTTGTTCTGCTATAGGGCTTGCACTGAGGATCGTGAATCAGTATGAATGACTACTGGTCCCTCCTCATTTTCAATAGAGTGTTTTAATACTTGCTGTATTGCAACAAGCTCTGTCTGCAGGGTGGAGACATTATTGGATGTTCTCCAGCAAGCTGTGAAATTACAGAAGTGAACTGACGCTCCTGCTGTTTGGGGTTCCAGGATCTACTGTACCATCAGTATAGTAAATCTGTGCCCCTATTGTCTCTACAGAGTTTATAGCTGCTTCTGCTGCGTTTCTAAGTTCCTCTATTGTGCAGTTTTCTTTTGCCCTTGGGAGTTTGGTGTAGTTGAGTTTAGCCACTTGTTTTTTCCATGGTGGAATGTGTATTGTACTCTGTGCTGTGTCAGGGTTTAGTTGTAGGATTGTTTCGGTTAGGCGAAGTCTTTTAATGTTATTGCTCTGGTCTTTGACATAAGAACTTGGGGTTTGCACTTCAGGATGTTTGGATAGTTCCTCTCTTACTCTTTTTTTGGTGATTGAGTCTCTGTCTGACAGGAACATCTTTGCAACTATGCTTGCAAATATTTCTTAGTGCAATTCTGTCCTCAAGGGTTGGTAGTCCAGTTTCCAACCTTAGGTTGCACAGTCTTGTCCACATTGGAGCGCCCAACATGAGCCTCATGGCATTATTTTGAATCACTTCAATTGTGCTTTTTTGTAGATCTGTTACCCCCAGGAGTGTTGGGGCGGCATAATCTACTAATGATCTGGAACAAGCTAGATAATATTTCTTTTGGACGTGTTCATTTGCTCCATCATTGAGACTGCTCATATATCTCATAGCTGCATTCCTGGCATTTGTTCTTTCCTTGAGATATTTTATCTCATCCTTGAAAGTGAGCTGTTTGTCTATTATTACTCCCAGGTATGTGTATCTGTCCACCCATTCTAGGGGTTCCATTCCTATTGTGAGTGGTTGTACAGGGTTTGGGGCTTTGATTGTCATTGCTTTTGTTTTGTCAATGTTTATTTTTAGTCCAAGCTCATTGGATTTGTGGCTGATGGCATTGAGTGCTCTTTGCATTTTTATTGTCCTGACTGGCCCTCAAGCTATTACACATACGTCATCTGCATAGATAAATATATTTACTCCTTCTGGTAGCTGAAGTGAGGCTATATTTTCCATGAGGATGTTGAAAAGGAGGGGGCTAAGAATTCCTCCTTGAGGTGTACCATTTTCTAATTCATGATATGTGGATATCACTCCTTGAAATTTGACTCTGGCTTGCCTTCCTAGCATGTAGTTTCTAGTCCATGCTAGTAGGTGTCCTTGGACTCCTTTTTTAGCTACTGATTGCAGCACTGCAACTGGGCTTGCTAGCTCGAATGCTTTTTCGAAGTCTATGAAGACTATTGTTGCCTTGTTTTGATTTATGCAGCTTAATACATCTGTGATGCATTCAGAGGTACCAATTCCCTCCTGATATGCATATAGCTGCTTGTTTAGGGGGCCAATTTTGTATTTTAACCTGTTTAGGACCATTTTTTCTCCTGTTTTTCCCATACAGGATACTAAGGCTATTGGCCCAGGGTTTGTTGGATCCCTTGGCTTAGGAATTGGCTGTGTATCTTGTTGTCTCCAGGTTTGAGGCCTTGTGTGCTCAAGGTGTGTTTTGTTTAGTAGCCTTAGGAATGTAGTTTCACCTGCTGGACCCATGTGTTTGATCATTGTGTAGGTGATTTTGTCAGCTCCTGGTGCAGTCTTTCCCTGTCTTTTGTACTGCTCTTAGCTCCTCAACTGTGTATGGGGTGTCTGTGTCATCCTGCTGAAGGCAGGCTGTGTTGATCTCTTCCCATCTGGATGGTGCCAGTTGCTCTTGTTGCATTCTGGTTTCAGGGGAGAGATTGATTGACAATGTTCTGTTTGCAAAAGATGTTGCAATTCTTTCAGCCTCCTCATGTGGGTGTGGGTGTGTGGCAATTGGAGTCTTCTTCTTTATTCCGGTTACTCTGCGTAGCCATTTCCAAAGCTGAGTTAGAGTGGTGTATTCTGACAGGTTTGAACACCATTCCATCCATTTTTCAATTCTGATTTCATGGATTCTTTCATTTTTTTTCAGTTCTGACTGTTTGTAGTAGCTCTCTGTTTTCTACTGTGGATCTTCTTCTGTATATTTTTGTGACTCTGTTTAGTCTGGTAATTAGTCTTCTGACTTCTGGGCAGTAGTACCAGGAGTCCTTGTATGTGTAGTTACCTTGTGTTGTCTTTAGTGGCATAGCTCTGTTGGCTGCATTGTGAAAGGCCTCAACTAGGTCTTTTTCTAGTTGATCTATGTCCTCTGGAGGAACGTAGCTGACTGCCCATTCCTCTATGGCTAGTTGGAAACAGACCCAGTCTGCTAGATCCTGATTCCATCTTGGTGGAGTTGGTGGAATAGGAGGTAGTTGTTGCATCTCCAATTCTGTTACTGTGGCAAAGTGATCACTAATCAGGGTTGAGTGTACTTGCCACTTGGTTAGATGTCTAATTGCTGTTGTGACAAAGGTCAGATCCAGTGTGCCTCCTCTTACATGTGTTGGATGCCCTGTGTTTAGTAGGGTGACGCCTTCAAACTCCTCTAGGGCGAAGGCTATGTGTTCCCCAGAGGGGTTTGTTCTTGATGGGGATGATAAAATGGGGTGATGTGCATTAAAGTCCCCACAGATAATTGTTGGTGTTCTTTCTGCGTGAGCAAAGAGTTGTGTCAGCTGCAGCTCTCCTGTCTCTTCCCTGTTTATTTTCCTGTATATGTTGTATATGTCTATTTTTTGATTCAGTAGTATATTGTTACTGCTATTGTCTCTATGTTGATACCGCAAGGGATGGGGTTGTGTAATCTTGTTGTTGGTATGCTTGTTTTGACTAGGCCTCTGTCTGTGCCTATCTATGGTGTTGTGTAGGCATTGTAGCCTGGTATTTTGATCTTCCTTTCTGTTGTTAAGTGTGTTTCCTGTAGCAGGATAATGTCTATGTCCTCTGTTTTGCATACTGCAATTAGGGAGGATATTTTAGGTCTTACTCCGGCTGAGTTCCAGTTTAGAACTCTTATACCTGGTTGTATGTCGAAGAGTACTGTCTTGGGTCCCTGGAGGCAAAGGCAATTGCCTTGACCTCAGTGGATGAAGTGGATGAGGTGGATGGGGTGAGAGTGGATGAAGGAGTGATGGTTGGAATGAATGGGATGATAGGGGTGGGGTCTGGTGCTGTGGATGTGGAAGGTACAGGTGATTGGGGTGATTGAGTGATAGGTGAGGAGTGTGAGGTGATCTGCTGGATAGCATGGGAGGATTTTGTCTTAGAGGCGAAGTCTAGCAGGACTTGTTCAATGCTAGCTGCAATAGCTTCTGCATTTAGTTGTCCAGTCACTGCCTCTGTGACTAGGTTTGTTAAGGTGGTTCTTAAGACCGTGGTCTTAATGAAGATGGTCCTGGGCATTGGTTTTGGCCCTTGGGTTGTAGGTTAGGGAGCTCTTGATGTGGACCTGGCTCTAGAGGTGGATCTAGTTCTTGAGTGCTTCCTTAGCTCCTCCTGTGTGTAAAACCTTTCCCTAGGTAAAGGTTTGGGGGCCGCTCTTCCTCTTGATGGGTCCCTTTTATCCTTGGGGAGGGCAGCAATTACCCTTGCTACTCTTTCAGGGCATCCCCAGGCCATTGCTGTGTCCTTTTTTGCAATTGGAGCATTTAGGAACAGTCGGTATTCCTGCAGCCTTCTTGTCGATACACTCCTGGGTGGGGTGTCTTTGGCTGCAGACTGCACAGGTTGGGACCTTGGCTTGGCATTGGTCCTTGTGGTGTCCAAATCTTTGGCAGTTGTAGCATCTAAGGGGATCAGGGTAGTACTTGTTTACCCTGAAGCTGCCAAAGATGCCTAGGTCCACTCTCTTGGGGTGTGGTCCCTTGAATGTTACGAGAATGGCTTTGGTAAGGAAGCCTGCCTTGTTCTTCATTCTTTCTGCCGCTGTGATGTTAGGCAGTTTCAACAGGTGGCTTTCCATCATGTCAGTTGGGTAGCCAACCACAACTGCTTTTTTAATTTTCCTCTTCCTTGAGCTCTTGCAGCTTTATGTCAGAGGTGCTCCTTAGAGTGATCAGAGCACGTGAGTCCTTGGTGGATATGGTCCACTGGCCTGTCCTGTTTGGTTTGGCAACCATTTGTATTTTCTTGTGTTTTTGCTCAAAGGCTGCAATTGCCTTGAAGGCCTCCGATGAGTTTCCTGCCAGGACTCGGAAGAAATAAGTCTTGTTTTCCCTGGCTGGCTGGTCGTTGATCTGTCCGTTGGAGTTCCTTTGTAGCTGGGTTGGTGTTGTATCGTTAAATCTTGCATGATTCCTTCTTTGCAGCTTCTTTTTCCTGTTTACTTCGGTCCAGGTTTGGTTATCTTGCTCGTCCGTGTCAGTATCCAGGGTCGTTCTTTTCCTGTTCGTGTGGTCTGCGATGAGTTCAGGGCATGGTTGGAGATCCGGATGCATCTCCACCTCTCCAGAAGCCATGGCTTATAACTCTATTTCTGTTAGCTCATCAACAGGTCTCCAGGATAAGTCTTTTGTGGGAAGAAAGGTAAGGAGTTGATCAAAGATCGAGTAGACAGACAGTGTGTCTGGTGGGGTTGTCCAACCCTTTAAGCCCTAGGGCCCCAAACAAAGTTACAGTAGGAGTTATAAGAACGAAATAAAGAATCGGAAAAATGGAACACAATTTCGTTAGTTATATGGGGGATATGCTAACTATCCTATTGCTAGAGCAGTGCTGAAACTAACTCTTTTTAGCTATGTACTAGCCTGCACAAATAGCTGTTGGAGAGCCTTCTTACTGCGTTCACGCACTAAGACGGCCCAGCAGTCTATTCCTGCAGGTAGGGAGGTTAGGGGTAATAAGCAAACTCAGTGGAATCCTAAAAGTTTTTATTTGAGCTAATTCCTAGCCCTATTTGAATGCTGGCTTATTTCGCCAGTTACCAAGAATAAATACCTATTATTTAGTAAACAACTCGGCTTATAGGCGCCAAGCCTAACAGCCCTATGCCACTTGCCACAGACAGCGAGAGTGGGAAGTTTTGACCCTTTGGCCCTGCTTCAACTGGAGTTTTCAGACCACAACGGCTACCAGATTTTCCACAGGAGGATCTATTTGTAAGTTAAAGTTATGCAGGTAGAGGCAAAGCTTAGCCTATATTGTCAATTTACTTTCCCTCATATGAGGGGGCTGATTACAGCCAATTCAGGGGCAAGGCCCTTGTCAGAACAGCATAAACTGCAGCGAAAATCGTCGAAAAAAACGGCGAAAATCGGAGACGAATTCGGCGAAAAACGTCGGCGATTTCGGCGATTTTTAGCGGCGGCGGCGATCTCTTTAGATGGCTGAATTTATCAGCAAGTGAAGAGGGAGCAGGCAGCAGTCGGCAACAGCAGGAGAAGTTGGTAGTCAGCAGGAAGGCAGGAGGCAGGAGCAGCAGTGTAGGTCCTCTCTCAGTGGGATATGAGCGAGAACTGCGAGGGATACAGTGGAGAGTGACGGTTTATATATGAAAGCAAAAGGGTGTGTTCAATTGTTCTATAGTTGTTATAATTGCTGGAAGGATTAGCCAAATTTAATTACATCCAGGTGCGTCTTCTTATTGTTGAGCCGCTCGGAGGAAGTCTTGACCTCTGATGCATGTCTGGTGGTCGGTGTCCGTGGATTATCTTCTTAATGATAGGGTTGAGAAGAGTATTGTCCACTGTGTCAGCTTTCCATTGGCCCCCAGATAGGTTCATTGTGTTTGATTGATTTATGATGGCTGATTCCAGGATTTTCTTTTATCTCATTTCAGATTTTATGGCTCTTGCAAAATAATATTCATAATTTTGTTTTTGACAAAATAGATAAAAATTTATAAATTTGAAACCTCTACAAAAACTTTGCAGTAAATCTGACGTAACCTCGAAAGCTATTAAAGGAAATGTATAAAGATTTTTAAAGAGTATAAAATTTACCCCCATTGTTTTTATCTCTTCTGATACCACTTAAAAAGTAATTATAAGAAGGGAAAAAGTTTTTCATCAAAAATGTTTTTTTTTGCTTCAAACTTATTCGCCTAAGATAAGGAATAAGGCATCCAAAAAATTACGTATTTTTACGATGACTTTACTTGTTTTTTAATTCACTCTAAAGCTGATATTTTTCCTCATTGAATATCACGTGAATTATATGTAGTATAACCGAGATTCTATCACAATATATTGAAGGTTTAAATGCCGTTCATGAATGGCAGAGGCAAGGGACAGTGACATTGCCCTATCAAGCAGGACAATGCCCTATAAACTATCCAATATATAAATATGATCAGCGCCCAAGACCCCTCTCCACCCGAATTAGGACCAAGAAGGGCCAGGCAATGGCTACTGATAACTCGGCAGATTGACCTATAGGTTCCCCAAACCCCTATCCTTAGCTCACAAAGATAGTGAGGTTGTAGCTACCAATGGAACTAACAAGTTTAAGGGGGATTTGAACCCCAGTCTGGCGTTTTCGAGTCAGGAACGTTACCGCATAGGCCACCACAACCTGAATATCTAGAAGTGTTTGATTTCTGATCCTAATATTAAACGAAATAGCTCAGTGGGGAAAGGAGATAAGGGAAAACGAGCCGTAACCAGAGAGGGATCCAATGTAGTGCTATCTGGCTAGTCAAAGAACATAGTATTTCTTAGAGTGAATTACGAAAGCATGAACTACTATCTTGAAATTAATCACGAAAGTATGAAATAATTTTTCAAAGTAAAGTACTAAAGAATGAAATATTTTCTTACAATTAATCACGGAAGTATGAAATATTTTTTTTAAATTTATCCCTAAACTATAAAATATTTACTTGAATCTATGTTCTTGTACTAGTGTTAAAACTTCCTTCCCTTCCCTTTTTTTTTTACACTAACCCTATTTTCATCTTTTTCCTCCTATATCCCTCCTTCCTTAATTCTTTTTATCCTACTCTTATTTTTATCCTCCACCATTTCTTCTCCTTCGTCAGCCAGCTTCCCCAATCTTCTCCTAAAACAAGATATTTACCACATAATCTTTGGAATCATTCATTAATTTTCTGTCAGTCATTGAATATTTATTGCCAAGTGGCACTACATTAGTAACGGCACTTACAACTGACTTCCAAGCAAAAATTGGGAACTATTTGAAAATTGATAAAAGTATTTATTGATTTCATTAATGATTTGTTTTTATCTTTTTGTACTTGTTACGAATAATACGGGGAATCAACGAAGCCTTTATCATGTTTTATGTATTTTACTTTATTGGCAATATTTTGGTATAGTTGTTATCAAAGTTTGCTTAACTACTTCTATCAGCTACATAAAATGAAAGTCAGGATATACTCATGAAGAAATATCTAACATTGATTTGCGATTGTAATATTGTGCGGAACCTAATTCAGCAAAAAGAAAAAAAAAAAGAAAATAAAAAAAATAAAAGGGAGAATATGAGTTTAAGATGACTAATTGCACCAAGAGATGCTAATGATATCCCTTTATCTATCAGCTTTATGATTTATACAGAATATTCAAATAAATAAACTACCCAAACTTTGCAATACTGACTGACGAAAAGTTATAACTAAAAATGATAAGCATTGACAGGAGATAGAATAAAAATACCTCTACAATTCACGTCATTTGAAGAGTCTCCATCCCGCCAAAAAAAGCATAGAACAATAAAACGAAGAAAGTCATTTGAAGGGTTCCCCCCTGGCCGTCATAAAATGCATACAACAATAGGACGAAGAAGGATTTATTCTCTTTAACATTCAAGGATTCCTGCCATTCCTGGATTCTTATGAAGGGGAGAACGAAGAGGAAGGAAAAGCCAACATAAATCTCATGCGACTGTCAACAACTCACGTACTTTAGACAGTGGGACATTCCTTCACAATAGCCAGAAGGAGAATCATACATTTTCTTCACTAAAGATGAAAAAGTGGGATTTATTTTCATAATTCTCCTGTTCGGGAATAACTTATCTTTTTGTCTTTACATCTTTAGCTTCCCGTTATCTTACTTATTTTTTATTCATATAAATTTAGGCTCTTGTTATTTTCCTTATTTTCCATTGTTATATTCAGGATTGTTTTGCTCATAAATTTCAGTCTTTTTCCTCATGACAGATAAGAAGGGAAGTGAAATATATGATAATGCTGTTTGGTAAATTTGTTTATTTATTCTTTGTTGAGAATTTTCATTATATAAGGAATAAAAGACATTCATTTCTTGGGAAGGACTTTTTGCCTTCTTACTTCACAAGAGATATAAAACATATTAGTGTCATGGATGGGATGAAATGAAAGCCTTATATATTAAGAGCTTTAAATGTGTGTTTTCACATCTCAGTTCAATAACTAGAAAGTTAAGAAAGACACTTGAAGTTGAATTCAGTTTTTTTTTTATAGAAATAGATTCACTTTAAATTATTGATTGATCTTCCTATTCGGATAGTTAAATTAGTTAAACTTCAAAAAGTTCAAAATAGCACTAAATGTTTTTATGATGAACGGGCTGACATAAGTCCCTTTTTACAGTTTATATATGAATTTTTATTTTAATGTGGTTACTGCTCTTAAAAGAAAAATATTTTAATTAATCATGACTCCTCATATAGTTTATTGATTTCCTTATTTCATTCTTTCCTTTCCCCACTGGGCTATTTTTCCCTGTTGAAGCCCTTGGGCTAATAACATCCTGCTTTTCCAATGATGGTTGTGGCTTAGATAATATTAATAATAATAATAATAAAAACAATAATAATAATAATAATAATAATAATAATAATAATAATAATAATAATAATAATAATAATAATAATAATAATAATAATAATAATAATAATAGGGGCAAAACTTCAATCAAAATCATTCATTTATACTCTCTCTCTCTCTCTCTCTCTCTCTCTCTCTCTCTCTCTCTCTCTCTCTCTCTCTCTCTCTCTCTCTCTCTCTCTCTCTCTCTCTCACATACTATTACACATGAATACATACTCGCAAGTAGATACACTTATGCAGCGGAGATAAATTCCTACTCAACGATAGTATTTATTTCTATTTATGTAAAGAACAGTAATTGGAATTTAGAAAATAAATTTCTAAGATACCACTCAACTCTATAAGAGAGAGAGAGAGAGAGAGAGAGAGAGAGAGAGAGAGAGAGAGAGAGAGAGAGAGAGAGAGAGAGAGAGAGAGAGAGTTAATTGATTGACAGGCATGAAGACGTGGAGTAGTTACTCATAAAAAGGTGATCAAACGAAAGAAATAGCAACCGAGTCACTTCCTGGAAGTGTTTAAGAGTTCCAGAGTGGTAAAAAAAGGTCCATAAAATTGATTGAAGGGAAGGAGCTTTTAAAACTCGCTTAACCAACGCATGGGGAAGCTAAATGGGGCTCTAAAAGCCAGGAAGAGATGTTTGGTAATACTTTTGGTAAGCAGTACTGAAATATAACTGTTGGAAAACACAAATAAGATGATTTTATGGGTATACTTTAACTGATGTTGGCGTTGGATACTTTATTAGGAATTTCAGTTTCCTTAGTTTATTTTCATTACGACTATCCTCTCCTCTTCTCTTTACATTATTGTATCTCTCTCTCTCTCTCTCTCTCTCTCTCTCTCTCTCTCTCTCTCTCTCTCTCTCTCTCTCTCTCTCTCTCGACCAATATATGAAGTATTTACGTCCTAATAACAACTAATTCGAAGATATTTCCGTGAAATGATTCCCAAAATAAACATATGATAGTTCCCTTTTCTCCATCTGAGTCAAGATCATATAATGATTTTCTTTATTTCTTTTCTAAACCAATACAACATTTCTCTATATTATTTCGAGGCATCATATGTATATTCCATTCCTACTGAATTCTCATAAACAAGTCATTAGTCTGGCAGGCCTATTTCCTACGAATCGAATCATTAGTTCTCTAAATCCTCAACAGATGGATCTTTAATAATCCTCATCTTCGATAATGATCTTTCTATTTCCTTCAATTGCTACTCTAGTCCTATATTAAGATGTTTTTCTCTTCAGACTTTCTCTAATCATTTCTAATCTTAGGAATTAATGCTTAGACATTTTATTTATGTGTTCTATTGATATAACATTTATCATAATGTTCAAGTCTTTCACTGGTATTAGACACCGTCTTAAACTCTGGGTCGAATAAGAGTAGCTGTCAATGTCATCGTATTAGCAACTTTGCAAAGAGCAGTTAAATTAGTTTCCAGCGACCATGGAATTGCCCTGGGGCCTTAATCACTTTCATGTATCGTCTCTCTCTCTCTCTCTCTCTCTCTCTCTCTCTCTCTCTCTCTCTCTCTCTCTCTCTCTCTCTCTCTCTTTACGCAATCTTTTGCCCCCTTGAGAAAAGTGAGACCTTTCTTTCTTGAGTTTATTTTGGAATATTTACCTAATAGAATGAAGGAGTAAAGATTAAGTCTCTCGCTCTCTCTCTCTCTCTCTCTCTCTCTCTCTCTCTCTCTCTCTCTCTCTCTCTCTCTCTCTCTCTCTCTCTCTCTCATATGTATTCATACTATTTTGAAACTGAAAAAGATAACAGTATATATAATCACAGGTACCTATCAAAATATTTAATCTACGATTAACTGTTAGTAGTATGATAGGACCCCTAAACTATCTTCAATATTTATACCAACAAAATTTCTTCAGTACTACGGATCGTCTTAAACAACAGCATACTACCAATAATATTTGGTGCATTAGAAATGAATTAAGAAGTCTACATAACCTACACAACTAAGTTAATATCAAAATAATAAATATTTGAGAAGTGAGAATAACTCTTAAAAGGCAATTTAGATTGAGGTCAGGTGCGAGTACTGTTGAAAAACAGTTTTCTATACCTTTGTAGTAACTTTTATCCCTGGATATTTCCAGCAAAAAAAAAAAAAAGAAAAGAAAAAAAAGAAAAAAAAACCAGGAAAGGCAATGCTACATTCATACCAGAGGAATTGGAATGATTATATATATATATATTATATATATATATATATATATATATATATATATATATATATATATATATATTATATATATATATATATATATATATATTATATATATATATATATATATATATATATATATATATATATATATATATATATAATTTCCAGCTTTCAACTTTCAGACAAACTCTCTGCATACTCATTCATCCAGAAAATGTATATATATTTTTTTTTCAAATATTTTTCATTTTGCGTCGTGAGTATTTTTCCAATCTCTCTCTCTCTCTCTCTCTCTCTCTCTCTCTCTCTCTCTCTCTCTCTCTCTCTCTCTCTCTCTCTCTCAGGCATATATATATATATATATATATATATATATATATATATATATATATATATATATATATATATATATATATATATATATATATATATATATATATATATATATATATATATATATATATATATATATATATTCAGAGATTCATGGATGAAAGCAGATACAATTCGTTGGTAACAAATCTAGTGGAAATCAATTTATATAACGTGAATACCTTTTTTAAATCATCCCCACTATAGACCCTTTAGGTGTCAAGAAAAGTGCTGATAGAAAAGAAATTAAGGAAATATAAGTAAATAGATAGATAGATAGATAGATAGAGATAGATAGATATATAGACACGTAAGATTTATAAACAAATTGACAAATGCATATGCGCTTATAGAACATTTCTCATGGATACTTATGTTATTATCATCATCATTATTATGTAATTATCATCATAATTTTCATGTTTTTTTTTTTTAACATTATAAAATATCCCGAAACCTTCAAGTCTATTGGTCTTTGATCACAATTAAAATTCTTTGTAGTTTTTCTTCAAACTAAAAACTATCCGTGTTTTTAAAATTCTATTCCTTCAGCTTTTATTTTCGTTTCTAATATGGTTTTATTTCGTATCACCCACTTGCTGTAACGTTTATTCAATCCCTCAACCACTGGCAATATTCATCAACATTCTATTATTCAACTGTGTGTAAATTGCAACACAGCAATACTGACACCTCTTAAAGCATCCAAACACTCCAAAGAGGAATTCGGAATTGATCCATTAGTCCGTCGGCACAAAGGTCAAAGAAACTGCCGATTCACTAATGAATCTTTGAGAGATTCTTTACATCTCAATCCGAAGCCCTCTGGAAGCTCTTCCTGTTCCATTAGTCTTTATACTTTCCACTTTAGCCTTTCGGTGGGTCATATGAGAGACTAATGCATTACGTATTGCTCGATCATATGAGCAGCTAATGTATTGTGTATCACTAGATCAAATGAGCAACTAATGTATTACGTATCGGTGGATCATATGAGCAGCTAATGTCTTGTTGTTTGATCACACGAACAGCTAATGTCTTGTTGGTGGATCATATGAGCAGCTAATGTCTTATTAGTAGATCATATGAGCAGTTAATGTATTGCGTATCGGTGGGTCCATGAACAGCTAAAATATTATGCATTAGTGGATCATATGAGCAGCTAATGTATTTCGTATCAGTGGGTCCTTGAGCTGCTAATGTATTTCATGTTGGGGCATCATATAAGCAGCTAATGTATTACATATCGGTGGATCATATGAGCAGCTAGTGTATTATGTATCGGTGGATCATATAAGCAGCTAATGTTTTACGTATCCGTGAATCTTATGAGCAAATAATGTAATATGTATAGGTGGATCATATGAACAGCTAGTATATTACGTATCAGTGGATCGTATAAGCAGCTAATGTATTACGTATTGGTGGATCATATGAGCAAATAATGTAGTATGTATCGGTGGATCATATGAGCAGCTAGTGTATTATGTATCGTTGGATCATATAAGCAGCTAATGTATTACATATTGGTGGATCATATGAGCAAATAATGTAATATGTATCGGTGGATCATATGAACAGCTAATGTATTACATATCGATGAATCATATGAGCAGTTAATATAATACATATCGGTGGATCATATGAACAGCTAACGTATTACCTATCAGTGAATCATATAAGCAGTTAATGTATTATGTATTGGTGGATTATATGAACAACTATTGTATAATGCATTGATGGATCACATGATTACGTAATGTATTACCTATCGGCGGATCACATGAGCAGCTAATGTATTTCGTATTGGTTGGTCATATGAGTAACTAATGTTTCACTTATCGGTAGATCATATATACTGTGTAGCAGGTTTCATAATCTGAATATTTGTTTTCGAATAGGAAATGATCAGGGAGGGACCGGTAGCTAATTCATTATTCGTTTTTTATATTTCTCTTACCCTAGATTTCAAATTATGTTTTTTTTACCTTTTCTTGTTAGCACTAATATACCCATTATATCTGTTTAATGGCCTTTTCGTAAAACTGTTGACAATGCAGGGGGATAGATTACATAATTGAAAATAGCTAATATAGATAAGATCAATGAAAGTGACGATATTTTATGCAAATCAATCACCAGATGCATTTTAAATAACGGGATGATAGCTATTGCATTCGTAATGATTTTGTTACTGAATATTATTCTTTTGCATGTTTGAAACATGCTATATTTAACAATTCAAATCTATATACAGGAAATAGTACTAAATCATGAAATGCTTTTTTTGCTTGGCATAAAAGCCAACTTTGTTGCATAATGCAGATGATGCTACTCTAAGCTTGTTGCATATGCAGATGATGCTACTCTAAGCTTGTTGCATATGCAGATGATGCTACTCTCTTTGCACCAGTCACATCTCCTGAATGTAGACCTTTGAAAACTGAATCCTTTAAAAAAAATATAGCTAAATTTATTGCATGGTGCAAATCATGGGGCATAAAGTTGATAACCTACATGAAAATATCGTTTAACATAATTCTTATGACTAAGAATATTTTATAGGATATTGATAAGTATAGAAATGAAAAGAGCTATATACTATTGTAAGATGTGCATACTAACCATGTTGGGTACTACGTTTTTGATGATTTAAATGACAACAAGACAGAAAATAGTTCATATATCAGGAAAAAAAGGTAACAAGAACTGCAAATGAAAATAGTATTTGATATGACGTTATACACTTGCATTCATTCCATGATCTCATCTACATACATAGCATTGGATATCTAATCGGGCAAATAAATTTTACAATTCAGGTTCAGAACACAATGAAAAAATAAATCTATCACATTTTCATCAGGATTTG
>NC_090744.1:4726373-4728873 GCF_036898095.1 Palaemon carinicauda | reverse complement strand
CGATTGGCAGCCGCCAAAACAGACGTTCGCCGAAATGGAGAAAATGGGCCTTTGCCAAAAGGCCTCCAGCCATGGTCGTCACCCTTACACATCGTTCTGAAGAAAGAAGGCTCCCTCCGTCCGTGCGGGGATTACAGGCGCCTGAACATGCAAACAGAACCGGATCACTATTCCCTCCCAAACATTGCCGATGTGACCTCCTACATGCATAAAGCGAAGGTTTTCTCTACGCTCGACCTCCTGAAGGGGTATTATCAGGTGCCTATGAACCCAGAAGACATCCCCAAGACCACCATCACCACTCCGTTTGGTACATACACCTTCAATTACTCCTGTTTTGGCCTTCGTAATGCTGGGGCAACGTTTCAACGTCTCATGGATGGCATCTTAGGGGACCTCCCTTTCTGTGTATGTTATATGAACGACATACTTGTGTTCTCCTCCTCAAAAGAGGAACACCTCCGTCACCTGCGCATCGTGCTCGACCGCCTGCAACAAAACGGCCTTTTAGTCCGGTACGACAAGTGTACCTTTGGCACCAACGAAGTGTCGTTCTTAGGGCACTGTATCACTCCTGAAGGAGTCCATCCCCTCCCTGAGAAGGTAGCAGCCGTTCAGAATTTCACCGCGCCCTCGACCGTCAAACCTGTGCAGGAATTCTTGGGCATGATCAACTATTATCACCGTTTTCTGCCAGCCATTGCCGCCACTCTTGCTCCCCTCTACGCCTCACTCAAGGGCAAGCCAAAGGACCTGAAGTGGGGTCCCCTTCAAGAAGCAGCCTTCTGCAATGCAAAGAAGGCCCTATCAACTGCTGCGGCTCTCACTTTTCATATCCCACACGCCCTTCTCCTTCTCTCTACCGATGCCAGCGACGTCGCTATTGGTGCAGTACTCGAGCAGGTGGTCAAAGGCTAGCCCCGACCATTGGCCTTCTTCAGCAGAAAACTGTCCAAGGCAGAATCGGGTTATTCTACCTTCGATCGAGAATTGCTGGTGGTGCACTTGGCTGTCCGTCACTTTCACCATTTCTTAGAAGGTACGCCCTTCGTCATTCGCACAGACTACATGCCTCTGGTGCACGCCTTCACTCGACAGTCTGACGCCTGGTCCGCCCGTCAACGCCGACATTTCTCCGCCGTGGCTGAATACAATTGCACCCTCCAATACGTCCCTGGGAAAATGAATCCCGTTGCCGATGCCTTGTTAAGAAACACGTTGGCTGCCGTTCAACTGGGATTGGATTACAACGCCCTGGCTGAAGCCCACAACAGGATCCAGAGCATCAAGCTTGTAGGACATCCTGCATGTCCCTCAGTTTGGAAGATTTTCCCCTCGAAGACTCCAACACCACCCTCCTCTGTGACGTCAGTACTGGTAGACCGCGACCTTGGATTCCTGCTCCCATGCGCCGACAGGTGTTTGATTTCATTCACGGCCTTTCACATCCCTCGTCGCCGTTCTACTGCACAGCTGCTGAAGGCAAAGTTAATTTGGCACGGCATTTCTAAGGATGCTAAGGATTGGGCCCGCGCTTGTACTTCTTGCTAAACTTCCAAAGTACATCGACACACGGATTCAGGAGTGGGCACCTTTCCTCAACCTCAGCGTCGACGTTGTAGGCCCCCTACCCACATCACAAGGATATCGTTACCTGTTTACCGTCATTGACCGCTCCACTAGTTGGCCTGAAGCCATTCCCATGGAAACTGCAACGTCCGCCTCATGTACATCTGCCTTACTCTCTGGATGGATTGCAAGATTCGGTATCCCTTAGCATATTACTTCTGACAGGGGAACCACTTTCACCTATCAATTGTGGACGTCATTAGCGAATCTCCTGGGCATCACCCTACATCAGACAACGGCCTACAACCCCGCTGCCAATGGAATGGTTGAACGTTTTCATCGCACCCTCAAGCAGCTTTGATGTCCCGCTGCAAGGATTGCAACTGGTTTACTCAGCTTCCCTGGGTCCTCTTGGGACTAAGGACCACTCCTAAAGACGCCCTCGATGTCTCGGCAGCGGGAATGGTGTATGGCGACCCGTTGGTCGTCCCTGCCGAATTTTTTCCTTCTACAACCTCCTCCGACGATCTCCAGCGCATATGTCACGTCGTGGGAAAATTTACTCCGTGCCGCCAGACTTACAAGCCCCCAGCAAAGCATCACACACCAACGGACTTGCACTTTGCAACGCACGTCTTCCTGCGCAATGACACCAGCAAGCCACCACTAACGCCCCCTTACACGGGCCCTTTCCTTGTGATCCGACGCAGTCCGAAAGCATTCCTCCTAAACATTCGGGGCAAAGAAGACTGGGTCTCCATTGATCGTCTAAAACCTGCTTATCTTCTGCCAGATGACCCGCCTACAGTTCGCCTCTCTAGATCAGGGCGCCCTATTTAACATGTACAGTATGTCATTTTTAGGGGGGGGACCCATGTACCAACCGTGTTTCACACAATTGTACATAATTCCTTTTGTATATATTATGCTT
>NC_090744.1:4722915-4725873 GCF_036898095.1 Palaemon carinicauda | reverse complement strand
GACGCCCTCAAAACATACCTTCTGCAGCAGTACTCGCCGTCGCCAGCCGCCCGTATAGCAAAGCTTTTTCAGCTCTCGCAACAACCGTTGGGGGACCAAAGGGCTTCGCTTTGCCCTCAGGAAAATGACCAGTATCGCTCGCCTTCAACCTGCCGCAGACGGCTCTCCTCGTGAGTTAAACCTACTTCGTGCCCTTTGGATACGCCGTTTACCTGAACCTGTACGCGCTGCCATACCCGATGTCGATAGTTTACCCATAAAGGACTTGATGACCAAAGCCGACGCCCTTATGGACAGCCACTTCAAGACCTCCATCAACGCCTCCACCCCTGACGACGAGGATGCCTATTCAACGTCAACCAAAGCTGACATGAATGCTGTAGGACATATACTCCTACCCCGTGACGTGCCGAAGCGGCGACAAAGCCGCCCCAGCACCCACCAATCGCTCGCGCCCTAACGAACGACTTCTACAGCCACTTACTACCTCCCATCCGCCGCAGTTTTGCTACTACCACTTCAGATTCGGGGCAACCGCGAAGAAATGTGCCAACGATTGTCAGCGGCCAAAAAACGTGTAAGTAGGCCATCGCTTGTGGCGGTGGCCTCCCATGTTTCTAATCTTTTCTTTTTGTAGGATGCAGGAACAGGCGTGCGATTTTTGGTAGACACGGGTGCTTGTCGTTCTCTTTTGACGAAGAAACTCTTCAAAGCACGACGTAGTCTGTCTACATCCGCCGACGTCCGCTTGGTAGCTGCCAACGGATCTGCGATACCCACCTACGGTTATGAGAACCTCACATTATCGTTCGGAAACGGTAAATTCAATTGGAAGTTTCTCGTTGCTGACGTCACAATGCCAATCCTCGGTGCGGATTTCCTCTCGCATTTCCACCTTCTGGTCGATGTCGCCCACCGACGATTGGTCAACGCAGACTCGTACTTGTCGACACCTCTTCAACCCGCCCCCTTTAACCTCGCTCTCCACATCAGCGCACCCACGGATGCCTACGCCCACCTCCTCACGTCGTACCCGAAGTTTTCCGTCCATAACTTCGCCAAACGCCCACGGTTCCTGCCAAGAACGGTATTTATCACCATATCAAAATGACGGGACCCCCAGTCTTCGCAAAATTCAGACGTCTGGCACCGGAACGATTGGCAGCCGCCAAACAGACGTTCGCCGAAATGGAGAAAATGGGCCTTTGCCAAAAGGCCTCCAGCCATGGTCGTCACCCTTATACATCGTTCTGAAGAAAGACGGCTCCCTCCGTCCGTGCGGGGATTACAGGCGCGCTGAACATGCAAACAGAACCGGATCACTACCCCCTCCCAAACATTGCCGATGTGACCTCCTACCTGCACAAAGCAAAGTTTTTCTCTACGCTCGACCTCCTGAAGGGGTATTATCAGGTGCCTATGAACCCAGAAGACATCCCCAAGACCGCCATCACCACTCCGTTTGGTACATACACCTTCAATTACTCCTGTTTTGGCCTTCGTAATGCTGGGGCAACACGTTTCAACGTCTCGTGGATGGCATCTTAGGGGACCTCCCTTTCTGTGTATGTTATGTGGACGACATACTTGTGTTCTCCTCCTCAAAAGAGGAACACCTCCGTCACCTGCGCATCGTGCTCGACCGCCTGGAACAAAACGGCCTTGTAGTCCGGTACGACAAGTGTACCTTTGGCGCCAACGAAGTGTCGTTCTTAGGGCACCGTATCACTCCCGAAGGAGTCCATCCCCTCCCTGAGAAGGTAGCAGCCGTTCAGAACTTCCCCGCGCCCTCGACCGTCAAAGCTCTGCAGGAATTCTTGGGCATGATCAACTATTATCACCGTTTTCTGCCAGCCATTGCCGCCACTCTTGCTCCCCTCTACGCCTCCCTCAAGGGCAAGCCAAAGGACCTGAATTGGGGTCCCCTTCAAGAAGCAGCCTTTTGCAATGCAAAGAAGGCCCTATCAACTGCTGCGGCTCTCACTTTTCCTATCCCACACGCCCCTCTCCTTCTCTTCACCGATGCCAGCGACGTCGCTATTGGTGCAGTACTCGAGCAAGTGGTCAAAGGCTCGCCCCGCCCATTGGCCTTCTTCAGCAGAAAACTGTCCAAGGTAGAATTGGGTTATTTTATCTTCGATCGAGAATTGCTGGTGGTGCACTTGGCTGTCCGTCACTTTCGCCATTTCTTAGAAGGTACGCCCTTCGTCATTCGCACAGACCACATGCCTCTGGTGCACGCCTTCACTCGACAGTCTGACGCCTGGTCCGCCCATCAACGCCGACATCTCTCCGCTGTGGCTGAATACTATTGCACCCTCCAATACATCCCTGGGAAAATGAATCCCGTTGCCGATGCCTTGTCAAGAAACACGTTGGCTGCCATTCAACTGGGATTGGATTACAACGCCCTGGCTGAAGTCCAACGACAGGATCCAGAGTATCAAATATGTAGGACATCCTGCACGTCCCTCCATTGGGAAGATTTTCCCCTCAAAGACTCCAACACCACCCTCCTCTGTGACGTCAGTACTGGTAGACCGCGACCTTGGATTCCTGCTCCCATGCGCCGACAGGTGTTTGATTTCATTCACGGCCTTTCACATCCCTCGTGCCGTTCTACTGCCTGCAGAGCTGCTCAAGGAAAAGTTCATTTGGCATGGCATTTCTAAGGATGCTAAGGATTTTGTCCACGCCTGTACTTCTTGCCAAACTTCCAAAGTACATCGACAAACGGATTCAGGAGTGGGCACCTTCCCTCAACCTCAGCGTTGTTTCGCACACATTCACGTCGACGTTGTAGGCCCCCTACCCACATCACAAGGAAATCGTTACCTGTTTATCGTCATCGACCGCTCCACTCGTTGGTCTGAAGCCATTCCCATGGAAACTGCAACGTCCGCCTCATGTACATCTGCCTTACTCTTTGGATGGATTGTAAGATTCGGTATCCCTGAG
>NC_090744.1:4715415-4717915 GCF_036898095.1 Palaemon carinicauda | reverse complement strand
GGAGTGGTGATGGCGGTCTTGGGGATGTCTTCTTGGTTCATAGGCACCTGATAATACCCCTTCAGGAGTTCGAGTGTAGAGAAAACCTTCGCTTTTTGCAGGTAAGAGGTCACGTCGGCAATGTTTGGGAGGGAGTAGTGATCCGGATCTGTTTGCATGTTCAGGCGCCTGCAATCCCCGCACGGACGGAGGGAGCCGTCTTTCTTCAGAACGATGTGTAAGGGTGACGACCATGGGCTGGAGGCCTTTTGGCAAAGGCCCATTTTCTCCATTTCGGCGAACGTCTGTTTGGCGGCTGCCAATCGTTCCGGTGCCAGACGTCTGAATTTTGCGAAGACTGGGGGTCCCGTTGTCTTGATATGGTGATAAATACCGTTCTTGGCAGGAACCGTGGGCGTTTGGCGAAGTTATGGACGGAAAACCTCCGGGTACGGACGTGAGGAGGTGGGCGTAGGCATCCGTGGGTGCGCTTATTTGGAGAGCGAGGTTAGAGGGGGCGGGTTGAAGAGGGTGTCGACAAGTACGAGTCTGCGTTGGACCAATCGTCGGTGGGCGACATCGACCAGAAGGTGGAAATGAGAGAGGAAATCCGCACCGAGGAATGGCATTGTGACGTCAGCAACGAGAAACTTCCAATTGAATTTACCATTTCCGAACAATAATGTGAGGTTCTCATAACCGTAAGTGGGTATCGCAGATCCGTTGGCAGCTACCAAGCGGACGTCGGCAGATGTAGACAGACTATGTCGTGCCTTGAAGAGTTTCCTTGGCAAAAGAGAACGACAAGCACCCCGTGTCTACCAAAAATCGCACGCCCGTTCCTACATCTTGTAAAAAGAAAAGATTAGAAACACGGGAGGCCACCGCCACAAGCGATGGCCTACTTACATGTTTTTTGGCCATTAACAATCCTTGGCACATTTCTCCGCGGTTGCCCCGAATCTGGTGGTAGTAGCAAAACTGCAGCGGATGGGAGGTAGTAAGTGGCTGTAGAAGTCGTTCGGTGGGGGGCGAGCGATTGGTGGGTGTGTGGGCGGCTTTGTCGCTGCTTGGGCACGTCACGGGGTAGGCGTGTATGTCCTACGGCATTCATGTCAGCTTCGGTTGACGTTGAATAGGCATCCTCTTCGTCAGGGGTGGAGGCGTTGATGGAGGTCTTGAAGTGGCTGTTCATAAGGGCGTCGGCTTTGGTCATCAAGTCTTTTATGGGTAAACTATCGACATCGGGTATGGCAGCGCGTATAGGTCCGGGTAAACGGCGTATCCAAAGGGCACGAAGTAGGTTCACCTCACGAGGAGAGCCGTCTGCGGCAGGTTGAAGGCGAGCGATACTGGTCATTTCCCTGAGGGCAAGCGAAGCCCTTTGGTCCCCCAACGGTTGTTGCGAGAGCTGAAAAAATACGCCGTAGTACCCATAGTACCAACGATGGAGGGGCGAGGGGGTGAGGGTGGAAGGCGGTGGGAGCAAGTTGACGTCCGGGGTCACCAATGTGACGGGCCGAGAGAGAGTTGTGAACTCAAAGGCAGGATGCAATGAACAGAGTACTTTATTAAGGAACACTCTCCTTTATGTACAAAACCTCAAGGCAACAGGAAAATGCATGTTCGAGAAAGTGACAATATTACAGAGGAAAACCGGAGACATGATTATTCAGGTTCTTCTTAGTGCGAGGGAAGAGCGCAGATACAAGCATAATATATACAAAATAATTTATGTACGATCGTGTGACACACGGTTGGTACACGCTCCAATAGTTTTCCGAAAAACTCATTGAAGAAAATAAACAAGGAAATGAATAAACTATATCTGAGAAGTTATGTAATGAATAAGAAAACATATATAGAATACCTTAAGTTCAGTAACAGCGTTAAAATAGATCTAACATAATTTAAAATGTCTGCTTTATTTTATCAATTGTTATAAACTGAGCTCTGAAATATTTCGGTTTCCACGGATATCTAGACTGTTTTTTAAAATTTATTATCATTGTAATTTATTATTTATGATAGTTTTTAATCTATACACATTGGCTGTTTATTTCATTTTAGAGTCTTTTTATATTTTACTGCATATAAGTGGGTACTTTGACTGTTAATATTTTTAAAAAAAATCTCACTTAGTCAAAAATAAACTTAGTCAGTGACAAGTTATCTGTACGCCAATTCCAGAAAGAAAATCTAACTAATTAGAAATAGGCAACATATTACAGCGAGAGAGAGAGAGAGAGAGAGAGAGAGAGAGAGAGAGAGAGAGAGAGAGAGAGAGAGAGAGAGAGAGAGAGAGAGAGAGAGTGAAAGCTACCTGCATAGGAGCAGTTACAACAAAGCTAGTTATACAACTACTGAGTGTTGTGGAAGTGGGAAATTACCATCTCTCGTCTTCAAAGTCTGTGGCTTTCACATCAGACAACATCTCGGGTCAAAGGCAGCAGGAGATGAAATCATACATAAGACAAGGCTTCTTTGGATGCTTGAAAGCCTGGTGAGAAGCATCTATTTT
>NC_090744.1:4702238-4709915 GCF_036898095.1 Palaemon carinicauda | reverse complement strand
GAATTGCAAGGAATCCGTGTCGGGAATATTTTTTTTTTCTTTTTAATAAGAAATACATATTTACGATGTTACAGTTTACAACACACACACGTACACCCCCTACACACACAAACACACACACACACACACACACACATATATATATATATAATATATATATATATATATATATATATATATATATATATATATATTATATATATATATATATATATATATATATATATATATATATATATATATATATATTATATATATATATATCATAGTTATATTTACATGAATGTTTTTTTTATTCTACATATAGTGTATTTTGTACCAACCGTGTGTCACACAATTGTACATAATTATTTTGTATATATTATGCTTGTACCTGCGCTCTTCCCTCGCACTAAAAAGAACCTGAATGATCGTGTCTCCGGTTTTGCTCTGAACATTTTCTGTCTCTCGAACATGTTATGTCCTGTTGCCTTGAGGTTTTGTATACAAAGAAGAATGTTCATTAATAAAACTTAGTTGATTGCATCCTGCCTTTGAGTTCACAACCCTCACTCGGCACCGTCACATTGGTGACCCCAGAAGTCGACTCGCTCCCACTGCCTTCCACCCCCACCTCCCTCGCCCCTCCATCGTTGGTACTATGAAAGAGACGGACTCTACTACAGCAGATGGCGCTGCGGCCGCCCCATTGAAACTTTCACCGTTCGCCAGCGGAGAGGCGTTTGCTTGGTTTCAGCGCGCAGAAGTCCAGTTTCGTATCAGGGGCGTGACTTGCTCAACCACCAAAGCGGATTATGTTCTCGCAGCGATACCCGAGGACACCTTCCCAGAAATATCCGACTGGCTTTGTGAACAAGGAGACACCCCAATAGCGTATGACGCCCTCAAAACATACCTTCTGCAGCAGTACTCGCCGTCACCAGCCGCCCGTATAGCAAAGCTTTTTCAGCTCTCGCAACAAACGTTGGGGGGACCAAAGGGCTTCGCTTCCCCTCAGGGAAATGACCAGTATCGCTCGCCTTCAACCTGCCGCAGACGGCTCTCCTCGTGAGGTAAACCTACTTCGTGCCCTTTGGATACGCCGTTTACCCGAACCTATGCACACTGCCATACCTGATGTCGATAGTTTACCCGTAAAGGACTTGATGACCAAAGCTGACGCCCTTATGGACAGCCACTTCAAGACCTCCATCAACGCCTCCACCCCTGACGACGAGGATGCCTATTCAACATCAACCGAAGCTGACATGAATGCCGTAGGACATATACGCCTACCCCGTGACATGCCGAAGCGGCGACAAAGCCGCCCACCACCCACCAATGGCTCGCGCCCCAACAAACGACTTCTACAGCCACTTATTACCTCCCATCCGCCGCAGTTTTGCTACTACCACTTCAGATTCGTGGCAACCGCGAAGAAATATGCCGAAGATTGACAGTGGCCAAAAATCGTTTCTAATCTTTTCTTTTTACAGGATGCAGGGACGGGCGTGCGAGTTTTGGTAGACACGGGTGCTTGTCGTTCTCTTTTGCCAAGGAAACTCTTCAAGGCACGACGTAGTCTGTCTACATCTGCCGACGTCCGCTTGGTAGCTGCCAACGGATCTGCGATACCCACCTACGGTTACGAGAACCTCACATTATCATTCGGAAACGGTAAATTCAATTGGAAGTTTCTCGTTGCTGACGTCACAATGCCAATCCTCGGTGCGGATTTCCTCTCTCATTTCCACCTTCTGGTCGATGTCGCCCACCGACGATTGGTCAACGCAGACTCGTACTTGTCGACACCTCTTCAACCCGCCCCCTCTAACCTCGCTCCCCACATCAGCACACCCACGGATGCCTACGCCCACCTCCTCACGTCGTACCCGGAAGTTTTCCGTCCAGAACTGCTCCAAACGCCCACGGTTGCTGCCAAGCACGGTATTTATCACCATATCAAGACGACGGGACCCCCAGTCTTTGCAAAATTCAGACGTCTGGTACCGGAACGATTGGCAGCCGCCAACCAGACGTTCGCCGAAATGGAGAAAATGGGCCTTTGCCAAAAGGCCTCCAGCCCATGGTCGTCACCCTTACACATCGTTCTGAAGAAAGACGGCTCCCTCCGTCCGTGCGGGGATTACAGGCGTCTGAACATGCAAACAGAACCGGATCACTACCCCCTCCCAAACATTGCCGATGTGAACTCCTACCTGCACAAAGTGAAGGTTTTCTCTACGCTCGACCTCCTGAAGGGGTATTATCAGGTGCATATGAACCCAGAAGACATCCACAAGACCGCCATCACCACTCCGTTTGGTACATACACCTTCAATTACTCCTGTTTTGGCCTTCGTAATGCTGGGGCAACGTTTCAACGTCTCATGGATGGCATCTTAGGGGACCTCCCTTTCTGTGTATGTTATGTGGACGACATACTTGTGTTCTCCTCCTCAAAAGAGGAACACCTCCGTATCCTGCGCATTGTGCTCGACCACCTGCAACAAAACGGCCTTGTAGTCCGGTACGACAAGTGTACCTTTGGCGCCAACGAAGTGTCGTTCTTAGGGCACCGTATCACTCCTGAAGGAGTCCATCCCCTCCCTGAAAAGTTAGCAGCCATTCAGAACTTCCCCGCACCCTCGACCGTCAAAGCTCTGCAGGAATTCTTGGGCATGATCAACTATTATCACCGTTTTCTGCCAGCCATTGCCGCCACTCTTGCTCCCCTCTACGCCTCCCTCAAGGGCAAGCCAAAGGACCTGAATTGGGGTCCCCTTCAAGAAGCAGCCTTCTGCAATGCAAAGAAGGCCCTATCAACTGCTGCGGCTCTCACTTTTCCTATCCCACACGCCCCTCTCCTTCTCTCCACCGATGCCAGCGACGTCACTATTAGTGCAGTACTCGAGCAGGTGGTCAAAGGCTCGCCCCGCTCATTGGCCTTCTTCAGCAGAAAACTGTCCAAGGCAGAATCGGGTTATTCTATCTTCGATCGAGAATTGCTGGCGGTGCACTTGGCTGTCCGTCACTTTCGCCCTTTCTTAGAAGATACGCCCTTCGTCATTCGCACAGACCACATGCCTCTGGTGCACGCCTTCACTCAACAGTCTGACGCCTGGTCCGCCCGTCAACGCCGACATCTCTCCGCCGTGGCTGTATACAATTGCACCCTCCAATACATCCTTGGGAAAATGAATCCCGTTGCCGATGCCCTGTCAAGAACACGTTGGCTGCCGTTCAACTGGGATTGGATTACAACGCCCTAGCTGAAGCCTAACGACAGGATCCAGAGTATCAAGCTTGTAGGACATCCTGCACGTCCCTCCATTGGGAAGAGTTTCCCCTCGAAGACTCCAACACCACCTTCCTCTGAGACGTCAGTACTGGTAGACCGCGACCTTGGATTCCTGCTCCCATGCGCCGACAGGTGTTTGATTTCATTCACGGCCTTTCACATCCCTCGTGCCGTTCTACTGCACAGCTGCTGAAGGCAAAGTTCATTTGGCACGGCATTTCTAAGGATGCTAAGGATTGGGTCCGCGCCTGTACTTCTTGCCAAACTTCCAAAGTACATCGACACACGGATTGGATGGATTGCAAGATTCGGTATCCCTGAGCATATTACTTCTGACAGGGGAACCACTTTCACCTCTCAATTGTGGACGTCATTAGCGAATCTCCTGGGCATCACCCTACATCAGACAACGGCCTACAACCCCGCTGCCAATGGAATGGTTGAACGTTTTCATCGCACCCTCAAAGCAGCTTTGATGTCCCGCTGCAAGGATTACAACTGGTTTACTCAGCTTCCCTGGGTCCTCCTAGGACTAAGGACCACTCCTAAAGACGCCCTCGACGTCTCGGCAACTGAAATGGTGTATGGCGACCCGTTGGTCGTCCCTGCCGAATTTTTTCCTTCTACAACCTCCTCCAACGATCTCCAGCGCATACGTCACGTCGTGGGAAAATATACTCCGTGGCGCCAGACTTACAAGCCCCCAGCGAAGCATCACATACCAACGGACTTGCACTCTGCAACGCACGTCTTCTTGCGCAACGACAATAGCAAGCCACCACTAACGCCCCCTTACACGGGCCCTTTCCTTTTGATCCGACGCAGTCCAAAAGCATTCCTACTAAACATTCGGGGCAAAGAAGACTGGATCTCCTTTGATCGTTTAAAACCTGCTTATCTTCTGCCAGATGACCCGCCTACAGTTCGCGTCTCTAGATCAGGGCGCCCTATTTAACATGTACAGTATGTCATTTTTAGAGGGGAGCCATGTACCAACCATGTGTCACACGATCGTCCATAAATTATGTTGTATATATTATGCTTGTATCTGCGCTCATCCCTCGCACTAAAAAGAACCTGAATAATCATGTCTCCGGTTTTCCTCTGTAACATTATCACTTTTTCGAACATGTATTTTCCTGTTGCCTTGAGGTTTTGTATATAAAGGAGAGTGTTCCTTAATAAAGTACTCAGTTAATTGCAACCTGCCTTTGAGTTCACAATTCTCTCTCGGCCCGTCACAGAGCCCTTGTGCTTTTTACATCCTGATTTTCTAACTAGGGTTGGGATATAACTTGTATTGTTAATGGCCTCCCGTGTTTCTAATCTTTTCTTTTTATAGGATGCAGGAACGGGCGTGCGATTTTTGGTAGACACGGGTGCTTGTCGTTCTCTTTTGCCAAGGAAACTCTTCAAGGCACGACATAGTCGGTCTACATCTGCCGACGTCCGCTTGGTAGCTGCCAACGGATCTGCGATACCCACCTACGGTTACGAGAACCTCACATTATTGTTCGGAAACGGTAAATTCAATTGGAAGTTTCTCGTTGCTGACGTCACAATGCCATTCCTCGGTGCGGATTTCCTCTCTCATTTCCACCTTCTGGTCGATGTCGCCCACCGACGATTGGTCAACGCAGACTCGTACTTGTCGACACCTCTTCAACCCGCCCCCTCTAACCTCGCTCTCCACATCAGCGCACCCACGGATGCCTACGCCCACCTCCTCACGTCGTACCCGGAAGTTTTCCGTCCAGAACTTCGCCAAACGCCCACGGTTCCTGCCAAGCACGGTATTTATCACCATATCAAGAAGACGGGACCCCCAGTCTTTGCAAAATTCAGACGTCTGGCACCGGAACGATTGGCAGCTGCCAAACAGACGTTCGCCAAAATGGAGGAAATGGGCCTTTGCCAAAAGGCCTACACCCCATGGTCGTCACCCTTACACATCGTTCTGAAGAAAAACGGCTCCCTCCGTCCGTGCGGGGATTACAGGCGCCTGGACATGCAAACAGATCCGGATCACTACTCCCTCCCAAACATTGCCGACGTGACCTCTTACCTGCAAAAAGCGAAGGTTTTCTCTACCCTCGACCTCCTGAAGGGGTATTATCAGGTGCCTATGAACCCAGAAGACATCCCCAAGACCGCCAACACCACTCCGTTTGGTACATACACCTTCAATTACTCCTGTTTTGGCCTTCGTAATGCTGGGGCAACGTTTCAACGTCTCATGAATGGCATCTTAGGGGACCTCCTTTTCTGTGTATGTTATGTGGACGACATACTTGTGTTCTCCTCCTCAAAAGAGGAACACCTCTGTCACCTGCGCATCGTGCTCGACCCCCTGCAACAAAACGGCCTTGTAGTCCGGTACGACAAGTGTACCTTTGGCGCCAACGAAGTGTCGTTCTTAGGGCACCGTATCACTCCCGAAGGAGTCCATCCCCTCCCTGAGAAGGTAGCAGCCGTTCAGAACTTTCCCGCGCCCTCAACCATCAAAGCTCTGCAGGAATTCTTGGGCATGATCAACTATTATCACCGTTTTCTGCCAGCCATTGCCGCCACCCTTGCTCCCCTCTACGCCTCCCTCAAGGGCAAGCCAAAGGACCTGAAGTGGGGTCCCCTTCAAGAAGCAGCCTTCTGCAATGCAAAGAAGGCCCTACCAACTGCTGCGGCTCTCACTTTTCCTATCCCACACGCCCCTCTCCTTCTCTCCACTGATGCCAGCGACGTCGCTATTGGTACAGTACTCGAGCAGGTGGTCAAAGGCTCGCCCCGCCCATTGGCCTTCTTCAGCAGAAAACTGTCCAAGGCAGAATCGGGTTATTCTACTTTCGATCGAGAATTGCTGGCGGTGCACTTGGCTGTCCATCACTTTCGCCATTTCTTAGAAGGTACGCCCTTCGTCATTCGTACAGACCACATGCCTCTGGTGCACGCCTTCACTCGACAGTCTGACGCCTGGTCCGCTCGTCAACGCCGACATCTCTCCGCAGTGGCTGAATACAATTGCACCCTTCAATACGTCCCTGGGAAAATGAATCCCGTTGGCAATGCCCTGTCAAGAAACACGTTGGCTGCCGTTCAACTGGGATTGGATTACAACACCCTGGCTGAAGCCCAACGACAGGATCCAGAGTATCAAGCATGTAGGACATCCTGCACGTTCCTCCGTTGGGAAGACTTTCCCCTCAAAGACTCCAAGACTACCCTCCTCTGTGACGTTAGCACTGGTAGACCGTGACCTTGGATTCCTGCTCCCATGCGCCGACAGGTGTTTGATTTCATTCACGGCCTTTCACATCCCTCGTGCCATTCTACTGCACAGCTGCTGAAGGCAAAGTTCATGGCACGACATTTCTAAGGATGGTAAGGATTGGGTCCGCGCCTGTACTTCTTGCCAAACTTCCAAAGTACATTGACACACGGATTCAGGAGTGGGCACCTTTCCTCAACCTCAGCGTCGTTTCGCACACATTCACGTCGACGTTGTAGGCCCCCTACCCACATCACAAGGACATCGTTACCTGTTTACCGTCATCGACCCCTCCACTCGTTGGCCTGAAGCCATTCCCATGGAAACTGCAACGTCCGCCTCATGTACATCTACCTAACTCTCTGGATTGATTTCAAGATTCGGTATCCCTGAGCATATTACTTCTGACAGGGGAACCACTTTCACCTCTCATTTGTGGACGTCATTAGCGAATCTCCTGGGCATCACCCTAAATCAGACAACGGCCTACAACCCTGCTGCCAATGGAATGGTTGAACGTTTTCATCGCACCCTCAAAGCAGCTTTGATGTCCCGCTGCAAGGATAGCAACTGGTTTACTCAGCTTCCCTGGGTCCTCCTGGGACTAAGGACCACTCCTAAAGACGCCCTCGACGTCTCGGCAGCTGAAATGTACGCCATAGTACCCATAGTACCAACGATGGAGGGGCGAGGGGCTGGGGGTGGAAGGCGGTGGGAGCGAGTTAACGTCCACGGTCACCAATGTGACGGGCCGAGAGAGAGTTTTGAATTCAAAGGCAGGATGCAATCAACAGAGTACTTTATTAAGGAACACCCTCCTTTATGTACAAAACCTCAAGGCAACAGGAAAATACATGTTCGAGAAAGTGACAATGTTACAGAGGAAAACCGGAGACATGATCATTCAGGTTCTTTTTAGTGCGAGGGAAGAGCGCAGATACAAGCATAATATATACAAAATAATTTATGTACGATCGTTTGACACACGGTTGGTACAGCTCCAATAGTTTTCCGAAAAACTCATTGAAGAAAATAAACAAGGAAATGAATAAACTATATCTGAGAAGTTATGTAATGAATAAGAAAACATATATAGAATACCTTAATTTCAGTAACAGCGTCTGCTTTATTTTAG
>NC_090744.1:4692238-4697238 GCF_036898095.1 Palaemon carinicauda | reverse complement strand
CCTCATCAATTATTTCCTCTTCTTGCCTTGCTATTCTACTTTGTATGATTTTTGCTAAAACTTTATAAGCATGTGGTAATAGACTGATAGGCCTATAATTTTTGCATAAGGTGGTGTCCCCTTTCTTGTGTGTTGGAATTATAATGTTTTTAGTCCAATCATTTGGAGCTGCTTGTCCATCTACTATATCCCTGCATAAATCACACAACCACCTTTCTACCATTTCACCGCCAGCTTCAAGCAATTCCTTTGGTAGTCCATCGATTCCTGGTGCTTTCCCACTTGACATAGCTCTTAAAGCTTTTCCCACTTCTTCTATCAGGAGATCTGGCGTTTCCTGTATGTTCCATAGCTCTCCTCTTAGTTCTGGATAATCTTCTCCAGTTACCCGTCTTCCACTTCCTTTTAGTGGTTCCTCGTAGTGCGTTTTCCAGATCTTCTCAACAGCAGCCGTTGCTGATACCTTGTTGCCATCTGCATCTCTTACAGCAATTCCATTGTTTTTCCAACCCCTTGTTAATATGTCTACTTCGGTGAATAGCTCTCTTGAATGGCCGTTTCTGAAACATTCCTCACATATTTTACACAGGTCTTCTATCCATTTTATTTTTGCTCTTTTGCATTTATTGTCCACTACTCTGCACTTTTGTCTATAACTTGCTTTGTTTTCTTGTGATGGGTCTTCATTCTTTGTCTTTTTTGCTTCTCTCCTCTCTTGGCTTGTATCCAATACTTCCTCTGTGACCCACTGTTGCTTTGCTCTCGTTCTCCTTCCCAAAATACTGTCGGCTTCCTCTTTAATTATGTCTCGTCCCCGACGCCACTTTTTCTCTGTTGTCTCGAGTCCTATTAGTAGTCCTATTATTGGGATTGCGAAATTAGAATTTTTCAAAAAATTTCCTATTTTAGCATTCTATATGCATTATTCTCTTCGCTCATTTTGGCATGAATTAAGAGAATGAAAAATCAAAAGAAAATCTCTCATAAAAAAAAAAAACTATTCTGATAACGTTATATTATAAAACTTACAAATCTATGGTGGTTATATTATGTCTTATAACACAAGAAAACTTTGCCATTAATATAAATTCTTCAGGAATTATAAAGCAATAGATATTGTTTACCTATGATCTATTTCTAATTAAATTCAGATACAGTAGGTGGAATTAAAATACTTTAAACCAATACTCTAAAGAAAATCTAATTAATTGTTCTCAAAACAAGAGGCATATTATTATGTGTAAGTTATTACTAATTTTCTAAAGAACTTAATCACTCATTTCCTAAAGGAAAATAATCGAAAATACAATATTATCATTAATTGGAAAATAGAAGCTCTTGAAATCAAAACCAATCAAAAGGACCTAAATATTCCTCATTTTAAAATGAATATGTTTAAACTTTTGAAATATCTGCATTTTCGCCTTTGTTTTTTTTTTTTTAGATAGAATGCAAGATGATTAATATAGTATTCTGAGATAAACTGTTAAACATAGTCTGATACTGTCCTTCTAATATTCCAAATTCGTTTAACGAACCTTGAATCGAGCCATATAAATGACGAGAAGTAGATACAGATTTAATTATTAGTAAATGGTTATATAAACTGAATAGTTGTTCGTATGAGGCCATGTTAATTGCTTCATCAAGCTTTTAATAATAACTTAATAGTGTGACTCATTAGGAATGGACTGCTTATTTAGGCATATTGTATTATCGTCGGTGACCGGATATATTGTTAAGTACATGAATAAAATATGGCATGAAAATTATTTAGACTGTAAACTCACATTTTCAAAAACCAAAATCTCCCCAAAAAACTCAACGTCGTAGGAAAATTGTGAAAATAAATATCACATAAATAAATTCATTTAGACGGTGGGCTTTTATTTCTTGAGCTTCTAACCACACACCCCAAACCCCAAAAAATTAATTTAGCGTCGTAGGAAAAGTGCATAAGTAATATGACAAACAAACTTATTTAGAAAGTACACTTACATTTCGTAATTTTACAAATTCGAAAAAAAATAAATAAGTGTGGTAAGAAAATTATATATATAAAAAAAAGGACATACACAAATTAATTCAGACATTAAACACATCTCTTTAGTTTCTAAAACCAAAAATCCAAAAAAAATCAATGTCGTAGGAAAATTGTTTTCAACTTTTATTACCTGCAATATTTTTCCATGGAACTCCCCAAACTTTCAAACTGTCCCTTTGCAGTTTCAAACTTTAAGGCAATGTAAAAATGGCTGAAAAACAATGTTATTGCTCTCATGATTTTGATAGTCTCGTTAACTTTTTAATGTCAAATATACACTGTCATTTCCACCAATTATAAACTATAGATTATTAATACCATCTATTATATATAAAACATAAGAGGTAAATAAATCCAAATATGACTACCTGGACGTTTCACTAAAACAAAGAACATAAGCTAATTCAATTTTCATAATTCACAAACAAATCCTGATGAAAATGTGATAGACTTATTTTTCATTGTGTTCTGAACGTGAATTGTAAAGTTTATTCACCAGATTAGTTGTCCATTGATATGTATGTAGATGAGGTCATGGAATGAATGCAAGTGTATAAGGTTGTATCAAATACTACTTTCATTTGAAGTTCTTGTTACCTATTGTCCGGATATATTAACTATTTTCTGTCTAGTTGTCATTTAAATCACCAAAAACGTAGTACCAAATATAGTTAGTATGCACATCTTACAATAGTATATAGCTCTTTTCATTTTTATACTTATCAATATCCTATAAAATATTCTTACTCATGAGAATTATGTTAAACAATATTTTCATGTAAGTTATCAACTTCATGCCCCATAATTTGTACCATACAGTAAATTTAGCTATAATTTTATTGAAGGATTCAGTAGTCAAAGGTCTACATTCAGGAGGTGTGATTGGTGCTAAGAGAGTAGCATCATCTGTATATGTAACACACTTCGAGTAGCATCATCTGCATTATGCAACAAAGTTGGCTTTTATGCTACGCAAAAAGAGCATTTCATGATTTAGTACCATTTCGTGTATATAGATTTGAATTGTTAATTATAGCATTTTTCAAACATGCAAAAGAATAATATTCAGTAACAAAATCCTTACGAATGCAATAACTATCATCCCGAAATTAAAAATGCATCTGGTGATTGATTTGCATAAAATATCGTCACGTTCATTGATCTCATCTACATTAACTATTTTGAATAATGCAATCTATCCCCCTGCATTGTTAACAGTTTTACGAAAATGCCATTAAGCAGAGATAAAGGGTATTATCAGCGCTAACAAGAAAAGGTAAAAAAAAACATAATTTGAAATCTAGGGTAAGAGGGATATAAAAAACGAAGAATGGATTAGCAACCGGTCCCTCCCTGATCATTTCCTATTCAAAAACAAATATTCAGATTATGAAACCATCTACACAGCATATATGATCTACCGATAAGTGAAACCTTAGTTGCTCATATGATCAACCAATACGAAATACATTAGCTGCTCATGTGATCCGCTGATAGGTAATACATTACGCAATCATGTGATCCATCAATGCATTATACAATAGTTGTTCATATAATCCACCAATACATAATACATAATATGATTCACACATAGTTAATACATTAGCTGTTCATATGATCCACCGATATGTAATATATTAACTGTACATATGATTCATCGATATGTAATACATTAGCTGTCCATATGATCCACCGATACATATTACATTATTTGCTCATATGATCCACCAATACGTAATACATTAGCTGCTTATATGATTCACCGATACATAATACACTAGCTGCTCATATGATCCACCGATACATACTACATTAGTTGCTCATATGATCCACTAATACGTAATACATTATTTTCTCATAAGATTCACGGATACGTAATACATTAGCTGCTTATATGATCCACCGATACATAATACACTAGCTGCTCATATGATCCACCGATACATACTACATTAGTTGCTCATATGATCCACCAATACGTAATACATTATTTTCTCATAAGATTCACGGATACGTAATACATTAGCTGCTCATATGATCCACCGATACGTAATACATTAGCTGCTTATATGATGCCCCAACATGAAATACATTAGCAGCTCAAGGACCCACTGATACGAAATACATTAGCCACTCATATGATCCACTGATACATAATATTTTAGCTGCTCATGGACCCACCGATACGCAATACATTAACTGCTCATATGATCCACCAACAAGACATTAGCTGTTCGTGTGATCAAACAACAAGACATTAGCTGTTCGTGTGATCAAACAACAAGACATTAGCTGTTCATATGATCCACCGATACGTAATACATTAGTTGCTCACATGATCTAGTGATACGCAATACATTAGCTGCTCATATGATCGAGCAATACGTAATGCATTAGTCTCTCATATGACCCACCGAAAGGCTAAATTGAAAAGTATAAATAGCAATGAAACAGGAAGAGCTTCCAGAGGCCTTTCGGATTGAGATGTAAAGAATCTCTCAAAGATTCATTAGTGAATCGACAGTTGCTTTGACCTTTGTGCCGACGGACTAATGGATCAATTCCAAATTCCTCTTTGGAGTGTTTGGATGCTTTAAGAGGTGTCAGTATTGCTGCGTTACAATTTAGACACAGTTGAGTAATAGAATGTTGATGAATATTGCCAGTGGTTGAGGGATTGAATAAATGTTACAGCAAGTGGGTGATACGGAATAAAACCATATAAGAAACGAAAATAAAAGCTGAAGGAATAGAATTTAAAAAAAAAAAAACGGATAGTTTTTAGTTTGAAGAAAAACTAGAAAGAATTTTAATTGTGATCAAAGACCAATAGCCTTGAAGGTATCAGGATATTTTATAATGTAAAAAAAAAAACATGAAAATTATAATGATAATTACATAATAATGATGATAATAATAACATAAGTATCTATGAGAAAATGTTCTATATGCGCAT
>NC_090744.1:4684738-4689738 GCF_036898095.1 Palaemon carinicauda | reverse complement strand
CATTGAGTAGGAATTTATCTCCGTTGCATAAGTGTATCTACATGCGAGTATGTATTCATGTGTAATAGTATGTGTGAGAGAGAGAGGAGAGAGAGAGAGAGAGAAGAGAGAGAGAGAGAGAGAGAGAGAGAGAGAGAGAGAGAGAAAATAAATGAATGATTTTGATTGAAGTTTTGCCCCTAATATTATTATTATTAATATTATTATTATTATTATTATTATTATTATTATTATTATTATTATTATTATTATTATTATTATCTAAGCTATAACCATAATTGGAAAAGAAGGATGTTATTAGCCCAAGGGCTTCAACAGGGAAAAATAGCCCAGTGGGGAAAGGAAAGAATGAAATAAGGAAATTAATAAACTATATGAGGAGTCATGATTAATTAAAATATTTTTCTTTTAAGAGCAGTAACCACATTCAAAAAATGTTCATATATAAACTGTAAAAAGAGACTTATGTCAGCCGGTTCATCATAAAAATATTTAGTGCTATTTTGAACTTTTTGAAGTTCAACTAATTTAAACTATCCGATGAGGAAGATCAATCAATAATTTAAAGTGAATCTATTTTCATAAAAAAAAAAACTGAATTCAACTTCAAGTGTCTTTCTTAACTTTTTGTTATTGAATTGGGATGTAAAAACACACATTTAAAGCCCTTAATATATAAGGCTTCCATTTCATCCCATCCATGACACTAATATGTTTTATATCTCTAGTGAAGTAAGAAGGCAAAAAGTCCTTCCCAAGAAATAAATGTCCTATATCCCTTATATAATGATAATTCTCAACTGAGAATAAATAAACAAATTTACCAAACAGCATTATCATATATTTCACTTCCCTTCTTATCTGTCATGAGGAAAAAGACTGAAATTTATGAGCAAAACAATACTGAATATAACAATGGAAAATAAGGAAAATAACAAGAGCCTAAATTTATATGAATAAAAAATAAGTAAGATAACGGGAAGCTAAAGATGTAAAGACAAAAAGATAAGTTATTCCCGAACAGGAAAATTAGGAAAATAAATCTCACTTTTTTCATCTTTAGTGAAGAAAATACATGATTCTCCTTCTGGCTATTGTGAAGGGATGTCCCAGTGCCTAAAGTACGTGAGTTGTTGACAGTCGCATCAGATTTATGTTGGCTTTTCCTTCCTCTTCGTTCTCCCCTTCATAGGAATCCAGGAATGGCAGGAATCCTTGAATGTCAAAGAGCATAAATCCTTCTTCGTCCTATTGTTGTATGCATTTTATGACGGCCAGGGGGGGGAACCCTTCAAATGACTTTCTTCGTTTTATTGTTGTATGCATTTTTGGCGGGATGGAGACTCTTCAAATGACGTGAATTGTGGAGGTATTTTTATTCTATCTCCTGTCATTGCTTATCATTTTTAGTTATAACTTTTCATCAGTCAGTATTGCAAAGTTTGGGTAGTTTATTTATTTAAATATTCTTTATAAATCATAAAGCTGATAGATATAGGGATATCATTAGCATCTCTTGGTGCAATTAGTCATAAACTCATATTCTCCCTTTTAATTTTTTTTCTTTTTCTTTTTTTTTTCTTTTTTCTAAATTGGGTTCCGCACAAAACTACAATCGCAAATTAAGGTTAGATATTTCTTCATGAGTATATGCTGACTCTCATTTTATGTAGCTGATAGAAGTAATTAGGCAAAAATTTGATAACATACCAAATATGGCCAATAAAGTAAAATACATTAAACATGATAAAGGCTTCGTTGATTCCCCCGTATTATTTGTAACAAGTACAAAAAGATAAAATCAATTCATTAATGAAATCAATAAATACTTCTATCCATTTTCAATTGAAACTAAAAGGTTTTTGACACTAATATCTCAGTAGCTGTTCTTATACGGCTACAGTCTAAGATATCAGTTTTTTTTTTTTTTTTTTGCTTGGAAATCAATTATAAAAGCCGTTACTAATGTAGTGCCACTTGGCAATAAGTATTCAATGACTGACAGAAAATTAATGAATGATTTCGAAGATTAAGTGGTAAAGATCTTGTTTTAGGAGAAGAGTGAGGAAGCTGGCTGGCGAAGGAGAAGAAAGAGTGGAGGATAAAAATAAGAGTAGGATCAAAAGAATTAAGGAAGAAGGGATATAGGAGGAATAAGATGAAAACAGGGTTAGTGTAAAAAAAGAGAAGGCAAGGTGGAGGAAGTTTTAACACTAATACAAGAATATAAATTCAAGTAAATATTTCATAGTTTAGGGATAAATTTAAAGAAAATATTTCATACTTTCGTGATTAACTTTAAGAAAATATTTCATTCTTTAGTAGTTTACTTCAAAACATTATTTCATACTTTCGTGATTAATTTCAAGATAGTAGTTCATGCCTTCGTAATTCACTCTAAGAAATACTATGTTCTTTGACTAGCCAGATAGCACTACATTGGATCCCTCTCTGGTTACGGCTCGTTTTTCCTTATCCCCTTTCCCCACGGAGCTATTTTGCCTGTTGGAGAGTTGGGTTTATAGCAGTCTGCTTTTCCAAGTAGGGTTGTAGCTTAACTAGTAATAACAACTATAATAAGTATCTCAGAAATATTTCGTTTAATATTAGGCTCAGAAATCAAACAATTCTAGTTATTCAGGTTGTGGTGGCCTATGCGGTAACGTCCCTGACTGAAAACGTTATGCTGGGGTTCGAATCCCCCCTCAATCTCGCTAGTTCCTTTTGTCGCTACAACTTCACCATCCTTGTGAGCTAAGGATAGGGGTATGGTGAACCTATAGGTCAATCTGCTGAGTCATCAGCAGCCATTGCCTGGCTCTTCTTGGTTCTAATTCGGGTGGAGAGGGGTCTTGGGCGCTGATCATATGTATATATTGGATAGTCTATAGAGCATTGTCCTGCTTGATAGGGCGATGTCACTGTCCCTTGCCTCTGCCATTCTTGAGTGGCATTTAAACCTTTAATATATTGTTATACTACATATAAGTCATATGATATTCAATGAGGAAAAATATCAGCTTTAGAGTGAATTAAAAAACAAGTAAACTTATTGTAAAAATACTTTATTTTGTGGACGTCTTATTCTTTATGTTAGGCGAATAAGTTTGAAGCCCAAAGAAGCATTTTTGATGAAAAACTTTTTCCCTTCTTATAATTACTTTTTAAGTGGTATCAGAAGAGATAAAAACAATGGGGGTAAACTTTATACTTTATAAAAAAATTATACATTTCATTTAATAGCTTTCGAGTTTATGTGAGATTTACCACAAAGTTTTTGTAGCGGTTTTAAATTCATGATTTCTTACCTATTTTGTCAAAAACACACAATATGAACAGATAAATTATGGATATTATTTTGCAACAGCCACAAAATCTGAAATGAGATAAAAAAAAATCGTTTATTTGAAATTCATTTTCTGTGCAAAATCAGTTTGGTACCAAAAAGGAATATCTAAATCAGGTCTGTACTAAAGAGAATGATACAAAATCCATTTGGCACCAAAAACAACAATGCTAAATCAATTAGGTGCCAAAGAGATTAACCTCTAATCAGTTCGATGCCAAAAGGAATAAAGACAAGTCAGTTTAGCACCAAAAAGAATGGGGCCCCCCAAAAAAGGACGACAAGTTATGTGTGTGTATGTAAATACACAACACACACATACACACACACGCACACACATATATATATACATATATACATACATGTATATATATATATATATATATATATATATATATATATATATATATATATATATATATATATGTATATATATATATATATATATATATATATATATATATATATATATATATATATATATATATATATATATGTATATATATATACATATATATATATATATATATATATATATATATATATATATATATATATATATATATATACATATATGTATATATATATATATATATATATATATATATATATATATATATATATATATATATATATATATATACATATATGTATATATATATATATATATATATATATATATATATATATATATACACACACACATACACATATATATATATATATATATATATATATATATATATATATATATATATATATATATATATATATATATATATATACATATATATATATATTTATATATATATATATATATATATATATATATATATATATATATATATATATATATATATATATATATGCATTAAAACAATGAAAATCATGCAGCATAATCCAATTATTCAGTTAAGTGACGCTCAGTTAGTTGACAACACACGAGATCAAAACATAATTGTTGTTCCCCGGGATGACATCGAAAACCATTACATTGCAGGTGATAAATCGAGAGCTAAATCCTCTCAAATGCAGCTGTTCATTACCACTATCTCCCCAGAAGAGATTAATCATTAAGATTAATGGATTCTATATCACAAATCGACCTGATAAACCCATACAGAGAACTTTACATACTGTAGATATAATCAAAGACGCAAGGGGAAGATTTCAGCTGTTAGTTCTCTTCCTGCAAAGAAATTAAAATAATTTGATTCGTCTGAATATCTTATTATTTTGTTGTTATCAATGACAGATAAGATATGATGTAATACCTGTATTTATGCATGCTCTGAAATTAGGACGCTTGCGATAACGAACATTTCTCTATTGTTGTCAGAATATAATAGAGAATATAAAAATAATTTCTGAAATATTACTCTAGGACCATTGATAAAGAAATTTATGTCATGGATGAGATTAAATGAGAGGAAAAATATAATTAAACTTTGAGATAGATATCTTAGCCATACGTAGATAAGTATAATGATATTGTAAAAAATTAAAAAGGAATAAAACCGATATAGTTAATTTTTAGTAGATTTGAGAACAAAGCCATCAGGAGAATATTGGCAGTTAATTGGCAGGACGTGATTAGAAATGAAACTATAAGAGAGATTACCCGAGTGACATGTGTTGATGAGATCATGGTGAG
>NC_090744.1:4669738-4674738 GCF_036898095.1 Palaemon carinicauda | reverse complement strand
TTTCTACCCTTACCAAGAGGTAAGTAGCCACTGAACAATTAAAGTGCAGTAGTTAACTCCTTGGGAGAAAAAGAATTGTTATTTAATCTCAGTGTTGCCAGGTCTATGAGGACAAAGCAGAATCTGTAAAGAATAGGCCATACTATTCAGTGTATATGTAGGCAAAGCGAAATTGATCCGTAACCAGAGAGAAGGCTCCAATATAGTACTGTCTGGCCAGTCAAAGGACCCCTTAACTCACTAGCGGTAGTATATCAACGAGTAGCCTTTGAAGATTTAAAGGCCGCTCAACGAATGGCAGAGTTAAAGAGCAGTGACATTGCTCTAGCAAGCAGGACAATGCCAAACCAGCGGGTTGTAGTTAGGAAAGGGGGAGGGGGTGCGAGGGGTTGAACTTGTGTGGGGGATGGTTAAATACTTGGCGATAGATAAAGAAGTTCTCATTCACAGTAAACTATGATCAATATAATTTCATTAAACAGCATTAGAGTTTTACAAGAAACCTTAACCTCTTTTTCCTCACAGGAGGTGTTGCCATGAAGGTTTATCTTTCCGATTTACAGTTTGTATTCATGGGATGAGGTTGCAAGACTCTCACTTTAGATTATATTTGATAATCATAATTACAGTTACTGATCTGACCTGAATGACCAATTGCTTAACGTACATGTTAAAGCCAATGTTGTTATTTTTTTTTCTTTTTTTTTTGGGGGGGGAGGAGGTTTTCCTATCATTTTCCTTTAACAAGAAATATGAAAATAAAGAATTTATGGAAATTCCTATTTCGTTAACCAATAATTATTTTCAATATACTATAAACTCAAATGGAACATTCATGGCAAATAGAATATCAAATTGCTAATAAGTATGAAAGCTTTTAATATCCCAAATGAATGAAAGAGCATCTCTCTCTCTCTCTCTCTCTCTCTCTCTCTCTCTCTCTCTCTCTCTCTCTCTCTCTCTCTGTTCAAACCTTAATTACCATTTAACCCTATTCACAAAATGTCGCACAGCGATTGAAGGCTAATTAAAAAAATCCCATGGGATTTCTTGATTCTCCTTCGCGAAATTAAGAAAATGAAAATTCAAATTTGCCAATTGCGTTTAATGATCAATTTTACAATCTGAGACTTTCGTTTTTATTGCTTAAGAATCCAATTTTTCAGAAAAGCTGAACCCATAAATGTTCTTGTAATCTGTATGCTCATATTTCTTTTCTTTCTTTATCTGATTATATCTGTATTTCAATATTTATTTCTTTGCGTTTTGGTTTTCCTTTCTTTCTATTAATATAAATAAATTTTATATTATATCTGTTCTATTAAAAAAACTGTTTATTATTTTATATGGTTGTTTAAACTTCTTTGCATTTTTTCCTTGCTTCCATAGATAAATTTTCAGTAAAACCTATCTCATTAATGAAAAAACATTTATGATTTTATAAGGTTACAGTATATAAGTGCAATATAAATGCATCCTATTGATAAAAAGATTTTGTTATTTTATAAGGTTATATAAGTAAAGTATGGATGAAGTAAACCGAAGATATGATCATAGATATAATATGATAATTTCCAGGTGAGAAATTAGAGCATTATGAGTAAAATAAACTGAAGATATATTCATAAATATGGTAAAAGAATTTCCAGGTAAGAAATTATAACATAAAGAATGTGACAGTTATAACTACTTCACAGTTATTCAAACTATCTATTAATGTTTCATTTCCCCAAAACCGACTCCCTTAATATTTAACTCTACAATTATATCTGTTTTATGACTAAACACAAAATGTAATTTAACTCCAGAATAAAGTAAAAATGAAAACCTCTATATAACTTAACACTTTTCCGCGAAAGGAAACATTTTAGCATCAAATGACTTTGACTCCTTAAACAAATGCAAATATAGATCTTATTCACTCCTGGAATAAAGTCTCCACGAAGGGGGAGGGAATGAATGGGGCTTACGTCCTTATGACCGACACTTGAAATTCCATTCGATGGCTTTTGTTTAAAATCTGCTAAAATCTGCTAAAATCTGCTGGACTTGACTTCGAGGGGAAATCTGTTTATGGAAGAAGGGAAAGGGAGTGATGTAGAGACATAATTCATTCATACAAATATTTTATCACAGTTAATATGTATCCCACAGCTCGTTGTAAATATTGCACTATATTAACGTATGACTTAGTTGGGCAAATAGCCCTCTGTTATTATTATTTTTATTATTATTATTATTATTATTATTATTATTATTAGCAGTAGTAGTAGTAGTAGTAGTAGTAGTAGTAGTAGTCGTAGTAGTAGTAGTAGTAGTAGTAGTAGTAGTAGTATTTCGAGCGAACACTTTCCTTACAATGAACCTCATATTAAGACGAACGTAAAACGAGTGACCTCACGTCGAATCTCCAAATCTTCCTGGTCGTATCTCGGAATCCCTAGACCACCTAAAGTGAAGCTGAGGGCATTTCCTAAGGGACCATCAACGTGTGACGAGGTCTTGATTAAGACCTGATCTGTTGAGCGGTAGATATAAAAAGGAGATCTGATCGAACAGCCATTTGGAAATTGAATGCTTTGTAGCCGTAACCAATTCCACCGATTGGAAAATAGATCGCTTTTTTGGAAAATAGATCGTTTCTATTGGAAAATAGATCGCTTTTTGGGAAAATAGATTGCTTCTATTGGAAAATAAATTGCCTCTATTGGAAAATAAATCGCTTCTATTTGAAAATATATCGCTTCTATTGGAAAATAGATCACTTCCATTGGAAAATAGTTTGCTTCTTTTGGACAATAGATTACGTCTATTGGAAAATAAAACGCTTCTATTTAAAAATAAATTGCTTTTATTGGAAAATATATTGCTTCTTTTGGAAAATATATCGCTTCTATTCATGGTAGGATACTAGCCTGGAAAATAGTTCGCTTCTATTCATAGTAGGATATTGGCCTGGAAAATAGATTGCTTCTATTCATATTCGGATACTGGGCTGGAAAATAGATCGCTTCTATTCATGCTCGGATACTGGGCTGGAAAAAAGATTGCTTTTATTCATTCTCGGATACTGGCCTAGAAAATAGATCACTTCTATTCACAGTAGGATATCGGCCTGGAAAATAGATCGCTTCTATTCATGGTAGGATAATGGCCTGGAAAAAAGATTGCTTTTATTCATTCTCGGATACTGGCCTAGAAAATAGATCACTTCTATTCACAGTAGGATATCGGCCTGGAAAATAGATCGCTTCTATTCATGGTAGGATACTGGGCTGGAAAAAAGATTGCTTTTATTCATTCTCGGATACTGGCCTAGAAAATAGATCACTTCTATTCACAGTAGGATATCGGCCTGGAAAATAGATCGCTTCTATTCATGCTCGGATACTGGGCTGGAAAAAAGATTGCTTTTATTCATTCTCGGATACTGGCCTAGAAAATAGATCACTTCTATTCACAGTAGGATATCGGCCTGGAAAATAGATCGCTTCTATTCATGGTAGGATAATGGCCTGGAAAAAAGATTGCTTTTATTCATTCTCGGATACTGGCCTAGAAAATAGATCACTTCTATTCACAGTAGGATATCGGCCTGGAAAATAGATGGCTTCTATTCATGGTAGGATACTGGCCTGGAAAAAAGATTGCTTTTATTCATTCTCGGATACTGGCCTAGAAAATAGATCACTTCTATTCACAGTAGGATATCGGCCTGGAAAATAGATCGCTTCTATTCATGCTCGGATACTGGGCTGGAAAAAAGATTGCTTTTATTCATTCTCGGATACTGGCCTAGAAAATAGATCACTTCTATTCACAGTAGGATATCGGCCTGGAAAATAGATCGCTTCTATTCATGGTAGGATAATGGCCTGGAAAAAAGATTGCTTTTATTCATTCTCGGATACTGGCCTAGAAAATAGATCACTTCTATTCACAGTAGGATATCGGCCTGGAAAATAGATCGCTTCTATTCATGCTCGGATACTGGGCTGGAAAAAAGATTGCTTTTATTCATTCTCGGATACTGGCCTAGAAAATAGATCACTTCTATTCACAGTAGGATATCGGCCTGGAAAATAGATCGCTTCTATTCATGCTCGGATACTGGGCTGGAAAAAAGATTGCTTTTATTCATTCTCGGATACTGGCCTAGAAAATAGATCACTTCTATTCACAGTAGGATATAGGCCTGGAAAATAGATGGCTTCTATTCATGGTAGGATACTGGCCTGGAAAAAAGATTGCTTTTATTCATTCTCGGATACTGGCCTAGAAAATAGATCACTTCTATTCACAGTAGGATATCGGCCTGGAAAATAGATCGCTTCTATTCATGCTCGGATACTGGGCTGGAAAAAAGATTGCTTTTATTCATTCTCGGATACTGGCCTAGAAAATAGATCACTTCTATTCACAGTAGGATATCGGCCTGGAAAATAGATCGCTTCTATTCATGCTCGGATACTGGGCTGGAAAAAAGATTGCTTTTATTCATTCTCGGATACTGGCCTAGAAAATAGATCACTTCTATTCACAGTAGGATATCGGCCTGGAAAATAGATGGCTTCTATTCATGGTAGGATACTGGCCTGGAAAAAAGATTGCTTTTATTCATTCTCGGATACTGGCCTAGAAAATAGATCACTTCTATTCACAGTAGGATATCGGCCTGGAAAATAGATGGCTTCTATTCATGGTAGGATACTGGCCTGGAAAAAAGATTGCTTTTATTCATTCTCGGATACTGGCCTAGAAAATAGATCACTTCTATTCACAGTAGGATATCGGCCTGGAAAATAGATGGCTTCTATTCATGGTAGGATACTGGCCTGGAAAAAAGATTGCTTTTATTCATTCTCGGATACTGGCCTAGAAAATAGATCACTTCTATTCACAGTAGGATATCGGCCTGGAAAATAGATGGCTTCTATTCATGGTAGGATACTGGCCTGGAAAAAAGATTTCTTTTATTCATTCTCGGATACTGGCCTAGA
>NC_090744.1:4662238-4664738 GCF_036898095.1 Palaemon carinicauda | reverse complement strand
TAGAACGCAGACCTCCACCGCGGCATCTTATTTCTTAACCTTTTACTCGACCTTGACCTTGATCTTTGACCTTAACATGTATCAATTGGCGTGGATTATCATACATTCAAATATGAACCAAGTTTGAAGTCTCTGTGACAACGATGTCCAAACTTATGGCTGATTACGTGAATTGGACATTTTACTTGACTGTAACCTTGACCTTTGACCTAGACCTGCCAAAATTTAATTATTTCCAGCTTTTTACATTAGAGTTAATCCCTGAAAGTTTCATTACTCTATGGTTAAAATTAAGGGCAGGAAGCTGTTCACCAACAAACACACACACAAAAAACACATAAACAAGGCGTAAAACATAACCCCCTTCCAAGTTCTTTGGTGGAAGTAGTTACTATAATTTGATGAGCAGTATATTAACGTCTTCATATCTAGTTAATACAAAAGTTAAGAAAGAAAAAATGTAGGAAAAAAGAGAGACTTGAGAGAACAAGGAAGAGTTAACACCAGGTCAACTTTATCCCTGAGAGAAAGCCACATCAATGTCAGTGTCTTGGGTGAGAAGGAATCTTTTCTACGTATTCTGTTTATTTGTTCCCTTTGGAAGAGTTTTCTTGCGAAGCCTCTTCTATAAGACACACACACACACGCACACACATGCACACACACTCATATGTATATATATATATATATATATATATATATATATATATATATATATATATATATATATATATATATATATATATATATATATATATATATATATATATATATATATATATATATATATATATATATATATATATATATATATATATATATATATACATATATATTCTTATACATCCTTATGAACTTATACAACAGCTGTAATAAAAATGAGTTTGTTTCAACCCCTGCTACTGTAATGTTGAATAAACCTTGAAATAGGGAGGCTATTTCAAAGCAACCTAGGCTATAAGATAGACAGTAAGAGAGAGAGAGAGAGAGAGAGAGAGAGAGAGAGAGAGAGAGAGAGAGAGGGGGGGGGGGGGGTGTTGAAGCTAATGGCCAAGATACACTGTCTAATGAAGGTAAACAGTCGGATTGGACATAAACTGAGAGGTTCGTCATTTAAATGACCTTCTGAACTGCTACTGCAAATATCTGCCCTACGCATTTGGCGATGCTGTGTTGATCCATTATCCTTCTTAGTATTGTATGTTACAAATCGGTTCGAATAACGATTTTATAAAGAGGGGAACTCATTAGAGCACAGACCTCCACCACGGCAGCTTATTTCTCGTCTTTTTTGCTCGACCTTAACCTTGACCTTTAACCTTAACAGGGATAATTGGCGTGGATATTCATGCACTCAAATATGAACCAATTTTTGAAGTCTGTGACAACGATGTCCATACATATGGCTGATTACGCGATTTGATCATTTTGCTTTACCGTCACCTTCACCTTTGACGTTGACCTTTCAAAATTTAATCATTTCAAGCTTTTTACATAACGACTAAAATTGTGGCCAGGAAACTTTCCAGAAAGAAACTCACACACACATACAAACACACAAACAGGGGGTAAAACATAACCTCCTTCCAACTTCGTTGGCGGAGGTAATAAGCAATACAGACCGAGAGTATGATTCTAAAAACTTATAACAAGAAGATGAAAGAATAGAATTATGAATGAAGTTAATATCAGCTGTGTATAAATATTTAATCAATTCATTATATGAAATTGACTTATCAATCTTTCTCATTCATATCATGAAGTTGGTGTTGATTTTAAAAGGCAGAAAATATCAATTTCTTAGCTTTATTTCTAACCTGACTATTACGATCAACAAAGGCCCGTAATTACTATTTTTAGTCTACATATAAACATAAAATATTAGCCATCAATACATTTTATTAGAATATCATATTATCTAATAAAATGTTTATCTATTTTGAATATATCTGACTTTACCTGGGTAATCTTTGAAGCTAAATATTTTTTTTTTAATTTTCAATATTATTATTTGTAAATGGAGAGTGAGTACATTTTACAACTTTACACAAAAACAGACTACAATATTAATTCTTACACCATCCTTACATCTATTAGATTATCATGATACATAATGAAATATTTATCTATTTCGAATATATCTGACTTTATCTGGGTAATCTTCAAAGCTAAATATTTTAAAATAGGTTTCAATTTCATTATTTGTAAGTGTATAGTGAGTACATTCAACTAACATTTACACAAAAACAGACTACAATATTAATTCTTACACCATCCTTACATCTATTAGATTATCATAATTCATAAGGAAATATTTATCTATTTCTAATATATCTGACTTTATCTGGGTAATCTTCAAAGCTAATTATTTAAAAATTGTTTTCAATTCTATCATTTGTAAATGTAGAGTGAGTACATTCAACTACATCTTTACACAAAAACAGACTAAAATATTAATTCTAACACCATCCTTACAGCATGAACAATTGGTTTTGTCTAA
>NC_090744.1:4597238-4652238 GCF_036898095.1 Palaemon carinicauda | reverse complement strand
ATCATTTACCCAACTTACCTAACCTCTTCCGTTCCGACTCATTAGCAACCCTTACCTAACCTACACTCACCTAACCTGACCTGACCTGACCTCACCTCACCTCATCTAACCTAACCTAACCTAGTTTTACCTACCCTAACCTCACCTAACCTACCCTAACCTAACCTCACCTCACCTCATCTAGCCTAACCTAACCTAAGCTAACCTAATCCAACCCTATCTAACTGACCCTCACCTAACCTAACCTCACCTTAACTACCGTCACCTATCCAAACCTTACCTTAATTACTCTCTCCTTAATTACCTCACCTTAACTACCTTCACTACTCTCTCCTTAATTACCTCACCTTAACTACCTTCACTACTCTCTCCTTAATTACCTCACCTTAACTATCTTCACTACTCTCTCCTTAATTACCCCACTATAACTACCATCACTACTCTCTCCTTAATTACCTCACCTTAACTACCTTCACTACTCTCCTTAATTGCCTCACCTTAACTACCTTCACTACTCTCTCCTTAATTACCTCACCTTAGCTACCTTCACTAGTCTCTTCTTAATTACCTTACCTTAACTACCTTCACTACTCTCTCCTTAATTACCTCACCTTAACTACCTTCACTACTCTCTCCTTAATTACCTCACCTTAACTACCTTCACTACTCTCTCCTTAATTACCTCACCTTAACTACCTTCACCGTAACTACTCTCACCTTTACTACCTTTAGGTTACACATTCACATATATTGCTCCCGACAGGTGCTGTGCGAAGATTTAGTGATATCTGGCAACCAAACATGCAAAACTTTTGGGCATGCTAAGTTAAACTTGGTAAAAATTAGTGCAATTCAGATTTGTTGGCAGTATAGTACGGGTAGTTCCCAGGCAGGCCTGTATGCAATGAAATGCATACCATTACCTTACCTAACCGCACCTTACCTACCCTTAAACATTATCTACCCTACTTTACCTACTCATACCTTACCCTTGTCTTACATTCCCTATCCTTGCCTTACATTCCTACTCTTAGCTTCCCTACAATTAGATTCCCTACCCTTAGCTTATAATCCCTGTCTTACCTTCCAAATCCTTATCTTACCTACCCTTACATAACCTTACTTTTCCGTACCTTACCTAATCTAACATAGCCTTAGGTTACCTTACCTTACATAACCTACCCTAACCTTACCTATCCTTACCTTATCTAACCTATCCTTACCTTAACCTAACCTAACCTTAACCTAACCCCTAACCTACCCTACCCTAACCTAACCTAACCTAACCTACCCTACCTACCCTACCCTACCCTTACCTTAGCTAACTCACCTTATCATAGCTAAAACCTTACCTTACCTAACCTTACCTTACCTAACCAACCTTACCTTACCTTACCTAACCAACCTTACCTCACCTTACCTTACCTTACCTACCCTACCCTTCCCTACCCTAACCTACCATACCCTAACCTACCCTACCCTACCCTACCCTACCTTACCTTACCTTACCTTACCTTAGCGTAGCTAAAACCTTACCTTACCTTAGCTAAAACCTTACCTTACCTTAGCTAAAACCTTAACCTTACCTTACCTAACCAACCTTACCCTTACCTTACCTAACCAACCTTACCCTACCTTAGCTAAAACCTTAACCTTACCTTACTACCTAACCAACCTTACCCTACCTTACCTTACCTTACCTAACCAACCTTACTTACCTTACCTTACCTTAACCTAACCACCTTACCTTACCTTACCTAACCAACCTTAACTTACCTTACCTTACCTAACCAACCTTAACTTACCTTACCTTACCTTACTAACCAACCTTAACTTACCTTACCTTACCAACCTTACCTTACCTTACCACCTTACCTTACAACCTTACCTTAACAACCTTACCTTACTAACCTTACCTTACTTTACCTTAACTTACCTTACCTAACCAGCCTTAACTTACCTTACCTTACCTTACCAACCTTAACTTACCTTACCTTACCTAACCTACCCTATGAAGGTGAAATGGGTAATTCAAAATGGAGTGCCAATAAAGATTCTGCCATTGATAGGGTATAATCACTTCTGTTAAACTGTTTTTAGATCCTAATACCAGTGCATATACCCCCAACATCGAGAGGCTGTTATCAGGAATTTTTGTTGGAAAGTAAACAAGTCATATTTAAACTAATATCATCTGCAAATATGGTCATTCACCAGGTAAAAATATCTTTAACTTCAATTTTTCACAAAGCATTTTCCTCTTGCTTGACTTATATTTATACAGATTCATTAATTCAATAGAATAGAAGGTATGAACAGCACTGCAGCATTCTGCTAAAAGAAGCTACATTAAACCTTCACCTAACAGTAGAAAGGGGACTCCAATTAATAGTCCCCGTAGCTACAGAAAGATGACTGCTTTTGACCTGCGTAGTCTTGAGTAAGTAATTTAAATTTGTTACATTGGCCAGTGTTTTAACTGTGGGTTTATATATGAAACAGTTATGGAATTGGTAGGGCTATTCCAGGTTGTTGAAACTCCTTAGTCAATAAAGAGAAAAACCTAGAATCCTAGCATAGTGTGTGAGGCCCCAGTTAGGTGATAACTGAGAAGTGAGGTAAATGCAACTAGCTTTATTTCAACATGTCATGAGTTTATATACAGGGACTTATGAGAAACAACGTCACAAAAATTCAAATATGATAAAGCATAGGCTACCATGATAACTAGGTTGGTCTATCAAGAGTGCAGGGGAGAGTGAGTGATAAGATAAAAAATCAAAACCGTTACAGTGTACGAGCGTGCATGAAACACGCGCGGTATAATAGGTTATGTGGGTGTGGTTATGCAAGCTAAAATCCTTGTTTCTTGCTATTTTCTATATTTTTCCCAATATGGAGGCCATGGTTACCCAGGAAATACATGATATACAGTATAACTTTAATATTTTCCAATTAGTTTTCCTGCCACTAATTTATATTTGCTACTGATCCAGGGTTTATTATACTCGTTTTTATTTCCCTCCTAACCAGAAAACCCAGTCTCTCACTGGGATCCTCAATAGTTACTTGTTCCTACACGGATACAAACCATAGTCCTTTAATTACGAGATTAATTTAAAGGAATATGGAACTAGGCAGTTAAAGCTTATGATAAGGTGTAGGCAGTAGCTGGTAATTACCAGCGGGTGGCAGGGAAGTCTCCCCTCGTGCTAGTAACTGAGCATTTACTGTGAATCCAGTCACCAAAAACTCAGGCGTGTGATCGGCTTCTCTTCAAATTTAGCTCTTAGAGTTTTCTTTACCTCTTGAACAAGTCTCAAAGCCGGGAGATTTGCCTGTTTCCCTTAGCAAATCAGGTTAGCTTCTCCAGCATCTCCCTCAGGAGTCTCGAAACTTTCAGATCTTTCTTCCCTTGACGATACTGTACTACACTTTTAGATTTGATAACTCAAAGGGGAATAAAACTTTAGTGTCTTATCAATTGTCATTGTGTCTAAATTCTAGTAGCTGGCTAATATTCTGACTTTGAGTCAGACTTTTCTGATTATCCAACACCGATGGGTTCAAAAGAAGATGGTGTCAGGTTTAAATGATATGGTTGATATGAAAGCACTAATCTCATATTTACTCTGGTTATTAGCACTGTTCTTCCTTCAGAAGTTTTTGTTGAAGAACATCATAATATGGTCAAGTTGTAAGGTTCTCTTAAAGTATGAAGTTGAATATGCCAGTTGTCTTGATTATTAATCCATAAAAAATACTCTTATGTATCGAGAGGAGGCAAGGAAAAGGTGGGCGGAATATTTTGAAAGTTTGCTGAATGTTGAGGATAATAGGGAGGCAGATATAATTGCTGTTCCAGGTGTTGAGGTGCCAGTGATGGGAGATGAGAATGAGAGAGAGATTACAATAGATGAAGTGAGGAGAGCACTAGATGAAACGAGAGTAGGAAAAGCATCTGGTATGGATGGTGTGAAAGCTGAGATGTTGAAGGAAGGGGGTGTGACTGTACTTGAATGGTTGGTGAGATTGTTTAATATGTGTTTTGTGTTGTCAATGGTACCAGTAGATTGGGTTTGTGCATGTATTGTACCACTATATAAGGGTAAGGGAGATGTGCATGAGTGTTGTAATTCAAGAGGTATTAGTTTGTTGAGTGTAGTTGGAAAAGTGTATGGTAGAGTATTGATTAATAGGATTAAGGATAAAACAGAGAATGCAATCTTGGAAGTACAGGGTGGTTTTAGAAGAGGTAGGGGTTGTATGAATCAGATTTTTACAGTTAGGCAGATATGCGAGAAATATTTAGCAAAAGGTAAGGAGGTGTATGTTGCGTTTATGGATCTGGAGAAAGCATATGATAGAGTTGATAGGGAAGCAATGTGGAATGTGATGAGGTTATATGGAGTTGGTGGAAGGTTGTTACAAGCAGTGAAAAGTTTCTACAAAGGTAGTAAAGCATGTGTTAGAATAGGAAATGAAGTGAGTGATTGGTTTCCGGTGAGAGTGGGGCTGAGACAGGGATGTGTGATGTCGCCATGGTTGTTTAACTTGTATGTTGATGGAGTGGTGAGAGAGGTGAATGCTCGAGTGCTTGGACGAGGATTAAAACTGGTAGGCGAGAATGACCATGAATGGGAGGTAAATCAGTTGTTGTTTGCGGATGATACTGTACTGGTAGCAGACACAGAAGAGAAGCTTGACAGACTAGTGACAGAATTTGGAAAGGTGTGTGAGAGAAGGAAGTTGAGAGTTAATGTGGGTAAGAGTAAGGTTATGAGATGTACAGAAGGGAAGGTGGTGCAAGGTTGAATGTCATGTTGAATGGAGAGTTACTTGAGGAGGTGGATCAGTTTAAGTACTTGGGGTCTATTGTTGCAGCAAATGGTGGAGTGGAAGCAGAATTACGTCAGAGAGTGAATGAAGGTTGCAAAGTGTTGGGGGCAGTTAAGGGAGTAGTAAAAAATAGAGGGTTGGGCATGAATGTAAAGAGAGTTCTATATGAGAAAGTGATTGTACCAACTGTGATGTATGGATCGGAGTTGTGGGGAATGAAAGTGATGGAGAGACAGCAATTGAATGTGTTTGAGATGAAGTGTCTAAGGAGTATGGCTGGTGTATCTCGAGTAGATAGGGTTAGGAACAAAGTGGTGAGGGAGAGAACGGGTGTAAGAAATGAGTTAGCGGCTAGAGTGGATATGAATGTGTTGAGGTGGTTTGGCCATGTTGAGAGAATGGAAAATGGTTGTCTGCTAAAGAAGGTGATGAATGCAAGAGTTGATGGGAGAAGTACAAGAGGAAGGCCAAGGTTTGGGTGGATGGATGGTGTGAAGAAAGCTCTGGGTGATAGGAGGAGAGATGTGAGAGAGGCAAGAGAGCATGCTAGAAATAGGAATGAATGGCGAGCGATTGTGACGCAGTTCCAGTAGGCCCTGCTGCTTCCTCCGGTGCCTTAGATGACCGCGGAGGTAGCAGCAGTAGGGGAGTCAGCATTATGAAGCTTCATCTGTGGTGGAAATGTGGGAAGTTGGGCTGTGGCACCCTAGCAGTACCAGCTGAACTCGGTTGAGTCCCTGATTAGGCTGAAGGAACATAGAGAGTAGAGGTCCCCTTTTTGTTTTGTTTCATTGTTGGTGTCGGCTACCCCCCAAAATTGGGGGAAGTGCCTTGGTATATGGATGGATCGAGTTGATTATCAAGAGTCAGGTTATGACATAAAGTTGGAGAACATTTGGAGTAAAGATATTTTACTTTTCTTTCAGATATATTTGTTTACCTGCACATTTGGAATCCAAAAGTCAAGGCCAGGAAACAAAAAAACTTAGAAGTGGGCAACCAAATTCCCCCTGATAATATGAAAAGGATATGGAAACTAAAGGAATGTTGAAGAAACAAGATTAATTTGATCTTATCTATAGCAAAGCTGATAACGGGGATGGAGGCTGTTAAATTCAACTGGCATCAGTTTCAAGATAAGTTTGAATTTTATTTTATTCTCAGAAACTTGCATTTCGGTTAGGTTATAGAGTAGGTAGTGAATATCTATGAAAGGTAGAGATGTAAAGTGTACTGTAATGTTGAACATATAACATCAACAAGAATCCAGTATTGCAGAGATTCTCTTGAAAGAGAGATTGTTCTTGGATTATTATCTAGGGAGATGGTCATACATTTTGTCTTTGCTATGTATTATTAGTTTTATGTCTATAATATGAGGCCATTATAAATATACAATTAGTTTTCAAAATGTAAATCTTCAAAAACTTAGTAGCTAATGTCATATATAGTATACTTTCTTGTGTCAACAGATTTTAAACACTCGGCTTTTGAGCCATAGAAAGCCATATTTCTTAAACCTATTGAGTGATACTTATTTAAAAAATTATAATTGTAATATTGCCTTCAAATTCATAACATTATAGTAGAAAATAATATCAAATATTTTTTCAGTCAGCCATTTAATTTTCCATGCGTCCAAAACTGAAGTTATTCATAAACTGATTTTACCTGGGACCCATTGCTTAATATTTAAAGCAAGTCCACCATCCCCAATACCATATCCTCCAACGCCAATTGACGCCAAGGGCCTCGGTTAGATTTTGCCAGTCATCTCTATCAATACTTCTCCATTCATAATCTCACACTTCACTCCTCCATTCTTCATCTCACACTTCACGGCTCATAATCCTTAGCCATGTATGCCTGGGGCTTCTAACTCTTCTAGTGCCTTGTGGAGCTCAGTTGAAAGTCTGGTGAACTAATCTCTCTTGTGTGTGTGATTATGTGTTTGATCATTGAAAATATATTCAGAAGGTTATACGATTAAGGTACTCTATTTTTGGTTTTAGTAATTCAACTATCAGTTGTATACTGTATACGAAAATAGGCAAATCTATACGGGCTGTAGACAATTTTCTTTTTAAAAATATCGTTAGTGATCGTGCATCATTAAATTTAAAATTGTTTATGTACTAAAGGTTACTTAAACAAATCAGATGAATATTGAAATATAACGTTCTAAATAGAACAATTTACTAGTTTGTTAGTCAATTAAAAAAAATAATATAATAATTGCTTGGTGGATATTAATGAATTAATTACTTCAATATTGAGAAGTTTTGAGTTTAATACCACTGTAAATATTATCATTATTTCAATTACTTGAAACGTTCCTTATAATTTATATATGATTTTGTGCATAGCAATTGGTACATCAATTTCCATTTGTTAACCAAAAATCATCCTTTTTTTTTTTAAACGGTTAGTTTCAATCTAAGAACATTTTTTTTAGCAAACTTGGAATCAAATATGTTTCATATAGAATTTCAATTCTTTATTTACATTATATAATAAAACAGTTTTATAAACTGAATCTATTGAATGCATGTGCACTTGTTTTTATTGATTTTCATTAAAGAATAACAATGGAAAGCCAAATCAATATTAGTTTTTATAAGATATTTCATGTTTTTATGTGATATTTTATTATGTTTGAGTTCGCTTATCAAAGCGTCTTATTTTTCTTAAATCGTGAGAGGTTTTAATTCATAAAATATTTTCCAGGATAAAGATGGCTGCATTTTGAGATTTACAAATGACTGACAATAGATAAAATGGCAATGTCAATTATCACAAGAAAACTTCTGACATACCGTGAAAGTGGAACCTAGGCTCTGTGACTTCAAGAAGTGAAAAATGCACTCCATGGTTTGAGGTTTTGGGGAGAATTGAAATTTTTTCAAACATTTAGGTACAACTATTTACAGTGAGGCTTCAAGTACCAATGTATTACCTAATCAAAAACGTTAAAGTTAGTTGTTAAAATTTAATTGCAAAATTAATGACTTATATACACTCCATGGTTTTAGGTTTTAGAAAAATTGATAATTTAAAAAAAAAAGTACTGTAGCACTATTTACAGTGAGGCTCAAGTACCTTGATATCACCTAATCAAAAACGTTAAAGTTACCTGGTAAAATTCAACTGCAAAATTAATGATTTTCTATTAATCTTAACATCATTTGCTGCCTATGCCATATAGGTTTCTTTTTACATCATGTTGCTTAAATCTTCATTCTTGTAAATGTTACTGAAAGTTATTTAATTAGGAAATTTCAACAAAGAACAAAGCGTAAAATCAAGTTTTATACTTTATCTACAACTTAAAATATCATGGAATCACCACATTAACCACTTTAATCACTATCTCAGCTTTTTGCCATCTTACATTATGGTAAATTTACTATAAGCCTCAATATCAAATCTTACCCTAACTAATGTATTTTCATCAATTGAAAATTTTAATTATATTATTTTTTCGTATTTATGCAAGGTATAAGTATATTGGTATTGTCTTTTGTTTTTATTAGGACTATAAGATTATAGTACTTTATTTTAATTTGATTTGACCATAATGTTTTTATGTTTTTCTTTCGTCTAATCACATATGGAATAACGTTTTTATACTACTTGAATTTGTACTTAAGGGTAATCAGTAGCATTAATTTCAAAATAGCATCTGGAGTGACTCAAAAACATAATCATAATACTATTATAAAACTAAAAACAAATTAGCTGAAACTTTTGGTCCTGATATTAAATGGCTAGTTTTTTTCATACAAGCATTGTGGTATCTTTAAGTCATTTATTTTTTACAAAATGATATAGAAAATATTCAATCAGATCATATAGTATAATGTATGTTTATAAAACGATATTTTTCGAAGTTAACATATTTCATCTTGACTTTACCTAATACGCTCTTGTGACCTAATGTCCAACTGATCACCAGTTTCCCAATCAGGGGAGGTCCTATTGGGTGATGATCTGTTTTTATACAGTGATTTCAATTCTTCATTGTATTTCTATGATACTGTGCTTTGTGGCACCTGTTAATACTGGATTAAGTTTGATAGATTGGAAAGCTACTTGATAATTCGATGTCTTTAACTCTGTTTTTTAGCTTATGCTATTACAAGGTTTTATTTGGTTCCTTACTTCCCATTAGGGCTTCCTATTCTATAAATATTTGTCGGTCATTAAGCTTTGCCTTTAATTAGAACACATCATATGTACCTTGTGGAATGAGATTCCTAATCTGGCAGTTGATTCGGTGTAACTTCAGAAGTTCAAACTTGTAGTTAATGTTTTTTATGTTGAACAGATTGACATGAGTCTCTCTTCATAGTTTATTATGACATCTATTTTAACGTCTTTACTGACCTTAAGATATTTCATATTTTTTGGTCATTACTTTTCATATATAGTTTAATAATATCTCATTTCCTTTCATCATTGGGATATTTTCCACGTAGGAGCCCTTGGGCTTATAGCCTCCTGTTTTTCGAAATAGGGCTATAACTTAGCTACTATTACTACTATTTTTTCTTAATTCTCTGCTTAGAAGCACCATTTTTTGTGAGTAACCAAGTTTGAGCAGCAGTAATTTAGTTCCACTTTTTCTGATATGTTTGATGGTATCCTGCTCAATGAAGTCGAGTAATCGGGAGAGGAGAATTACACCTGGTTTACATTATTTGGTTAGATCATAATTCTTACCTTATGTAGAATAACTGGTTTTTACGTACAATGGTAAACTTTGCAAAGCTAGCAAGATGTTTATGTGGTTAGAGAATTATTATATATGAAGGTTCTGTCCAGAAAGTTATTTGCTCGAATAATCTTTGAGATACTTTAAAAAAAGACTTCTGTAGTCTCTCTTCAAGGATCTTGGTGAAGGATGATATTTTATCATTGGATAATTAATGATGGTTTAATCAGTTAGAAATGCCAGCATTTTTAAGGAATTGGGGCTTTCTACAAAATGTAAAGGCTATCTAGACTGAAAAATTATCCTTAATCAAGTCATGAAACATGATAATTTTAACTTTCTGAAAATATACTTTTCTTTTTGAGATAGGTTTATTGGGTAAATTTATTGGGAAATGTGGATTTCATTCAGATATGTAAGGTTTCCTTCAGATCTCAGTTTATCTGAGGGCTTCTTGTTTGTCCAAGGTATAGTTAAATCCTTTTGCTCCAGTGGTTACAGGATGGAAACTATTGAAATTGAATTTTAGTTCAGAATATTTCTAGATATCTGGAGAATAAAATTGTTTGATAAAATCAATAGCTAGTTCTTAATTATGGTAATAATTTTTCATGGTGGTTTCATGGATATTCACCTAAAGTACACCAGAACATCTATACTTTTCGTCTTTTGGACTCTTATTACTAGTTGTAAAACTTGTAAAGAAAATTATGTAAACTGTTATGATCTTCCCAACTCAGTTCGAAATATTTTCCATCATACATAGGTTTGCAAAGTTTTACAAGGCTTTTACAAGTTTCAGGCCTCTCTAGCTAACAGTTTTAAAAGGGCCAGTTTAGTTTCAAGAGATTTTTTAAGCTTTTCCTTGACTTTTTTTTCTTTATGAAGGGTTGATACGCTTTGGTTTGCAGTAAATTCAGATATCCTGTGTGTTTCCTCTTGGTTCTGTTGATCTACTCTGGACATTCATTACTCTACAGAGCTGTTTGTGAGCAATCCTTGTTTGTAGATCCTTTCAAATAATTCTGTTTTAAAAATATATTTTTTTATCACTTTTGATATGAAAGTATTTCTTTAGCGTTGAGACTTTTTCTGGCACTTTTCATTTATAAATGTCTTGCAGATTATCCCATGTTTTATGAATTTTCTGTGGACAAAGATTAGTTATTGGGTAATGCCTTGGTTTACCAAGCTTTTGTGGTTATAATCCTTAGTTCTGATTTCCTTAAAACTTCTTTCGTAGCACTCTTGGTCAATGGAGTTACATGAGGAACTCTTTAGCCAAGGATTGTGGAAAATTCAGGTTGAACACCCGTTTTTATGTTATTTTGGATACTCATTAGTTTATTCAGTAATCTTGGAATTCTTTATCCATTGAGTTATTTCTGGTGTCTTGATTCAAAAACTATCTGAACACTTATTTGATATACCAGTTTTGAGTATTTTTTAGCTTGTAGAATTTATTTTTTTGTATCCACTCTGTCTATGGAGTTATTACGAACATTTATATGGCCACTCATTGGATAATGAAGTTATCTAGGACGTTTCCTGATCTGAATGTTATTTGGATTTCCATAGTGCCTATGGAGTTATCTAAAGCAATCTTTTGTGCATGGAGTTACACAACTTGGTCTAAGGAGCTATTTTATTCATTCATTGGCTTGACTATTTCCTTACTGTTTGATCCATTCAGTTATTAGTGATCGTTCTTGGTCTTCGAAGTTTTTTTGGACACTTTCATCTCTAGTGTTAACTGGAACACTTAAATGGAGTAATCTGGAAATCCTTTATCTGTATAGTTATCAGAATGGTTTCTTGATTCAGTAAGCTATCTGGGTAATTATTCGACTTATTGGTTAATAGTAATCCCCGCTTGCATATTGTTTTATACCACACACTAGTTTATCCAGAACACCACTCTATCTATGGAGTCATTTGGGTCATATTCCTTTTTCAATTCAGTTATTCATGACATTTCTTGGTCTTGGAAGTTATTCCGGACACTTTTCAGTTTAGTGTTATTTAGAACACTGCTATGAGGTTGTCTTGGGTCCTCTTTAGATAATTAAGTTTCCTTGGACATTCCTTGATCTATAGACTATTTGGATCATTATATGGCTTATGGAATTATCTGAAGCAATCTTTGTGTATGGAGTTATCCATTACACACCTTGGTCTTTAGAGCTATTATGTGCTCTCATTGGATTGATTATTTCCTGTCACTTATTGTTTCCTTATTTGTAGTCAAGTAATGCCCTGTCGGGTACTCTTGTTTTCAAGAGTACCATTTTTCTTGTCAATCTTTGAGCTCCAGAGTTACTTGCCATTGCTCTGTAATTGATTGATTTTAGATTTTATATATATATATATATATATATATATATATATATATATATATATATATATATATATATATATATATATATATATATATCATTTTACTTATTCTTGATATTCAAAAGAGAACCTCTGTATCTGTGAAATTCAAGGTATATTATTCACATGTAGCTCAAGTTTTTCATCCTATGTTATCTGCCCAACGATCATAAAATAACGAGATTTGCTTCATCTCCTTTCGTTTCTTGAATAATAAAACATTAAGTCATAATATCATATAAATTTATTGTATATTGCTAAGGGGTAACTGTATATAATAATTAACGTCTGCTTATCTTCTATTGGAAATAATGTATTCCTCTTTTACAATTCTATGCTTTCTAAGGATGAAAACGAACTTGAATATTTCTTTTGATAGAAATAATATGGTATCTTATATTTCTTATTTTTAAAGTGCGAATAATCCTTAAGTATCAGTCAAATTTTGCCCCCAATATCTATTTACCTTTCATAATTTGGATTGCTTTACAACAGTTTTCTCTCTCTCTCTCTCTCTCTCTCTCTCTCTCTCTCTCTCTCTCTCTCTCTCTCTCTCTCTCTCTAAACCAGAAGGGAGTAGTGTCATCACTGCACCTCACAGGATTTTGTGTAGGCGTTATTGGCAGTGTTCCTTTAGGCCCTATTTGCCCTAGCTTTATTAACCTTCAACTCTACCTCCTCCTTCCCTTACCTTCATTCGTCCATCTTGCCGTACAAGCTCTTATAACGTTTACTTCAAAGTGAAGGTCCCAACTCGGGGCTATATTACTAAATTCAATCCAATCTCCCCTCAGGTAATATTCTTTTTTTTTTTTCTTTTTTTCTTTTTAGGTAGTGATTTCAATTGTTTTTTTATGTTACTTAGACTCTAAGATTGTTATTCATCGCTAATCAGTATAGCAAAAAGATCTAATAAATTTTGATCCTAGATATCAGTGTCTGATTTGATTATCATGAGAATTTTGCAAATATTGACTATTGGGACCTTTTACTATTTAAGTGTTATGAATTCCACTGCAAAGAATGAGGGATTTTTGTGCTAGTATTGAGTGATTGGTGTGAGATTCTTATCGAGAAGTTAGGTTGTTCTATTGGTTATTTCCTTTCAATGGGTCATGTCCCAAGATGGACATGGGAAGCGAGTTGTTTTTATCAGTATTTCCTTAAAGAATTCAGTCTGAAAGGATTTTAGTTACCGATTTTTTTATGTAGATACGTACAAATTAGGACTGCAGGTTTTTCATATAGAATTATGGTAGGTTTTATTTGTAATTTACGTAGCGTAGCTTCTGAAGGAATTTCATTTAACTGTGACAAAGTAAGAAATATACTTAATCCATTTAGTATGTAAAACACCCAGCCAGTCAGCCCAGTGACAAGCTTCAAACTCGAGTTTCTTAAAAAGATTTATTTTTTCCAAGATTATAGAACCCTCAGCTTCATTTCCAAAAACGTAGGACCCTCAGCTTCAGTAAACAGAGCATATGAAAAAGATGCAATTCTAAGGTTTTTCAATACCTTTTGCTATAGATTAATGAATATATTAGAGTAAAAAATCCCTTGAAATTTCAGTATAGGCCTAAATATTCTAGAATTTCTATGGTGACTATGTTTCTAACGTTAAAGTTTAGTTTTTTATATGAATTGATAATAAAGAATTTTTTTTAAAGATTAAATTCACGTTAGAGTTTTGAGGTAATAATTATGATTTACTGAACTATCTAATAAGAATGTTTCAGTCATCATGATAAATAAAAGATGATAATTCATCTTTTTGTTTATAGAGATTTGAGTTTAATGCTATTTTTATTAGTATATATTTTCCTAACAATAATTAGCTTATATAGAAGTTATATTTGCAGGTCCTGTGTTTGTCTATCAGTTTTTATTCTGATTTAAAACCCGTAATTGATTCATCATTATATAATGCCATTATATTGGTGAACTGCTCGATATTATTGATAATAAATGACACAATAATCTAACGATAAACTTGTCTTCGTTGGTAAATTTTAACTGCCTTATATTAAAGGTATTTAGGACACAAAGACGTTCATATTTAAAAAAAAATAATATATATGTTATTTAATGTGTTATTATTATTATTATTATTATTATTATTATTATTACCTGCTAAGCTACAACCCTAGTTGGAAGAGCAGGATGCTATAACCCCAGGGGCCCCAACAGGGAAAATAGCTCAGTGAGGAAAGGAAAAAAATGGAAAATAAAATATTTTAAGAATAGCAACAACATTGAAATAATTATTTATCATATGCTAATTTTTAGTCGAGGATATCATAATTTACTAGTGTTATCTCTGTCTGTCTGTCTGTCTTGTCAGACCTTATTCTTGCAACATTTAAAAAAAGAAAACAAAAACTTTTTAAACAATATCAATTTGGGTTCATCTTAAAGTCTGTTAATAACTGAAATTCAGAATATATTAAATCATTCTAATACCTAAAAATAGCTTGATCATAACTATTTTCGACCGTAACTCGTTGTATATTGTTATTAATAACTGAAATTCAGAATATATGAAATTATTTTAATCCCTAAAAATAACTTGATCATAACTATTATTGACCATAACTCGTGGTATAATGTTGTTAATAAATGAAATTCAGAGTATATAAAATTATTTCAATCACTAAAAATAGCTTGATCATAACTATTTTCGACCGTAACTCGTGGTATAATGTTAATAGCTGAAATTCAGAATGTATGGAATTATTTTAATCACTAAAAATAGCTTGATCATAACTATTTTCGACCGTAACACGTAGTCTAATGTTGTTGTTAACTGAAATTCAGAATGTATGAAATTATTTCAATCGCTAAAAATAGCTTCATCGTAACTATTTTTTACCGTAACTCGTAGTAAAATGTTGTTAATAACTGAAATTCAGAATGTATTAAATTATTTCAGTCACTAAAAATAGCTTGATCTTAACTATTTTCGACCGTAAATCGTGGTACATATAATAAATTTCACAGGACCTGCGTGAAATACGTATTGAAAGAGTTATCTCCCTTGATTATTGGCTGAGGATACTTAGTGAAGGAATATATGCTCTTGGTGGTATAATAAACGATATTAGCAGAGGATAGTATAGGAAATATATTCACTTATAAGATGAGGTTAGTATTATGAATAGTTATAAGATAATATATTAAAGGTTTATATGCTGAAGATAGTATATTGTAGTAAGAGATTATAAGCTGAAGATAGTATTTAGTGGGGTTGAATTTATTCAATTCTCTGGGTGTTTAAAAACAATTGAATTTCTAAGAGTAGGCCTATTGTAAATTTTTGAGGTATTGGTTATAGGCCTAAGTTTATTATTAAGAGTTATATAAACTTAGACAAATCTCTAGGTGTATAAAACAATTAAATCTCTAAGAGTATTGTGAATTTTTGTGATATTGGTTGTAGGCCTTAGTTTATTACTAGGAGTTTTATAAACTCAGAATGAAAACTTAATCTATCTCAAACTGTTGGTAAATATTCAATTAGAATAACGTCTCATAAAACTGTTTATTCGTTTGTTAAAAGAAAACAATTTTCATGTTTATTTTCTATATTCATATTTATATAAACTTTATATTATATGGTTTAGAATAGTACCCTTAGCTTTATAAAGTGTTCCAGGTTAGATTAGCTTTAAAATTTTCCTTTGGGTTTGTATTCGAAAACTTTATTACACAGCTAAAGTGATTCAGGTGTCCACATGTAAGATGAATGCGTACTTCGGTCCGATCTGACTGTCTGCTGGGAGGAGCAGCAAGGATGGTCAGGGCAGTAGTCTTGCACGGCTCTTCTCTTTTACCCGACTCAATCATGTGCATGAAATGGGACGAGACAGGGAGGCAACTTGGCATTTGTGACTCTTGACTGCTTTTGAGTGAGCTTCAGGTGTCTGTAGTAATGGATCGCTCTGAGATTGAACAAAGCTTGAAAATGACTCTCTTACTTCTATTAGAGTTTTAATTTGGTTTCCATTTTAGAAATATTAATAACTACTTCTTGTGTAAGTGTATAGTTTCATGTTTCATCAAAGAATTAACGTAGTTATAACAACTGAAATCTGCTTTATAGTAATGTAAATAATGATGTAAATGTTTTACCATTTAACTTGAGGAGAGCTAAAAAGTATCCCTGAAGCCTTTAAATCGCAATCCTGATAAAAAAATTTGTAAAATTATTAATAAAAAAGAAAAAAAAAAAGAAGGAAAAGGAAAGCATTCAAGGGCCTAGTAGCATTGCTTCATCAGAAAATTTTTTTTATTAAGTTTCTGGTTACTAGGTGGGAAAGGGGATGGCCTTGGTGGGCTTTCCTTTTCCTCCTTTATTTATTAATAATTTTATATTTATATTAGATAAAGCACTACTTCATTACACAGTCATGCAATATGTAACCCCAAATGCTGAGCTTCGAACGTATCTACGTTTTCAAAGAAAGAAAACGGATACTCCGGATAAACAAAGAAAACAGAATATTTGTCAAACAGTTCACATTGGATGATGGGTGACTCAACTAGGGGCCATTCTTTGTCGACTTGTGAACTTGATGACAAATGTCAAGTTTTCTTTTTATATAGGGAGTTTAAAGCTTCAGAAAATGGGCTTTCGTGAGTTTGATATATGTTATTGACTTCATAGTGTTTGTATTTCAGTTATATTACTAAACTGATTGCACTGAAACCTGTCTTATGTGACGTTAAACCTTCTACAATAAAAGTCTTTTATTTAGCCATATTGTGTTAGTTGGGAGGTTTGAGTAGATATTTAGGTATACTTGCGCACCTAAAATCTTAATTCAGTAACTTCAAGATTGAATAAGAGGCTTTTGAGGAATATTAACTAATGGAAATAACAATGTCATTTATTAGCATGACTTTCGTCAGGAAAAAAATCTATAAGACAACTGGATTAATAAGTGGACTGATCCAAAATGAAATACCGAGATACAGTTCGGCCATCTTGACTTTTTACTTTATATTCATAAAACACTGGTACTGCTGCTCTCATACCCCAGTAGGGGGGTGAACGAACTCTGTATGTGGGGGGTAAATAACAGTCCAGACGAACAAGTGGCTAGTTAAGAGAGAGGACTATTTCAAGAGCCTTTTGGCCCATTTTTTCGTGGGGAATAAGGCATTTTCTGCTGCTCGAAGGGGTAGGGGGCCGTATAGGGAGAACACTCAGTCATATGAGGTTTCATTTAGGTAGAAAACTCAACCAATCCGTTTTCTTTTTTTAATTTTTCTCCCTTTTTCTTTCATAATTTTTCCATGTCTATATTTTCATTTCAGGTTTTCTTATTGTATACTAGGGTAACTTTAATAAAAATTGTAATATAATTTTCATATGCATTTTATTTCGAAAATGTTACAATTTTCAAATACGGTAAAAATGACTTATTTGAAGTATATATAAATAGAAACAAATTATATATATCAATCACAGTTTTGAAATTTTACAATCAAGTGACATGCCCTATTAAACAGCCTAAATGCCAACAAAACATTCTAAAGTCAAGTTGAAATGATTATCTCAGATATTTTGTAAATAATAGGAGCTACTTGATAAGTATCGCCTGTTGCATAGATAATTGGTATAGACGAAAATACTTGTATCAAGAGCAAGGGTACTGAATGAATTTATGGCAAAAAAAGGGACAATACTAATGGTATAACCACCATTATATCAAATTATATAGTAGTAAAGGTCGATGTTCAACAATTGGACGTCAATGCTTAGTAATATGAACATTACTCACTACTTTTGTCATAGCTTATGGTCATTATAGTCAAGAGCTGGAAATTATTTACTCTTGATATAGTGTACAAATATCTTGTTCTAAATAGAATCAATAAACCCTTCCCAGCTCTGACCATTATGAACCTAGGATATGATAATAATAGTCAGTAATGCCCATATACTAAAAATTGACGTCCAAATGCTGGGTCATCTATCTTTAATTCAATATGTAGTTGTACCATTAGCAGTATTCACTATTTTGCTTCTTTGCCATAAGTTATCTTGCAGGACCCTTACTCTTGTATCTACAAGTATTTTCATCCAGACCAAATTTTCTTATACAATTGACATTACTTAGTAGCACTTATTATTCAAAACAAAGTATTTAAAATTCTTCACTGTACAGTTATGAGTTAAACAAGCATCTTACGTCTCAAGTTTTAATGATTAATATTTGTTTAATAAATTTGTAAATGACAAAACATAGCTTCATATATAAAAAGCAACTAGTTTTAAGCTTATGATATATACTTTGCTACACAAATGCGAAAAAATCCTTAATTACCATTTTCAATTCACGTCCTATTTATACTTTTCATTGGACTTGCAAAGCAATATTACCCATAAAACTTTTGAAAGGTTTACATAACCTACATTTCCATTATAGAAAATTTCAATCCCAAAACTACGATCTAATATCTTATTATGATTTCAAAAGTAATGAACTTAAAAATACTCAATCAAAATGCTGTGTTCAAATAAATCTCTCTGGCATTCACTAAATGTCAAGAAGAAAATCATATTTTTTTCTTTCAAGCCTACAGTAAATTGTTCTTCCTATTCTAAATTATTAATCACAACCCGATGCTTTGTGTAATTCCTCTTTTCTGACAATTCCTCCCTTTCTTGCAACTCCTCCCTTCCTGAAACTCTTCCCTTCCTGCAACTCTTCCCTTCCTGCAATTCCTCTATTTCTCAATTCCACATACTGCAATTACTCTTTCCACAATTCCCCCTTCCTGAAATTACTCCCTTTCCACAATTCCCCCTTCCTGCAACTACTCCCTTTCTATAATTCCCACTTCCTGCAATTACTCCTTCCCTTCAATTTCTCCCTCCTGCAACTCTTCCCTTCCTGCAATTCCTCCCTTCCTGCAATTCCTCCCTTTCTTGCAATTCCACCTTCCGGCAATTGCTCCCTTTCCACAATTCCCCCTTCCTGCAACTCTTCCCTTCCTGCAATTCCTCCCATACTGCAATTCCTCCCTTTCTTGCAATTCCTCTCTCAATTCCACCTTCCTGCAAGTACTCCCTCTCTACAAATTTCCCCTTCCTGCAATTACTCCCTTTCTACAATTCCCCCTTCCTGCAATTACTCCCTTTCCACAATTCCCCCTTCCTGCAATTACTCCCTTTCTTGCAATTCCTCTCTCAAAATTCCACCTTCTGCAATTACTCCATTTCCATAATTCCCCCTTCCTGCAATTCCTCCCTTCCCGCAATTCCCCCTTCCTAAAATTACTCCCTTTCTACAATTCCCCCTTCCTGCAATTACTCCCTTTCCCCAATTCCCCCTTCCTGCAATTCCTCCCTTTCTTGCAATTCCTCTTTCTCACAATTCCACCTTCTGCAATTACTCCCTTTCCACAATTCCCCCTTCCAGCAATTCCCCTTTCCTGCAATTCCTCCCTTCCTGCAATTACCCCCTTTCCTGCAATCTAAGAAATGCTGATTTGAAAATGCTTCACTGATGGCTTCCTCCTCTAAGACTATGATAAAATCTATGCTTCCCCAGAACTCAAATTTCTTTCATAAAACCATTTTAATATAAATTCGAGTTTGTAAAATTCTTTGAACTAAAGTTGTTATTAACTATATGGGCTATATTCTAGACTAAGAATACGAGGTAGTTAATTATATCTTTTGTATAGATATGCTAAGCTTAAAACCAATACACATGGTTATATACTTTTGATAATTATGTCAATGTTTTGAAACAAGGATGCTCGTTCACTGGATTGCAAAAATAAACAAACAGGATCTGCTACTGCAAATAAGCATTTGGAATCTAAATAGTGACGAGAATTATTAAAATATTGACGTTTTAGGAAAATTATGAATTTTACGGAAAACACAAACATTTGATATGAAGGTTTGATATTAAACTTACAAACACCTCAGAAAAAAAATTCAAAACAATCTGAAATTAGTTTATTGTGAATATAACCTTAATTCTATGAGAGAGAGAGAGAGAGAGAGAGAGAGAGAGAGAGAGAGAGAGAGAGAGAGAGAGAGAGAGAGAGAGAGAGAGAGAGAGAGAGAGAGAGAGAGAGAGAGAGAGAGAGAGAGAGACACGATTCCCTTCACAAATATTCTAAATGACCCTATTCATGACTTTCCTTACTACTTGTTATACCAGATTACATGCATTAGTTGCTCGTAAGAAATCTAAACTTAAGTAAAAAGCAAAATCTTGATTTAGTTGTCCCTTCGTCTCACTGTATAGCAAAAATTATTCAAATTACTGGGACTTTATATAAAATTTTCATTAAAGCTATACATTATTGCAAGAGGGAAGGTAATATGTCGACTATTTTGGAATAAAAAGTCAAATTCTTCAATCTTTTACTTTTCTAGTATATTGAATAATACTTACGCACGTGTTGGTTACTGAAATATGATAAGCTATCCCACCTACCACCCAGGAAAGAGAGCGTGCCACACTTTTTGGTCCAATAGCTTCTAAAGAAATCCTAGGTTCTAAGAAGACACATACCTAGAATCTAGGAGAACAGACCTAGATTTGACTTTTTGTAAAAGAACATTCAATGACAGTTGCTAAATAATTTGGTGACAAGTCTCTCGAGAGAAATGAAATGGTATACAGAAAGATGAAACGTTATAGATAACATAAGATAAAATGGTATAAAGGCGTGAAAGGGTAATAAACACACAAAGATGAAAGGGTATATGCAGACAAAGATGAAATGGTATAAAGACAAGAAAGGGTAATACAGACAAAGACGAAAGGGTATAAACAGACAAAGATGGAATGGTATAAAGGCGTGAAAGGGTAATACAGACACAAAATAAAAGGGTATACACAGACAAAGATGAAATAGTATAAAGACGAGAAAGGGTAATACAGACACAAAGATGAAATGGTATAAAGGCGTGAAAGGGTAATATAGACAAATATGAAAGGGTATATGCAGACAAAGATGAAATGGTATAAAGACGAGAAAGGATTATACAGACACAAAGATGAAATGGTGTAAAGGCGTGAAAGGGTAATATAGACACAAAGATGAAAGGGTATATGCAGACAAAGATGAAATGGTGTAAAGGCGTAAAAGGGTAATACAGACACAAAGATGAAATGGTATAAAGGCGTGAAAGGGTAAACCAGACAAAAAGATGAAAGGGTATATGCAGACAAAGATGAAATGGCATAAAGACGAGAAAAGGTAATACAGACACAAAGATGAAAAGGTATACACAGACAAAGATGAAATTGTATAGAGACATGAAAGTGTAATACAGACACAAAGATGAAACGGTATATGCAGACAAAGATGAAATGGTATAAAGGCGTGAAAGGGTAATATAGACACAAAGATGAAAGGTTATAGACAGACAAAGATGAAATTGTATAAAGACGTGGAAGGGTAATACAGACACACATGAAAGGGTATATGCAGACAAAGATGAAAAGGTATAAAGACGAGAAAGGGTAATACAGACACAAAGATGAAATGGTATAAAGGCGTGAAAGGGTAATACAGACACAAAGATGAAACGGTATAAAGGCTTGAAAGGGTAATACAGACACAAAGATGAAATGGTATAAAGCAGTGAAAGGGTAATAGAGACACAAAGATGAAATGGTAGGCTATAAAGGCGTGAAAGGGTAATACAGACAAGATGAAAGGGTATACACGGACAGAGATGAAATGGTATAAAGGAGTGAAAGGGTGATACACACACAAAGATGAAATGGTATAAAGGTGTGAAAGGATAATACAGACACAAAGATGAAAGGGTATATGCAGACAATATGAAATAGTATAAAGACGAGAAAGGGTAATACAGACACAAAGATGAAATGGTATAAAGGATTGAAAGGGTAAAACAGACACAAAGATGAAAGGGTAGATGAAATGGTATAAAGACGAGAAAGGGTAATACAGACACAAAGATGAAATGGTATAAAGGCGTGAAAGGGTAATACAGACACAAAGATGAAAGGGTATATGCAGACAAAGATGAAATGGTATTAAGACGAGAAAAGGTAATACAGACACAAATGTGAAAGGGTATACACACGAAGATGAAATGGTGTAAAGGGGTTTAAGGGTAATACAGACACAAGGATGAAAGGGTATATGGAGACAAAGATGAAATGGTATAAAGACGGGAAAAGGTAATACAGACAATAAGATGAAATGGTATAAAGGCGTGAAAGGGTAATACAGACACAAAGATGGAATGGTATAAAGGCGTGAAAGGGTAATACAGACACAAAGATGAAAGGGTATATGCAGACAAAGATGAAATGGTATAAAGACGAGAAAGGGTACTACAGACACAAAGATGAAATGGTATAAAGACGAAAAAGGGTAATACAGACACAAAGATGAAATGGTATAAAGACGAGAAAAGGTAATACAGACACAAAGATGAAATGGTATAAAGGCGTAAAAGGGTAATACAGACACAAAGATGAAAGGGTATATGCAGACAAAGATGAAAGGGTATATGCAGACAAAGATGAAACGGTATAAAGACGAGAAAGGGTAATACAGACACAAAGATGAAAGGGTATACACAGACAAAAATGAAATGGTATAAAGACAAGTAAGGTTAATACAGACACAAAGATGGAAGGGTATATAAAGACAGAGATGAAATGGTATAAAGACGAGAAAGGGTAATACAGACACAAAGATGAAATGGTATAAAGGCATAAAAGGGTAATATAGACACAAAGATGGAAGGGTAATATAGACACAAAGATGAAAGGGTATACACACACAATTATGAAATTGTATAAAGACGAGAAAGGGTAATACAGACACGACACAAAGATGAAATGGTATAAAGGCGTGAAAGGGTAATAGAGACACATAGATGAAATGGTATAAAAGATGAAAGGGTGTATACAGACAAAGATGAAATGGTATAAAGACGAGAAAGGGTGATACAGACACAAAGATGAAATGGTATAAAGGCGTAAAAGGGTAATACAGACACAAAGATGAAATGGTATAAAGATGTAAAAGGGTAATACAGACACAAAGATGAAAGGGTATATGCAGACAAAGATGAAAGGGTATATGCAGACAAAGATGAAATGGTATAAAGACGAGACAGGGTAATAGAGACACAAAGATGAAAGGGTATACACACACAATTATGAAATTGTATAAAGACGAGAAAGGGTAATACAGACACGACACAAAGATGAAATGGTATAAAAGCGTGAAAGGGTAATAGAGACACATAGATGAAATGGTATAAAAGTGCGAAAGGGTAATAGAGACACAAAGATGAAATGGTATAAGGGCGCGAAAGGGTAATACAGACACAAAGATGCAAGGGTATATGCAGAGAAAGATGAAATGGTGTAGAGACGAGAAAAAGTAATACAGACACAAAGATGAAATGATATAAAGGCATAAAAGGGTAATATAGACAGAAAGATGAAAAAGTAATACAGAGACAAAGATGAAAGAGTAATACAGACACAAAGCTGAAATGGTATAAAGACGATAAAGGGTAATGCAGACACAAAGATGAAATGGTATAAAGGAGTGAAAGGGTAATACAGACAAAAAGATGAAAGGTTTTATGCAGAAAAAGATGAAATGGTATAAAGACGAGAAAGGGTAATACAGACACAAAGATGAGAGGGTATACACAGACAAAGATGAAATGGTATAAAGGCGTGAAAAGGTAATACAGACACAAAGATGAAAGGGTATATGCAGACAAAGATGAAAGGGTATACACAGACAAAGATGAAATGGTATAAAGACGAGAAAGGGTAATACAAACACAAAGATGAAATGGTATAAAGACATGAAAGTGTAATACACACAAAAAGATGAAACGGTATATGCACACAAAGATGAAATGGTATAAAGGCGTGAAAGGGTAATACAGACACAAAGATGAAAGGGTATACGCAGACAAAGATGAAATGGTATAAAGGCGTGAAAGGGTAATACAGACACAAAGATGAAATGGTATAAAGGCGTGCAAGGGTAATACAGACACAAAGATGAAACGGTATATGCAGACAAAGATGGAATGGTATAAAGGCGTGAAAGGGTAATACAGACACAAAGGTGAAAGGGTATATGCAGACAAAGATGAAATGGTATACAGACGAGAAAGGGTAATGCAGACACAAAGATGAAACGGTATAAAGGCTTGAAAGGGTAATACAGACACAAAGATGAAATGGCATAAAGCCGCGAAAGGGTAATACAGACACAAAGATGAAATGGTATAAAGTCGTGAAAGGGTAATACAGACACAAAGATGAAAGGGTATACGCAGACAAAGATGAAATGGTATAAAGGCGTGAAAGGGTAATACAGACACAAAGATGAAATGGTATAAAGGCGTGCAAGGGTAATACAGACACAAAGATGAAATGGTATACGCAGACAAAGATGAAATGGTATAAAGACGAGAAAGGGTAATATAGACACAAAGATGAAATGGTATAAAGGCGTGAAAGGGTAATACAGACACAAAGATGAAAGGGTATACACAGACAAAGATGAAATGGTATAAAGGCATGAAAGGGTAATACAGACACAAAGATGAAATGGTATAAAGGCGTGCAAGGGTAATACAGACACAAAGATGAAATGGTATACGCAGACAAAGATGAAATGGTATAAAGACGAGAAAGGGTAATAGAGACAAAGATGAAATGGTATAAAGTCGTGCAAGGGTAATACAGACACAAAGATGAAAGGGTATACACACACAAAGATGAAATGGTATAATGGCTTGAAAGGGTAATACAGACACAAAGATGAAATGGTAGATGAAATGGTATAAAGACGAGAAAGGGTAATACAGACACAAAGATGAAATGGTATAAAGGCGTGAAAGGGTAATACAGACACAAAGATGCAATTGTATAAAGGCGTGAAAGGGTAATACAGACACAAAGATGAAACTGTATATGCAGACGTAGATGAAATGGTATAAAGACGAGAAAGGGTAATACAGACACAAAGATGAAAGGGTATACACAGACAAAGATGAAATGGTGTAAAGGCGTGAAAGGGTAATACAGATACAAAGTTGAAAGGGTATATGCAGACAAAGATGAAATGGTATAAAGACGAGAAAGGGTAATACACACACAAAGATGAAATGGTATAAAGGCATGATAGGGTAATACAGACACAGATATGAAATGGTATAAAGGCGTGAAAGGGTAATACAGACACAAAGATGAAACGGTATATGCAGACAAAGATGAAATGGTATAAAGACGAGAAAGGGTAATACAGACACAAAGATGAAAGGGTATATACAGACAAAGATGAAATGGTATAAAGACGAGAAAGGGTGATACAGACACAAAGATGAAATGGTATAAAGGCGTAAAAGGGTAATACAGACATAAAGATGTAAAAGGGTAATACAGACACAAAGATGAAAGGGTATATGCAGACAAAGATGAAAGGGTATAGCCTATGCAGACAAAGATGAAATGGTATAAAGACGAGACAGGGTAATAGACACACAAAGATGAAAGGGTATACACAGACAAAGATGAAATGGTATAAGGACGAGAAAGGGTAATACAGACACAAAGATGAAATGATTTAAAGAAGAGAAATGGTAATACAGACATAGAAGAAATGGTATAAAGGAATACAAGGGTAATATAGACACAAAGATGGAAGGGTAATATAGACACAAAGATGGAAGGTTAATATAGACACAAAGATGAAAGGGTAATATAGACACAAATATGAAATGGTATAAAGACGAGAAAGGGTAATACAGACACAAAGATGAAATGGTATAAAGGCATGAAAGGGTAATAGAGACACAAAGATGAAATGGTATAAAGGCGTGAAAGGGTGATACAGACACAAAGATGAAAGGGTATATGCAGACAAAGATGAAATGGTATAAAGACGAGAAAGGGTAATACAGACACAAAGATGAAATGATATAACGGAATAAAAGGGTAATATAGACAGAAAGATGAAAGAGTAATACAGACACAAAGATGAAAGGGTATATGCAGACAAAGATGAAATGGTATAAAGACGAGAAAGGGTAATACAGACACAAAGATGAAATGGTATAAAGGCGTGAAAGGGTAATACAGACACAAAGATGGAATGGTATAAAGGCGTGAAAGGGTAATACAGACACAAAGATGAAATGGTATAAAGGATTGAAAGGGTAAAACAGACACAAAGATGAAAGGGTAGATGGAATGGTATAAAGACGAGAAAGGGTAATACAGACACAAAGATGAAATGGTATAAAGGCGTGAAAGGGTAATACAGACACAAAGATGAAAGGGTATATGCAGACAAAGATGAAATGGTATTAAGACGAGAAAAGGTAATACAGACACAAATGTGAAAGGGTATACACACGAAGATGAAATGGTGTAAAGGGGTTTAAGGGTAATACAGACACAAGGATGAAAGGGTATATGGAGACAAAGATGAAATGGTATAAAGACGGGAAAAGGTAATACAGACAAAAAGATGAAATGGTATAAAGGCGTGAAAGGGTAATACAGACACAAAGATGGAATGGTATAAAGGCGTGAAAGGGTAATACAGACACAAAGATGAAAGGGTATATGCAGACAAAGATGAAATGGTATAAAGACGAGAAAGGGTACTACAGACACAAAGATGAAATGGTATAAAGACGAAAAAGGGTAATACAGACACAAAGATGAAATGGTATAAAGACGAGAAAAGGTAATACAGACACAAAGATGAAATGGTATAAAGGCGTAAAAGGGTAATACAGACACAAAGATGAAAGGGTATATGCAGACAAAGATGAAAGGGTATATGCAGACAAAGATGAAACGGTATAAAGACGAGAAAGGGTAATACAGACACAAAGATGAAAGGGTATACACAGACAAAAATGAAATGGTATAAAGACAAGTAAGGTTAATACAGACACAAAGATGGAAGGGTATATAAAGACAGAGATGAAATGGTATAAAGACGAGAAAGGGTAATACAGACACAAAGATGAAATGGTATAAAGGCATAAAAGGGTAATATAGACACAAAGATGGAAGGGTAATATAGACACAAAGATGAAAGGGTATACACACACAATTATGAAATTGTATAAAGACGAGAAAGGGTAATACAGACACGACACAAAGATGAAATGGTATAAAGGCGTGAAAGGGTAATAGAGACACATAGATGAAATGGTATAAAAGATGAAAGGGTGTATACAGACAAAGATGAAATGGTATAAAGACGAGAAAGGGTGATACAGACACAAAGATGAAATGGTATAAAGGCGTAAAAGGGTAATACAGACACAAAGATGAAATGGTATAAAGATGTAAAAGGGTAATACAGACACAAAGATGAAAGGGTATATGCAGACAAAGATGAAAGGGTATATGCAGACAAAGATGAAATGGTATAAAGACGAGACAGGGTAATAGAGACACAAAGATGAAAGGGTATACACACACAATTATGAAATTGTATAAAGACGAGAAAGGGTAATACAGACACGACACAAAGATGAAATGGTATAAAAGCGTGAAAGGGTAATAGAGACACATAGATGAAATGGTATAAAAGTGCGAAAGGGTAATAGAGACACAAAGATGAAATGGTATAAGGGCGCGAAAGGGTAATACAGACACAAAGATGCAAGGGTATATGCAGAGAAAGATGAAATGGTGTAAAGACGAGAAAAAGTAATACAGACACAAAGATGAAATGATATAAAGGCATAAAAGGGTAATATAGACAGAAAGATGAAAAAGTAATACAGAGACAAAGATGAAAGAGTAATACAGACACAAAGCTGAAATGGTATAAAGACGATAAAGGGTAATGCAGACACAAAGATGAAATGGTATAAAGGAGTGAAAGGGTAATACAGACAAAAAGATGAAAGGTTTTATGCAGAAAAAGATGAAATGGTATAAAGACGAGAAAGGGTAATACAGACACAAAGATGAGAGGGTATACACAGACAAAGATGAAATGGTATAAAGGCGTGAAAAGGTAATACAGACACAAAGATGAAAGGGTATATGCAGACAAAGATGAAAGGGTATACACAGACAAAGATGAAATGGTATAAAGACGAGAAAGGGTAATACAAACACAAAGATGAAATGGTATAAAGACATGAAAGTGTAATACACACAAAAAGATGAAACGGTATATGCACACAAAGATGAAATGGTATAAAGGCGTGAAAGGGTAATACAGACACAAAGATGAAAGGGTATACGCAGACAAAGATGAAATGGTATAAAGGCGTGAAAGGGTAATACAGACACAAAGATGAAATGGTATAAAGGCGTGCAAGGGTAATACAGACACAAAGATGAAACGGTATATGCAGACAAAGATGGAATGGTATAAAGGCGTGAAAGGGTAATACAGACACAAATGTGAAAGGGTATATGCAGACAAAGATGAAATGGTATACAGACGAGAAAGGGTAATGCACACACAAAGATGAAACGGTATAAAGGCTTGAAAGGGTAATACAGACACAAAGATGAAATGGCATAAAGCCGCGAAAGGGTAATACAGACACAAAGATGAAATGGTATAAAGTCGTGAAAGGGTAATACAGACACAAAGATGAAAGGGTATACGCAGACAAAGATGAAATGGTATAAAGGCGTGAAAGGGTAATACAGACACAAAGATGAAATGGTATAAAGGCGTGCAAGGGTAATACAGACACAAAGATGAAATGGTATACGCAGACAAAGATGAAATGGTATAAAGACGAGAAAGGGTAATATAGACACAAAGATGAAATGGTATAAAGGCGTGAAAGGGTAATACAGACACAAAGATGAAAGGGTATACACAGACAAAGATGAAATGGTATAAAGGCATGAAAGGGTAATACAGACACAAAGATGAAATGGTATAAAGGCGTGCAAGGGTGATACAGACACAAAGATGAAATGGTATACGCAGACAAAGATGAAATGGTATAAAGACGAGAAAGGGTAATAGAGACAAAGATGAAATGGTATAAAGTCGTGCAAGGGTAATACAGACACAAAGATGAAAGGGTATACACACACAAAGATGAAATGGTATAATGGCTTGAAAGGGTAATACAGACACAAAGATGAAATGGTAGATGAAATGGTATAAAGACGAGAAAGGGTAATACAGACACAAAGATGAAATGGTATAAAGGCGTGAAAGGGTAATACAGACACAAAGATGCAATTGTATAAAGGCGTGAAAGGGTAATACAGACACAAAGATGAAACGGTATATGCAGACGTAGATGAAATGGTATAAAGACGAGAAAGGGTAATACAGACACAAAGATGAAAGGGTATACACAGACAAAGATGAAATGGTGTAAAGGCGTGAAAGGGTAATACAGATACAAAGTTGAAAGGGTATATGCAGACAAAGATGAAATGGTATAAAGACGAGAAAGGGTAATACACACACAAAGATGAAATGGTATAAAGGCATGATAGGGTAATACAGACACAGATATGAAATGGTATAAAGGCGTGAAAGGGTAATACAGACACAAAGATGAAACGGTATATGCAGACAAAGATGAAATGGTATAAAGACGAGAAAGGGTAATACAGACACAAAGATGAAAGGGTATATACAGACAAAGATGAAATGGTATAAAGACGAGAAAGGGTGATACAGACACAAAGATGAAATGGTATAAAGGCGTAAAAGGGTAATACAGACATAAAGATGTAAAAGGGTAATACAGACACAAAGATGAAAGGGTATATGCAGACAAAGATGAAAGGGTATAGCCTATGCAGACAAAGATGAAATGGTATAAAGACGAGACAGGGTAATAGACACACAAAGATGAAAGGGTATACACAGACAAAGATGAAATGGTATAAGGACGAGAAAGGGTAATACAGACACAAAGATGAAATGATTTAAAGAAGAGAAATGGTAATACAGACATAGAAGAAATGGTATAAAGGAATACAAGGGTAATATAGACACAAAGATGGAAGGGTAATATAGACACAAAGATGGAAGGTTAATATAGACACAAAGATGAAAGGGTAATATAGACACAAATATGAAATGGTATAAAGACGAGAAAGGGTAATACAGACACAAAGATGAAATGGTATAAAGGCATGAAAGGGTAATAGAGACACAAAGATGAAATGGTATAAAGGCGTGAAAGGGTGATACAGACACAAAGATGAAAGGGTATATGCAGACAAAGATGAAATGGTATAAAGACGAGAAAGGGTAATACAGACACAAAGATGAAATGATATAACGGAATAAAAGGGTAATATAGACAGAAAGATGAAAGAGTAATAGAGACACAAAGATGAAAGGGTATATGCAGACAAAGATGAAATGGTATAAAGACGAGAAAGGGTAATACAGACACAAAGATGAAATGGTATAAAGGCGTGAAAGGGTAATACAGACACAAAGATGGAATGGTATAAAGGCGTGAAAGGGTAATACAGACACAAAGATGAAATGGTATAAAGACGAGAAAGGGTAATACAGACACAAAAATGAAAGGGTATACACAGACAAAGATGAAATGGTATAAAGGCGTGAAAGGGTAATACAGACACAAAGATGAAAGGGTATAAAGGCGTGAAAGGGTAATACAGACACAAAGATGAAATGGTATAAAGGCGTGAAAGGGTAATACAGACACAAAGATGAAAGGGTATAAAGGCATAAAAGGGTAATACAGACACAAAGATGAAATGGTATAAAGGCATGGAAGGGTAATACAGACACAAAGATGAAATGGTATAAAGGCGTGAAAGGGTAATACAGACACAAAGATGAAAGGGTATATGCAGACAAAGATGAAATTGTATAAAGACGAGAAAGAGTAATACAGACAAAAAGATGAAAGGTATAAAGGCGTGAAAGGGTAATACAGACACAAAGATGAAAGGGTATAAAGGCGTGAAAGGGTAATACAGGCACAAAGATGAAATGGTATATGCAGACAAAGATGAAATGGTATAAAGACGAGAAAGTGTAATACAGACACAAAGATGAAATGGTATAAAGGTGTGAAAGGGTAATACAGACACAAAGATGAAAGGGTATATGCAGACAAAGATGAAATGGTATAAAGACGAGAAAGGGTAATACAGACACAAAGATGAAATGGTATAACGGAATAAAAGGGTAATATAGACAGAAAGATGAAAGAGTAATACAGACACAAAGATCAAAGGGTATATGCAGACAAAGATGAAATGGTATGAAGACGAGAAAGGGTAATACAGACACAAAGATGAAATGGTAAAAAGGTGTGAAAGGGTAATACAGACACAAAGATGAAAGGGTATAAAGGCGTGAAAGGGTAATACAGGCACAAAGATGAAATGGTATATGCAGACAAAGATGAAATGGTTTAAAGACGAGAAAGTGTAATACAGACACAAAGATGAAATGGTATAAAGGTGTGAAAGGGTAATACAGACACAAAGATGAAAGGGTACACACAGACAAAGATGAAATGGTATAAAGTCGTGAAAGGGTAATACAGAGACAAAGATTAAAGGGTATATGCAGACAAAGATGAAATGGTATAAAGACGAGAAAGGGTAATACAGACACAAAGATGAAATGGTATCGAGGTGTAAAAGGGTATTATAGACACAAAGATGAAAGGGTACACACAGACAAAGATGAAATGGTATAAAGACGAGAAAGGGTAATAATGACACAAAGATGAAACGGTATAAAGGCATGAAAGGGTAATACAGACACAAAGATGAAATGGTATAAAGGTGTGAAAGGGTAATACAGACACAAATATGAAAGGGTACATGCAGACAAAGATGTAATGGTATAAAGACGAGAAAGGGTAACACAGACACAAAGATGAAACAGTATAAAGGCGTGAAAGGGTAATACGGCCACAAAGAATAAAGGGTATATGCAGACAAAGATGGAATGGTATAAAGACGAGAAAGGGTAATACACACAAAGATGAAAGGGTATACACAGACAAAGATGAAATGGTATAAAGACGTGAAAGGGTAATACAGACACACATGAAAGGGTATATGCAGACAAAGATGAAAGGGTATAAAGATGTAAAAGGGTAATACAGACACAAAGATGTAAGGGTAATACACACGCAAAGATGAAACGATATAAAGTTAATGTAATTAAAGGTTATATTCACATATAATTTAATATACATCAATATACATATTGTAGAATGAATTTCAACCAATTGCTCAAATTATGATTGTTACTTTTCCCTTCATTCAGTCACATTTAGATAACTTATTTACAGCATTTTACACAATTTTAAAAATGATAAGGCCATCTAGAGGAAATTGACATTATATTTAACATCCAGTTAATCAAAACTGAAAACATGACCAGGAAATTCCCAAGCAAAAACTCCTTCCTCATTTACATTTGATGTCTTAATTGACTGTTAATTAAATTACCTCTTTCCAAAATCACTTTCAATAATATATATAAAATCAATTCATTAAGATCACATATAATATTACTGGCTAATTATTCTAACAGGTAATAGGAATTCCTCATCATTCAGTATATCAGGTATCCATCACTTAGTTTAAAGCAAACTAAACGAGCAACTAATAATCAGGAAATTGCAATCAATTTCAAGTGAAAAAACTCATAAATGTTGATCTGGACCTAATTCTTGGTGTTTACAAGTCTACTATAAAAAAATAGCCATATCTATACGTGTAAATTTTAACTTAAAAGATGCACAAAATTAAAAACTAACAAAAACTGGCTTCATATGCACTGGCATTTTATAACTCGAAGCGAAAAAAATATAGCTATTTTTACTAATTCTACTTAATAGCTTCAATAATTAAATTGACGGCTTACAGAAATAAACACTTTGATAAATAAAAATGGAATCAATCTGGCAACATTGTTCTAAAAATGTATATTACTTATTTTCAGTAACTACTAGTTTTTTTATATTCAGTTAGTGATTGGCATTGAACCTATGGGATATAAATGGAGTGACCATCGTAACACAGTAATTGCTATTAAACCTATGTGATATAAATGAAATGAACACTAACAGTTAGTAATTGCTACTGAACCCATGGGATATAAATGGAGTGACCATCGTAACAGTAATTGCTACTGAACCCATGGGATATAAATGGAGTGACCATCGTAACAGTTAATAATTACTGTTGAACCTATAGGATATAAATAGGATGACCATCGTAACAGTTAGTAATGGCTATTGAGCCTATGTGATATAAATGATTGATATTAAACCTAAGGGTATAAATGGAGTGACCATCGTAACAGTGATTGCTATTGAACTTATTGGAATATCAATGGATTAACTATCATAACACATTGATTGCTATTGAACAAAAAATACAAATGGAGGGACCATCGTAACACATGACCCACAAAATTGGTCAATTAAGCATTTCATGATATTTGCAATATAGTAGTGTTGTTATGATGTTTCAGAAATGCTTGATGATAGACTGGCCTCTTCAGTTGAGACTATTTGGTTCTTGCTTGCAAACTTTCTGTAAACTTTTCCTGTTAAAAATCGAAGAGCATTCGCTGCTGATCTTCATCATAAGTGCATACTTGCTGTTTAATTTTCTGTATGGAGCAGGAGGATACAAATAGTTTCCTCCTTTTTTTTTTAGGGTTATAGTCTGAAAAATAAATAAAGGATGTTAATTACACAGATATTTAGGTCTTATCAAAATATTTTACAGTGCACTACTATATCAACATTATATATTTGATAAAATGTTCTGCATGATCAACTATAATTACGAAATATTCTAATGTATTAAAAACAAAATAGAGGAAATAATAACAAACTAGACATGTCCATGAGATTTATAATAGGAAATATTATAACCAAAAGAATATCTTGTAAACGTGGAAAAATATTGTCTTCTATATCCTAATAATGAAAAATCAGTCTACCTTATTGACTGACCTCAGGTCATCCAGTGTCTAATAGGAGCTCCCCCTAATCCTTAGGAGCTCCCCTGATCCTTAAGAGCTCCCCCAAATCCTTAAGAGCTCCCCCTAATCCTTAGGAGCTCCCCCCTAATCCTTAGGAGCTCCCCCTAATCCTTAGGATTGATTGATTGATTTAAAGTTTTCAGGCATCCTGACATCTAAGGTCATTGACGCCGGTAACATATAATTTATGTATACAAAAATGAAAAATAAAATAAAATAAAAAATAAAATAAAATAAAAAATAAGAGTATTCAATTAAAATCATAAAAGTTGAATGCCATAAAAGTTAAATAGTTTTCAGAAGACCTGCTTCTGGAATAAATCTAAAAACGCCACTTGCATAGTAGGACACATCATTTCCAAGAATCTTGGCAAGGATGAACCTGCCACCCTCACCTCGAGCCTCAAACAAATATCTATTCCTCAAGTTATTATAATTGGGGCATTCGGTCAACAAATGCCTCACTGTTAGAGGTACTAAACAGGCGTCACAATACGGTTGGTGTTGGCCCTTCAGCAGAAACTCGTGTGTCAACCGAGTGTGACCAATACGGAGACGACAAAGAGATGTCTCCCCTTTTCGGGGCATCATATTATACCTCCAAGGAGATATGTCATTTGTTACCTCTCGCATTTTATTCCCATATAGGCTATTCCATTGCTGTTGCCATTTATTGCAAACCAATTTCTTGATGTCAGGTAAGAAATCATTACAGCAACTCGGATGCAGCCTTCTTAGCCAGTGAATCTGCCTTCTCATTCCCAGACACACCTACATGTGCTGGAACCCAACAAAATTGAACTGTTATACCTCTCCGTCCAATAATAAAAAGCCATTCTAAAATCTTTAAAACTAGAGGGTTATTAGAATTAAAAACTTCTATAGCTTGAAGGACACTCCTTGCATCACTAAAAATTGTAAAATTACCCTCCTTCTCCAACGCTATTTTCTCAATAGCGGTTAATATGCCATACAGTTCGGCAGTAAATATGGAAGTTGTCAGAGGAAGTGCACCTCTACAATTAAAACCATTACTATGTACTCCAAATCCAACGCCAGCATCAGATTTGGAGCCATCAGTATAGATAAGAGTTGATCTCTATGTTCTTTAACATGTTCATTAAAAAGAGACCTGGCTTCTACGTCTGACATATTCTTCTTATCTCAAATAAAATATTTACAAAAAGATATCTCTGGTAACTTCCATGGAGGCGTTGATGATACCTTGAATGGATGTACCTTATTTCTAATTATATCCAGACTATTTAATAATCGTTTCACCGGAAAGCCATAGGTTGAGGAGATTTTGGGTGCAACTCAAAGTATGATGCGTGTCTTACAAGGCTTGCAGTCTTAAAGGCTAGAGAGTTAGGGAGTCTTTGCAATCTAAACCAATACCGAATAATGGAAGACATTCGGTAAAGGTCTAGAGGTAACTCTCCAGCATCAACAAGGAGACTTGGGATAGGCGAGGTTTTAAAAGCTCCTGTAGACAATCTAATACCTGCATGATGTATCGAGTCTAATATTTTTAACCGGCTTGGGGTGGCTGAAGAATATATTTCACATCCATAACTAATTTTGGAAAAAATCAAGGCCTTGTATAATTTGAAAATAGTATTGCGGTCTGCCCCCCATGATGTATGGGACAATACTTTTAAGATATTCAGAGCTTCAACACATTTAGCTTTTAACGCTTTTAAGTGAGAAACCCATGTAAGCCTACAATCAAATATCAAACCTAAAAATTCAGCTTCACTTGCACATGGTATCCGTTGACCTTTAATGTATATATCCGGTCTGGATGTACTCCCCGGATACGACAAAAATGGACAATGGTAGTTTTACTTGTCGAGAACTTAAATCCATTCATGTCAGCCCACTGGATAATTTTATCAATAGAGAGTTGGATTTTTCTTTCAACCATTGCCATTCTAGTGCCAGAAAATGATATTGAGAGATCATCCACAAATAATGTTGAGAGAACATCCCGGGGAATGACTGAGGATATCCCATTAATTGCTAGTGCAAATAGGGTTACACTCAGCACACTCCCCTGAGGAACTCCTCCTTCCTGACACTTACTCTCTGATAGAGTTTCCCCCACTCTCACTTGAAAAACTCTATGTGAAAGAAATGACTGAATAAATAGTGGTAGTTCTCCTTTTAATCCTAGTTCATGAATTGTTTTAATGAACTAGGAGCTGTATCGTTGCAAGTAGCAAGTGCGGAATCAAGTTCTCTTTCAGTAAAAGGAGAATTATACGATTCTTCCCTCCTGTTGCAAAATTTAAAATTTTCTTTTCTTCAATGCTCCTGTACTGGTGACCAGGAGCTGCTACACTCTTGCACGATACATTTGAAAAATGGTCAGCCAGGGCATTGCTAACTTCATTTCCTTCAGTCACAAACTGACCATTCACTTTCAACACTGGTGGTGGGTTCGGGGTAAATTTGCCTGCAATTTTTTTATTTTCCTCCATACAGAAGATGGTGGTGTTCTACTATTAATGGAGGCAACAAAAGCCACCCAAGATTGGCGTCTAGCTTCTTTCATGGCACGACGGAACTGTGCTCTACACTTTTTGTATGATATCAAATTTTCATCAGTACAGTGTCTACGCAATCTAGTCAGGGATTATTTGGTGACTCTGTGCAAGGCTAGTAATTCTGAGGACCACCACGGGACTGGTCGTCTTTTGAATAGTCCTGTTGTTTTGGGAATCAAATTGATTCCTGCTGTATGAAGAGTTCCATTCAGTAGGTCTATGGCATCATCAATACTTTCAAACTGTTCTGCTCTCCCTTCGATTTCACTTAGCTCAGAAAACTTAACCCAGTCTGCCTTGTCTAGATTCCAACGTGGCGATCTTTGCAAAGGCGGACCCTTCTTGGTGTTTATAATGATTGGTGCATGATCACTAGTATGCCAATCATCTAATGTCCTCCAATCAAAATCAAGAAGGCAGTTAGAGCTTGCAATTGAAAGGTCAATGCATGACAAAGTACCTGTCTGAACATGGAAGTGCGTGGGCTCTCCTGTATTAAGGAGCCCCACATCCTCATTCTCCACAATTGATGAGATAATATTGCCCCTTGTGTTGGCCAAAACATCACCCCATAAAGGATGTCTACCATTCATATCTCCCAGTAAGAGAAAAGGTTGAGGGAGTTGTTGAATGACCTCTGCTAAATCATCATATAAAATATTATCATTTGGAGGTAAGTACAGAGAGCATATTGTATATTTTCTCCCTATATCAATATGTACAACAACTGCCTGCAGGGTTGTACGTATAGACATAGGTATTTGCGGAACATCTCGATGAATGTACATGAGACTTCCGCCATGGCTCCCTGCTTGTTGATTATATGGTGTTCTATAGCTAACATACTCTCGAGGACTAGGAGTGTTAGAATCAAGCATACTTTCCTGTAGACATACAATTATGGGGGAATGCTCATGAATTAGGAGCTTAAGTTCTTCATATTTCGCCCTCAACCCCTGACAGTTCCATTGCAGAATGGAGGACAAAATATGGATTATTTCTGGAAGACATCTTGGATGAGGTCTTCCCATTAGCAGTTTTTAATCTAACATTATTACCTATAGGTTTCTTCAGAGGTGGTCTTGTTATGTTGGGTTTTACATTTCTGTTTTTCTTTGTATCCTTTTTATCTATTTGTTGAGGTGGATGGTGGACCTCAACTTGAATTTCTGATTTATTCAGTTTATCTTCTGGTTCATTAGAAACATCAACAGACAAAACATCAAATTTATTTGATGTCATAACCTTAACGTTTCTAATGGAGGATGGAGAGAGAGATGGAGGTCTCTCTTTTTACGATTAATAGATGGTGGGATTCGAGGTTTTTGCACCTTTCCCACAACAGGTGCATCAGGTAAGTTAGTCTTAAGTGGAACCTCCATCAGATCAGGCAAGGACATGGCCTGAGAGAGGTTTGTATTATTTTTTGTAATGGCGGCTGAAGGCTGTACAGCACTGGGCAATGACCTAGTGTTAATACACCGTGGTAAAGCCTCAGGAGGTATTATGGTTACCTCGATATTTGACATTTTGTCAGATAGTATACTTTATTTTTTTAGCTATTGGCAGCGCTAGGTTGGTTTGATTTCAATGCCTTAGCATATGTATTTGATTTATTTAATGGTCTTTTGGCATGGGTCACACTTAAATGTTCTAAGTTTGATTTGTTGAGGGCAGCTTCCTCCAACTTATATAGCTCGCAGCTCTTGTCTGTGGATTTGTGATTCGAGCTGCAATTTAAACACCTGGCTCCAAGTGCACACTCTCCATGGTAAGATTTGGAGCAAATACCACACATCTTCTCATTTCTGCAAACTTTGGACGGGTGCCCAAATTTAAAACAATTAAAGCATTGCAATGGCTTCTGCTTGAAGGGTCTTACTTTAATCCTTTCGTTCTCGATAATAATATGAAAAGGTACATCAGCATCCTGGAACGTAAGGATTATCATTGATGTACCTGGGACTTTATGAACTTTCCATACATTTAATGGACACATGGCCAGTATCTCCCCCTCTGTAAAATCATATAGATCTCTGTTAAAAACTACGCCCCTTCTGTAGCTAAAATTTAGGTTGGGTTTGACATCTAACTTAATGTCATCATTACTTATTTTCATATTGGACAATATTACCGACTGTGTACTGGATTTGGCATGGATAAGGAAACTATTTTTTCCGAAACGAGATATATCGCCTGGTGCAATAGTTCCTACTTTTTTCTGAATCAATTTGCATATTTTAAAATAATTCCCTGTAACACCCTTTGATTCAGCTATAAGCCACATCGGTGGTTTTGGATTTCTCTGGGAGGGCATAACTAAATCTGCGTCTTTTTCCAACCAATCGGCAGGCCTGTACACATCCAATTCTTTTGGTACCTTATCGCAGAGGGCAGCTGCGACATTCAAGTTATTAATTTTAATATTATTCAAGTTACTTATTGCACTAAATGCTTCGTCATAACTACTATAAGATATCCATGAATCCTAAGTTTCAGCTTAAAGTTTCATCCTTATTTCTTTTATGCATCCATAGCATTCAAATGCTTTACAATGATCATCATAATTTGTCTCTATTGAAATTTGTGTAACATGGAAGATTCGAAGTTTCCTCGTGTTACCCAAATTACTTGATTTAGAAATATCAGTAGAATGGTCCTTTCCCGTTCCGAGGTCATCAACAGAGCTTTCCCTTATCACATTAGCAGAGGTCTTCAACAGTGCCGGGGGAGAGTCAGCGTATCCAGGGGATGGGGGTTCGTTCCTTAAAGAATCCATTAGAGAAAGAGAGAGAAAAGGGTAAGTTTGATGTACCTGCTCGAGAATGTTAGGCCATCACACATCGGAAAGGAAATTTACACTCTCCACGATCGGCACAATGAGAGTATACTTCCCAGATGGTCCACTCCATACCCTACCCAAAGGATAGCATCAAAACAGATATAGAGGCACAGGTGTAAGCTGAACCGCCTGTTAGGACTGAGACCAAGAAATTATGGAATCATCCTCCCCATATCTATAATGACGGGCTTCCGGCCAAAAGCCGAGAGTCCTACCCCAAGCATTGGATCCCCCTGGATTCCGAAGACCCAACACTTGAGAATAGTTCCGCCAAAAAAGTCCAAACCATCTTCGGGATGGCTGAAATCATCCAATACTCTTACATATAGCTTTGAATGCAAACACCTCCCAACCGTGATACCTCCTCCCACTCATCAAAGCAGGCAGCAATAAAGGATGTATGAACATCCCCGCCGGGGCTACAATGGATGTAAAAACATCCAAGCCATAGGAGAAAAAAAAATAATAAATATATGTGTACATAATATATACACACATATAGAGGGAAATTTTTCTCATAGAGTTTGGAAAGCAAGACTAAAGAAAATTTATGATATTAGGATAAGGTCAAAGTAATATTGAGAAAAAGAAAAAGGTGAAAGAGAGAAATTTAGATTCGAACTGGGGGAGCAATTTCACCATGTTTCAGCACGGGAATGAAATGCCGTGCTGAAGCTCAATGACTTCATCAAGGCATTCTCTCATTAAGAGGGTAATCCTTAGGAGCTCCCTCCAATCCTTAGGAGCTTTCCCCAATCCTTAGGAGTTCCCCCTAATCCTTAGGAGCTTCCCCCTAATCCTTAGGAGCTCCCCACTAATCCTTAGGAGCTCCCTGTAATCCTTAGGAGCTCCCTCTAATCCTTAGGAGCTCCCTCTAATCCTTAGGAGCTCCCTCTAATCCTTAGGAGCTTCCCCCAATCCTTAGGAGCTCCCTCTATTCCTTAGGAGCTTCCCCCAATCCTTAGGAGCTCCACCCTAATCCTTAAGAGCTCCCCTAATTCTTAGGAGCTCCCCATAATCCTTAGGAGCTCCCCACCAATCCTTATGAGCTCCCTCTATTCCTTAGGAGCTCCCTCTATTCCTTAGGAGCTCCCTCTAATCCTTAGGAGCTCCCCCCTAATCCATAGGAGCTCGCCCTGATCCTTAGGAGCTCCCCCTAATCCTTAGGAGCTCCCCCTAATCCTTAGGAGCTCCCCCTAATTCTTAGGAGCTCCCCCTAATCCTCAGAAGCTCCTCCCTAATCCTTAGAAGCTCCTCCCTAAAACTTAGGAGCTTCCCCCTAATCCTTAGGAGCTCCTCCCTCAAACTTAGGAGCTGCCCCCTAATCCTTAGGAGCTTCCCCCTAATCCTTAGAGCTCTTCTTAATCTTTCAATTAATCCCTGAAATTTTCTCCAAGAGACACTGAAAATATCTATGAAAAATTAAATGCACAAATTCTAAGGAAAAATAGGTGTAGAATATTACTCTGTATAAGAGAGAACAGTTCTCTGCAAATGATTGATTACATGTCGTGTTTTCATTCTAATAAAAAAAAAAAACTATCTGCTACTTCCTAAATTTATCAAGTAAATTATAATTTTTGTAATTGAAATACCATTTTAAATTTTCCCTATATATTGCCCAGATCCTCCTTGAGTAACTGCAGCTATCTTATAATATTAAGTAATTAGTTTAAGTAAATTTTGTGGTTGAAATCTTCAATCAATTAACCAACTCATTACCTCTGCCAAGGAAGTTGGGAGGAGGGAGGAGTCTATGTTTTTGCCCGTCTGTTTGTAGTTTGTGAAAAACTTCCTGGCCACAATTTTACTTAAAGAGTAGCGAAACTTTCGGGGATTAATTGTTATGTTGAGACGTGAAAGTGATTCAGTTTTGAACGTCTGAGGTCAAAGGTCAAGGTCAAGTAAAACGTTGACCGAATTAACCTTATCTTTAACCACAAGTTCTCACATGGTTATAAAATGACAAATTTCGTAGATAATTTGTATTTTTCCTACCATACAAACCTTAGCTATTTACATGGGGTATTATTTTGGCGGAGCTGAAATGACGAGCCATTAAAATTTAACGAGGGTTAACTACCCCCTCGCTAATTAGCGGGGGGTAGGGAAGGGGTAGCTAGCTACCCCTTCCCCCCTCACACACTGTGAATAGCTCAATTCACTTAAAGGTAGGACTTGACTTGGGGGTCAGGGCTGGCGGGTAACATTTGCGTAAATAGCTAAGGTTTGTATGGTAGGAAAAATACAAATTATCTACGATATTTGTCATTTGTTCCGTAACCTAATACAAACCACGCTATTTACATGGGGTGACTTACCCTTAGGAAGGGCGGAAGGTCCCCAGCCCTCTGGCTTCGGCTTTACCTGGGGGCTCCAACTCCGAGTTGTAGAACTCAAGGAATGGGAGCCCCTAACCCTCACACGTTGTCATGTTTGACCATCGTGCGGCCTACCAGGATGTGTGTGAAGGAAAAAAACGTGACTCGTCCTAGGAAGTTGACCTGGAGTTCTATGTGGAACTCTAGGCTAGGACGTTCCCAATACCACCTCGTCAGGGTATGGGAGACGCGACAGTAATAAGGCTAATACTAGGAGCACAAGGAAGCATGGTTTACCTGCAGAGGTTGAGGTCAGCTGCGCAAAGACCTGGATGCTGCTATCCCCAAGAGAGGGGAGAATGAAGAAAGAAGTAAGGGCCAGACATACTCTTTCAAACACGCAGACTAAAACCGGGTAACAATGCCCTCAACCTTCTGCTACTTGTCCAATAAGGAGCCTGAGGTTAGACCAGCTGTTGTGCAGCCACCACAGGACCGATAGAAAATGTATCAAGGTTCCTGTGGGTCACGTCTTGCAGGTAGTGGGCTGTGAACGTCGTCTGACGTTTCCAGACCCCAGCTTGTAGAACCTGCGTCACAGAGAAGTTTCTCTTGAAGGCCAGGGACGTAGCAACACCCCTGACGTCGTGAGCTCTGGGACGACGTGACGGAGGAGAGTCGGGATTCAAGGTGCTGCTTATCACCTTTCGAATCCATGAAGAGATGGAGTTCTTGGTGACCCTCCTCTTTGTCCCCCCTGTGCTCAAAAACAAAGCTTGCACATGAGGACGGGCTGCAGCTGTTCTCTTGAGGTAGCGCCTCAGACTCCTGACTGGGCACAGTAACAGATGGTCTGGGTCATTTGTTACAGAACGTAGACTCGTTACCCTGAAGGAGTCGAATCTTGGATCCGACACCCTAGGGTTTTGAGTCTTATCAATGAACTCAGGGACGAACCTGAACGTTACCTCCCCCCATCCCCTTTAATGGGCAACGTCGTAGGAGAGACCATGAAGTTCACTTACTTGTTTGGCCGAGGCCAACGCGAGTAGGAACACCGTCTTCCACGTTAGGTGGCGATCAGACGCCTGGCGTAATGGTTCAAAGGGAGCTCTTTACAGAGCCCTGAGCACTTGAACCACGTTCCAAGGAGGGGGTCTGACTTCTGACTGGGGGCAAGTAAGCTCATAGTAGCGTATGAGTAGAGAAAGTTCCAACGAAGAGGAAATATCCACTCCTTTCAGCCTGAAGGCTAAGCTTAAGGCTGAGCGATAGCCTTTCACCGCCGAGACCAAAAGGCGTTTTTCCTCCCGAAGATAAACAAGGAACTCCGCTATTGTTGGAATAGTGGCATCGAGCTGAGAGAAACCCCTTCCTCGACACCAACCACAAAAGACTTTCCACTTCGCCTGGTAGACGCTGGCAGAGGATTCTCGCAGGTGCCGAGACATCCTGTCCGCAACCTGTTGAGAAAATCCTCTCTCCGTGAGGAGTCGCTGGATAGTCTCCAGGCGTGAAGCCGAAGCGAAGCTACGGCCTTGTGGAAGATGTTGCAATGTGGTTGTCTGAGTAGCTCGTGACATGGAGGGAGTTCTCTTGGGGGTTCCGTTAGGAGTTGCAGAAGATCCGGGAACCATTCCGCATGATGCCATAGCGGAGCTATGAGAGTCATGGAGAGGTTGACCGATAGGTTGGCCTTGTTGAGCCCCCTTCTCATTAGACAAAAAGGTGGGAAGGCGTAAACGTCCATGTTGTCCCACCTGTGTTGAAATGCATCCTGCCAGAAAGCCTTGGGGTCTGGGACTGGAGAGCAGTAAAGGGCCAGCCTGAAATCCAAGGCTGTCGCAAACAGGTCCACAGTCGGAGAACCCCACAAAGTCAGGACTTTGATGGCTATCTGAGGATCCAAAGACCACTCGGTACTCACTATCTGCGTTGCCCTGCTGAGGCTGTCGGCGAGGACATTCCTCTTGCCAGGAATGAAGCGAGCTGACAGTGAGATCGAGCGGGTTTCGGACCATCTCAGAATCTCTACTGCAAGATGGAATAGCTGTTGCGAGAAGGTACCTCCCTGCTTGTTGATATAAGCCACTACTGTGGTGTTGTCGATCATCACCACCACGGAGTGGCCCGCCAGGGTTTGTTGGAACTGTTGAAGAGCCAGAAAAACGGCCTTCAATTCTAGCAGGTTGATGTGGAGGCCCCTTTACGATTCTGACCAAAGGCCTGAGGCTCTTTGGTTCAGAATGTGGGCCCCCCACCCTAGATTTGACGCGTCCGTAAACAGAGTCAAATCTGGGGGGAGGACGAGGAGACCTGCTCCCTTCCGTAGGTTCTCGTCGTCCAGCCACTATCGAAGATCCGCCCGTTCCGAAGGTCCTATGGGAACTAGGAAGTCCGGGGAATCGTTTCCCTGATTCCATCGCGACTTCAGCCGCCACTGAAGGGATCTCATCCTGAGGCGGCCGTTTGGAACAAGACAAACCAAAGATGATAGATGGCCTAAGAGACGTAATCACAGTTGGGTCGGAAGCTCTCCTTATCTGAGGAAAGGTTCTGCTACCTTCCTCAGCCTTGCTATCCTTTTGTCTGATGGAAAGGCTTTGTGGAGAATCGTGTCTAGTTTCATGCCTAGGTATACCAGTTTCTTCGTAGGGAGCAGAGAGGACTTCTCGAGATTTACCAAGATCCCTAGATCTTGACAAACTTCCAGAAGCCTGTCTCGGTGTCGCAGAAGGGTCGTCTCCGAGTCTGCCAGGATTAGCCAGTCGTCCAGATAACGAAGGAGATGGATGCCGTTCCTGTGAGCCCACGACGAGATCAGAGTGAACACCTTGGTGAACACCTGGGGTGCCGTGGAGAGACCGAAACACAGCACCTTGAACTGGTAGGTCTTGCCGTCTAAGCCGAATCTTAAGTACTTCCTGGAAGACGAATGGATGGGGATCTGGAAGTACGCGTCCTTCAAATCTGGAGTGCACATAAAGTCTTGTGGTCTCACTGCAAGTCTGACCATGTCCGCTGTCTCCATACTGAAACGAGTTTGTACGACAAACTTGTTCAGTGCTTAGAGGTCGATGACCGGTCTCCAGCCTCCAGACGCCTTCTTTACAAGAAAGCTTCGACTGAAGCAGCCTGGGGAGCCGTCGTCGACCTCCTGGAGAGCATCCTTCTTGAGCTTGGTCTCGACTTCTGCCCGGAGGGCCAACCCCTTTGCCGATCCCAGGGCATAGGAGTTCAACGACACTGGATTCGCTGTCAGGGGAGGTAGAGATGTTGTGAACGGGACGCGATACCATTGACCGATCACAGAGACCGTCCAAGGGTCGGCCCTGAGTTGCTGCCACCTCTGCACGCAACTTTTTAGGCATCCCCCCACAGATGGACACGCGGGGGGACTGCTACTCGTAGTGTTTGCGACCTTTGACGCTTTCTCTAGGAGTTCTACCTCCCTTAGAGGACTTGCCACGTTTCTTGTCTTTCGGCTGAAAGGACTGCGGCTTAGACGCACTTGTCTTAGCTGCCAGAGCCTGCTTAGGTGTCTTGCGAGGCTGCTGTTGACGTTGTTGTTGAGGGGCTGGAGGTTTATAGGGCCGAGATGTCAGGGCCCTTTGGAGGAGAGTCTCCTGGTGGAGCTGCAGAGGTTGGAGAAGGAGAAGGTGTCCGCCTGATGGGGTTCCTGGAGACCAGCTTTTCCCGGGGAGGAATCACCACGAAGCCCACTCCTTTCCTTTTCTTCACCGGTGGAGAACCCGTCACAGGGTCCCGCCCCTGATCAGTGCTGGAAGGCTTAATAGCCTGGACCACAGCATTGATCATGTGGCAGAACCATGGTAGACGGGTAACTGACGCTGTGTCAGCAATCCCCGCTGGAGAAAAGGGGATCTCGCGACCCTTAGGAGTGGCCACCACGGTGCCTTCCTGAAAAGAAAAAGATGATTGCCTAGACCTCTCTGCCGATCTTTCTTGTTCTGCCGTTGTCGTCCTCTTGCGCGGAGGTGAATCCTGGGAACGCCTCCCAGGAGGAGCATTCTGCTGGGAATCCTTGCGATCCGTATGACCCACACGGGCGGGAGCGATGGCGCGCCCGGGAGAGCTCGTGAAAAAAGTTTCGCGCGTGGGCGAGGTAGCGCGATGGAGTGTAGGCGAGCGACCTGTGGGTGAGCGTTCGCGCGTAGGAGAATGGCGGCCATAGGACCACAAATGATGGCGCGCAGGTGATTGGTGCGCAGGTGAACGCGCAGGTGAATGGCGCGCAGGAGGGTATGCACGAGGTCGAGTAGGAGAGCGTGCATATGAACGCGTAGGAGAATGTTCCAGAAAAAGAGCTGGTGAGTGACCGCGCGACCTCTTAGGAGAGCGCTGGTGATGGTGGGAGGGAGAAAGATGTCTCCTGGAAGACTTGATCTTCCTCAACTGGTGGCGCGCAGATCTGTCAGTGGTTTGGGCGCATGAAGGAGAGGCCCCTTCTTCAGAGCCTGCAGGACCCACAGCGTGTTGTCATGAAGGACGAGCTGTAGGAGATCTTGGGCGTGTGTGCGCCAAACTTAAGAGGCGCTCAGAAATCGAAGGGCGCGCAGGGGCAACTGGAAGCGCAGGAATCAATGCATGAGGCAAAGAAAACCCTTGCTAGCGTCTGAGTCAGAAGATCTTGAGGACGCTGGCGAGCATGGGCGCGCAGGGCGTGCAACAGGCACAGGCACTAGTGCGTGCTTGCGCGCGCGCGCAGGAGTGATGGTGCGCAGTGCGCCCATCAGGAAGTTGTTGCTTCTCAGGCTGGGGGCGACCTAAGGAGAGCTGGCGAGCAGGGGAGCTCTGGCGAGTAGGAGATCGCTGGCGCGTTGGAAGGCGGTGCACCTCCTCTGGATGTCCAGGAGAGCGCTGGCGCGCAGGAGAGCGCTGGTGCGCAGGAGATCGCTGGCGCGCAGGAGATCGCTGGCGCGTTGGGGAGCGTTGGTTCTTCACAGACTGAAGAGCGCGCCCAGAAAGGCGCTGGCGAGCAGGAGATCGCTGGCGCGTTGGGGAGCATTGATCATCCTCAAGATGAAGAGCGCGCCCAGGGGCGCGCTGGCGAGCAGGAGAACGCCGGCACACAGGGGATCGCTGTCGCGTTGGAGCGCGCTGGCGAACAGGAGATCGTTGACGAGTAGGTGACGAAGATGACCTACGCTCAACTGCACGCAAGCGCGCAGGTGCGCGCACAAGGGCCAGGGACCTAACCCCAGAGTCCTTTTCCCCCGAAGGAGACGGTGCCTGTAGGATTACAGGTGAAGGCAGCACTGAAGATCTGGCAGGAATAGGGGATTGTGAACGATCCGCAGAGAGGTCAAGGGATGTTGTAGGTATGACCTTCTCCTGACGAGGTATTCCTCCACAGGGGGAGGAGAAGGAGACCCAAAGAGGCGCCTCTTCACCCCTTTATAGGGAGAAGAGAGCCCCCTCTCTCGCAGAGGCCTACGGGCCTTACGTCGAATGTGACCCCTGGGTAAGGAGTCAGGGTCATCGGTCCTTCGAAGAGGTGTCTCTGAAAGCGCGCTACCCCGGGGGGGGGGGGGGAGATGAGCTCGCAGGAGAGACCGGAGGACCCACCCTTCCCTCCGAAGGCTGCGCGGAAGGGAGAGGTGAGACTTCGGCAACATCCGAGGCAGCAGGATCAAGGATTTGACTCAACACATTAGAAGGGACAGACAAAACAGCGTCGACAATGTCCGAAGGAAAAACCTCCGGAATTACCGGCGATTGTTTGACTGCAGCCCCCAGCTGCAACAAGTCAAACAGGCCTTCCTTGGAGGGAGTGCCCTTAAGCCGCAAGGAAGCCCAAAGCTGAAACAAACCATGGTTAGATACAGTACAGTCAAATTCATCAAAATATAAAATATCCTCCCCCGGGGGAGGAGAGGGAACAACCTCGCTAAGGGAGGCCGAGCCCTCTCCACCACCCCGAGGTTGGCAAAAACCACTAGGGCCTGCGATCTCACTCGGCGGTTTCACAGGTGAAGCCGGACGAGGGAGACCTTCGAAGGAGGTTCGGGCGGCGCAAGGAGAGTCCTTAGAGACCTCCTTCTTCAAAGTCACCTTCGAAGGAGATTGGTCTCTCTTGGGCTTCTTCTTGCGCCTACGGCCGAACTTCTCCCACTGGGAGGCAGACCACTCCCTGCACTCACTGCACACATTTTCCTTGTCACACCGTTGACCTCGGCAAAGGGGGCAAAGGGCGTGAGGATCCGTATCCAAAGAGGACATAAAAGTCCCGCACGGACGATTAGGAAGTCCAGGGCAAGTACGCATTGTTAGAGTCGAGGCCAACTTCACACACAAACTGGTTAAAGAGAAAGCAGATAATCAGAGGCTATCAAGCGAGGGTGAGAGCAGAAACGTCTGATCATCACCCGAGCCAAAAGTGAATTGAGCTATTCACAGTATGTGAGGGGGGAAGGGGAAGGGGTAGCTAGCTACCCCTTCCCTACCCCCCTCTAATTAGCGAGGGGGTAGTTAACCCTCGTTAAAATTTAATGGCTCGTCATTTCAGCTCCACCAAAATAATACCCCATGTAAATAGCGTGTTTTGTATTAGGTTACGGAACAAATAAGCTATCGTGGCGGAGGTCTGCCTTCAGGGTGCTTTTATAGTCCTACCTAGATTCACCATCTTATTAATATTGCATTGAACTATGGAACAACTTAATCAGACTGATTCATTAACCTACTGTAGTCTCGATTATTATTTTTTTTTTACTTTATATACTTCATCCAATGACTAACCTACTCACCACTGTTAAACTGACAATCTCGTCTTATCAGAGTCACGTTTTAACATGTCAAATCACAAAACAATAATACATGTCTTTTGTCCATAAATAATCAATGTTACCTTACATAAATCAAAATATTTCCAACATTATCCATTAACTATATAATCCTGCCTTTATCAACAATTAACTGTTATATACTGCCTTTGTCCCTTGACCAAGCTATCACACTAACCAAATCACTAACCTTATTCTAAGTCAACAAATAAATTATTGTTCGACTATTATAATGTTTTACATTACCGAATCTTTAGCAGGTGTCTGCATGACTCTCATAATTGTTAAGTATTTAGTACTCCTTTGTATGAATCTTAGCCTCAGATTATATATTGTAACAATTTAGAGAAACAATGTCTTAGGTTAAGATGTGTATCCTACAACCCTGAAAATTAATATCATCATAGAATTAGGTCTTAGAAGGTACCCACTTATGATCAGCAGGATTGTCCACACGTGGTTTTACTATCACAATCATACACAAAATAACAGTGACCAGGCAAGATAGGGAGACACCAAGCATACGTGTGTCTAACCAGTGGCTGAAGTCAAAGTGGCTTATGTGTAGCTGGGGAGGAGTAGGGTTTTCCCACCACAAACGAATTACTACTGACACCTTGTTATGAAATTTATCAGGTGAGTTCCAGCCAAGCGGAAACCATACTCTTATCAAAGGACTATTGTTTTTATTTGTGTAAGAACATAGGAAATCCACCACTATCCTAATCTATTGACAATATAATCACCCCTAATCTATCAGTAATCCAATAATACTTTAGTCTTCTAACAAGAGCACTTAAAACCTTCGACTACTTTCATTAGGTAAAATCTAGAATAAGTCTAACTAACAAATGTCAATGCAGTAAAGAGAGTCAATCCTAGTGTAAGTAGACTTTGCCTTGAAAACTAAGAATCAAATTATCATTGAAATTAAATGTTACTCAATTCATAAACTTGCCTCTCCTAATGCAAGCCATTGACAATCTTTAATCATGAATCCATAAAAAGGGTAAATACAATTTCAATTTACTCAAAAGTCAATTAGACATCAAACTGCTAACAAGCCAACATTTTATTCATTATACAATTCAAACTTAACATACAATGGTCTTTGATAACCTTACCTTTAAAACTCCAGTTACTGCAGTAAGCTGGTTATCTTCATAGATTTAATGCTCTCATTGAAGAACAGTAAAATTATAACCCTTCAATCCTCAGTGTTTAATTGCTCAATGCTCAAGATGCACCTGAAATAAAATGAAAATATTTTTAAAACACTCGAATTTTGTATAATATCGCAACAGAATATAACAAATTTTATCAATTATCTTAAAGGACCTCTCAAAAAGGAATGTTGCTGAATATTAACGTATCGACTAAGTTCAGTTCTCAAAATGAACAACCTATTGCCAGATATTTTTCATTTAATGAACATTAATAATAATATACTTCTTATCGTTAGTAACAATTATTGTTGGTTCAAACCATCAATTTTCATATTTCTCAACCTCTTAAGTGCAAAATTTTTATGGATTCCCAGGGGGAAACAATGTTTTACAGGAGGGGATACCAAAAAACAAGTGTATCCCACCATGTACAGATGACAAATAAAACATAAATCGCACCAAAACTATTGTTATATGAGATGCCTAGGCTTTTTGTGCAGAGAACCGGGTGAAAGACCGCGATATATCACGTCTAAAACATACCCACCTAATCTACCCTAGGGTGCTAGGTGATAATTTTCATTTGATAGATTCTTCACCCTGTGTAACTAATCCTTTTCTTAATCAGTGATGCTACATTATCACTTAGTAAATCTCATATAGAGCTTCCTATGTAGATCACAATTACCTTATTAAATACCATTATAAATAAATTGCATTCCCCGAAAAGCTTGTGACATGTTGCAGCCGGCGAGTAAATGAAGATGACCTTATAATCAAATATTTTTCACCAAAAGCACTCCATAGGCTTTAAGAAATGACTTGCCTAGAATATTTTGAGACCTGTAGCATAAAAATTTAAAAGTTCAATATACTGTAGCTCAAAAGGTTAGTTAGTGAATATATCAGAAAAAGATTGAAATTTCCTAAACCCATGTGACAATAGCATAGATACAATTACTCACCACTAATTTCTAAAACAACAAAAAGTTGAGCCAACAATTTTTATTTTCTACATCTGTGTTGCTTTATATGCAAGTTATAATCATCTTTACCCTCTAAATTTAGAACCAAATATCCCCAAACAGTGAGTAATCAACCACTTTTGTAAGGGTTGGGGAAGATAAGGATACAGTAGTCTAAGGTTGGGGGATTGATAAGGATATGGCACCCTTAAGGGGTGCCGCGACGTGGATGTAGCCCCAAGGGTAGTTAAGGATACAGCTTTAAGGTTAGGTTAGGTGGGGAACTTTAGGTTAGGTGGTTTGTGTTTCCCTTCTAAATTTGTGATTTTCTAGACATAACACCTGAAATTATGGTCAGCCCTTGATATATGCAGGGGTTAGGTAACAGAAAAGGTAGGAATAGTGAGAATCCACGAATACTTGGTGCCCTAGGGCGAGTCAACTCATAACCTACTAACTCACTGCCCACTGACTAACATACTAAGTAACCCAATGTACAGTCTAATATTGTATATATTTAGCTTCTATCACAGTATAAGAATTGCATCAGTTTATGAACACATTTCTGTAAATTTAAATGTACACTGTACTTAAGTACGTACAGTACATGGTAACACTACAGTATACAACACGAGTCATCGCTACACATATATAAATAATGTAACAAAACACTGTTGTTCCCATCTAATAACACTTGCTTTTATTGAAGTGTATATTACTGTAATATATATGCAGTACTATCACTACAGTACAGCTTAATTAGCTAAGGTAACAATTGTAAGTCATTGCAGTTTTCGGCAGGTCAACTCGCACTGTTCTAACTCACCGTACAGATAGGCTATATCTACATTACTACTGTAAAGTACAAGTTTTTCATATATAGTACTCTACAGTAGTTAATATAACAATAATGCTAATTGACACCGAATACATCAATATTAAGAATTAAAAGAATGAGTATCAGTACAACACTACTAACCATTTACGTACAAAGTTTTATGCAATAAGTCTGAAGGATGATGCCACTCTTGAGCCGTTGATTGTTTGGCAACTGTTTGGCACATGGGGTAGCATAATGTACGTATCACTTTATTCTAAAATCATTATAAACCCACTTGATAGGTACATGTTTTTTACATTACTTTTTTTGCATCACATGATTCTGCACAAAGTATTAAAGCGGGTGATGCACATGTGATGAGAGACGATGCAAGACCGAGGCCGAGCTAGTGAGAGATGGGGTGTTGAACAACGCGAAGCATGCCGAGTGTAAAAAATCGAGGTAGGTTTGAAACCATCAGGCTGCACGAGTACTCATCACGAAACAGCGAACACGCGCTTTTCTATGTAATAGGGTATACGGTTCTCTGTATAGTGAGCAACTGAATTTACAAAAGTAAAACACACGAATATCGAGGGCTGACTGTGATACTTTGACAACTTACAGGAACCATATATTTTTCCAACTGGTTTTCTTGTGTTTCTTATGCATTTCTACCATCATCATGGCTGTAAATCAATAATTTTTGACATTTCCCATCCCAGATACCCCAATTTCCTATTTGGTTCTCCATAATTGTTTTTATACAAGAGGTAAAAATCTAAAACGTGTGGTTTCCCCAAATAATCATGGTCATAAATGCATAAAACACAGGATAGCGAGTTGGAAAAATACCTTATATGGTTCGTCTATAGGGGTAGAAATTAAAATATCAAATATTTACCCAAATTCTTTTTTCAAGGATCTAATATACTAAACAGAATATATGAAGAATAAACAAACCTGGAAAAATCAGGCGCACACAATCACCGAGTTATTAAAATCTCAGAAAAAAAAATTACTGCACAAATATCTGACCACGTGATAACTTAATAGGGTATTGGCAAGAAAAAATTGGTTTACCTATTTCTGTAAAATTTGAGCGTCGTAAAAGAATATTTCAATCAACATTATTCAACAGTAGGTTCATACAGTTTAATCAAGAAGATCTATAACCTTAATACACAAAAATACGTACAGATGGGCTGTAGATTTTTTATCAATTAAAGGTACCTTAAAATTGACAAGTTTGGTCAATATTCACCAGTATTCCAGATGTCACAATTTAAATTTGAAAATAAAAATATATTTTCACGAAAGATGCTTATTTTACGCACTACAGGACCTACAAAATCTATTTGCCGTATACGTATTTGGGTATATTAAGTACCACACAGCTTATTACTCGTTAATTGTCAAATCCACACCATCGAAGCACTTAGAAAACGAGTGTTTCTTTAGTTTCATATTGAAAGAGCAACATATTACTGAAAATCATTTAAACCAGGGCCTCTAAACCGTTTCAAAGTTATATAACCTATCAAAACAAATATTTATTAAACTGGAACTTGTGCAGTATATAGAATTTGGACCTACTGTACAGCAACGCCATTTTTATAAAATGTCTTGGCCTATGACGGCCGACTCAGACTCAAACCGGAGTAGGCCAACCAACATCGGAAACTACATTATCTATTTTCTATCTAAAAATAACTCTAAAGATACCTTAATATACCGGACCTGGTATCCACATTAACGATACTAACCTGGAGAAAAATGTAGAACGTTTAATTACAGAAAATGTCGGAAAATGAGTTACTCCTGTTTCCGGCTTCCCTCCATTATAGCTGGTAGGGAAATGACACACTGCATGGCGGAGCAATACATTTGCCAAGAATATTGGAATATGGAAATAATTATTTTCCTATTAAATCATTATTTAATATGGTCTTTCTTTTCAATACCATGATATACATATGAATCTAATTATATTTTCAACTGTACACCTATTTTCGCGTATTCTACCATGAAAAGGAAGGAATGCCATGAACTACTTTTCTGAAATTTTTCCAAAGACTTTTCGTCTTTTATATTTTTTTTTTTTTGGCAAGCAAACAAATGCATGGACACGCCCATAAAGAATGCACACATTCATATGCCCTCATACACACACATATCCCAAACAATCATGCACACACACACACACACACACACACATATATATATATATATATATGTGTGTGTGTGTGTGTGTGTGTGTGTGTGTGTGTGTGTGTGTGTGTGTATGTGCGTTTACTCCATATTATTTAAACCTCAAAATATATCCTATCCATTACTCGTGTGTCACTATTATTTTTATTTGCTAGTTTAAGCCATCGGCTGCCAATATCAAAAAGGTTATGCTAATATGTTTTAACAACTCCCCTAAAAATACTAAAGTACATTGAGCTTTTCAATACATAAAATAATATATTTTTTTTTATAAGATATAAAACCTCAGTAAATTGCTTGAGTCACATACAATACTTTTAACTCCGTTTCCATAAGATATAGATTATACGGTAATACTACGAAAAACATAATATGGAAAGATATTATTCTTCAGAGAAAGCTAGAGGTTTTTAACTCCGCCAACGAAGTAGGATGGAGGCTATGCTTCACTCTCTGTTCGCGTGTTTGTTTGTGTGTGTTTGTTTGTGAACAGCTTTTTGGTAATAATTCTAATCCTAGATTATTGAAACTTGCGGTGATTAACTGTTATGTATAAATCTGGAAATTACTAAATTTTGGCAAGTCAAGGTCAAAGGTTAAGGTCATGGTCAAGTAAAATGTCCAATACACATAAAAAGCCATAAGTTTGGACATCGTTGTCACAGAGGCTTCAAATTTGGTTCATATTTGAGTGTATCAATATCCACGCCAATTAATATAGGTTCAGGTCAAAGGTCGAAGATCAAGGTCGAGCATAGCATTGAGAGATGATCTGCCGCGGTGAAGGTCTGATCTCAACTGAGTGCCACTCTAGATCCGATATGAAATAGTCATCCTTTGCCAGAAGAAATCCATTAGTTCTGGAAAGCAAAATTGGAGTTTCTAAAGAGGCCATTAATGAACATTAAGGATTGAACGAGACTTTCTGAGAAGTTTCGTTCCGGCGAGTGCTTGACGAGGAAGATTAGGGAACGGCGTGAAAATTGCACAGGGACGATTATTATAAAATCATGTATTTTGTTTATGAATTTAATGGGATAATGGAAAACGGAAACTTCAGATTGCCTAGTGATAGTTGAGAATAATCTCTCTTTTATATCTCCCCTATATGATAATGAGTAAGTGTTTGGTTACATATATATATACAGTATATATATACACACACACACACACACACACATATATATATATATATATATATATATATATATATATATATATATATATACAGATATATATATATATATATATATATATATCTGTATATATATATATATATATATATATATATATATATATATATATATATATATATATATAATATATATATATATAGATATATATATATATATATATATATATATATAT
>NC_090744.1:4592752-4596738 GCF_036898095.1 Palaemon carinicauda | reverse complement strand
ATTGTTGAGTCAAATCGTCTTAATGGTTGAGTCAAATCGTCTAAATTGCTGAGTCAAATCGTCTTTATTGTTTAGTCAAATCGTTTTAATTGTTGAGTCGAATCGTCTTAATTGTTTAGTCAAATCGTCTTAATGGTTTAGTCAAATCATCTTAATTGTTTCGCCAACTCATCTTAATTGTTGAGTCAAACCATCTTAATTGTTGAGTCAAATCGTCTTAATTGTTGAGTCACATTGTCTTAATTGTTGAGTCAAATCGTCTTAATTGTTGAGTCAAATCGTCTCAATAGTTGAGTCAAATCGTCTCAATTGTTGAGTCAAATTGTCTTGATTGTTGAGTCAAATCGTTTTAATTTTTGAGTCAAATCTTTTTAATAGTTTAAAGACACCATTTAACTCGAGATCTCCATTTCAACCTATACCACCTTATCAGTCACAATAATATGTTGATTTATTCATAAAATTTAACTCGTGTAACTTAAATCTGAAATGAAAATGCCTTGTCAGTCAGAGTAATATTTATGGTTTGTTACTAAAATGCAAAACACGTAAGTCAAATAAAAAAAACTCTCAGTCAAAACAATATTTGTGATTTTTTATTAAAATGAAACTCATGTAAGTAAAAAAAAAAAAACTCTGTCAGTCGCAATATTATTTGTGGATTATTAGTAGAATTAAACTCGTGTAAGTAAAATGAAACTCACGTGAGTAAAAAAAAAAAACTCAGTAACAATATCATTTGTGATTTATTGATAAAATGAATCTTATGTAAGTCAAATAATAAAAAAAAACACTGTCAGTCACAATAACATTTGTGAATTATTATTAAAATGAAACTCATGTGAGTCAAAAAAAAAAGTCAGTCACTATATTATCTGTGATTTATTAGTAAAGTTAGACTCATGTAAGTCAAATCTAAAAAAAAAAAAACACTGTCACTTACGAAAGTTGCGATTTATTAGTAAAATTAAACGCGTCTAAGTCAAATCTAAAAAAAAAAAAAAAAAAAAAAAAACAGTCAGTAACAAAAATATTTGTGATTTATTAGTAAAATTTTATTCATGTAAGTCCTATATAAAAAAAAGATACATTTGTAAGTATGAAAATCAATTTCATCTCGAGAGTTTCCATCGTCACAAACAAAATGTTAAGGATTCAATATGAAACTAAACTAATAGTCATGACTATATTCCTTTCCAAGGCAGATGTACGAATGTAGAAGTAAATTATTACGCTAGGCAATATACTGGGCGTTCCATTAGCCCAGGCACAGTGTGAGCTGGTGGATTAACATCCTTTCATTTACATCAAAAGCAGCGTGTGCTAAATGGCTTTTGAATTATGTGAGGTGACGGTTAGGTGATAACTGAGAGGCGAAGTGAATGCAACAAACTTTATTTCAACAGACAGTGTACAAGCTCACTAATGGCGTTTGAATTGTGCGAGGTGCTAGTTAGGTGATAACTGAGAGGCGAGGTGAATGCAACTAACTTTATTTCTACAGACAGCTGGTTTATATACAAGACTTTCAGTAGAAGAAGGTCACAAATGGCCTTTGAATTGTGTGAGGCGCCAGTTAGGTGATAATTGAGAGGCGAGGTGAATGCAATTAACTTTATTTCAACAGACAGCGGGTTTATATACAAGACTTTCAGTGGAAGAAGGTCACAAATGATTTTTTAATTATGTGAGGTACCAGTTAGGTGATAATTGAGAGGCGAGGAGAATGCAAATAACTTTATTTCAATAGAGAGCGGGTTATATACAATACTTTTAGCGGAAGAAGGTAACCAATGGCTTTTGAAATATATGAGATGCCAGTTAGGTGATAATTGAGAGGTGAGGTTAATGTAACTAACTTCTTTTCAACAGACAGCAGAACGGGTTTATTTACAAGACTTTCAGTGGGACAAGGTCACAAATATTCAAACACATCAATTCATGAAAAGACAGGCTGAAACCGGTTCTGTTCAAAGTAAGGTGTAGGGCGAGCTATACAATAATATACCGTTATAGGGTAAGATTGTGTTTGTGCTTGTATGTGTGTGCGTAAAAAACGTACGATATAGAATAAGAAAAATGTTTTAAATGTATCATACTACAGAATCGACTTAAACTTTACTTGTAATTACATATGTGTAATTAATAAATATGCATTGGAATTGCAATATCTCTCTCTCTCTCTCATCCCAAACTGAACTACGCCGTGAATAGCAGTTTCCCAACCAAGTCTTTGATGTTCTGTCAGCTTTCGAAAGTCTTCACGAACAGTAAGTCATACTAGCAAATACTTGTCGCAAAATAGCTCTTTAAGTAGGAAATTTATGTCAGCTTGGGGTAAATATAGCTTTCTTTGAATAATTTTATAAATGGGCACAATGCTAAATCCAATTATAATTAAGATATGTAATTATTCATCCAGTATAGAATTAAATATTTGTTATTCCTAGTCTATACATTATCAAATATGAGTATCGCTTTAATATGCCATTTGACTTCCATCAAGATTTTAAAGTTTATAGTTTGCCTATAACTAAAAAATATCCATCAATAATAAAACGTTAAGATACAGTACTAAGATTTACTATCCTTCACATAAAAAAGAAAATCTTTATATTTTCATATTAAAAGAAATATTCTTCGGGTTATGAAAATCCTATTGGTTGTAGGTGATCTAAAATCCGATATATATGATTTACGTTGTGATAAAATTCAAATACATCAGGAATAATTGGATATCCGTAAATGATGTACGACGCGACAACACGTAGAAGAAATATGGATTCAGTTAAACTGAATCTTTTTGAATGCTAACACTTACACACATACACATACACATCCACACACACACACACACAGCACATATATATATATATATATATATATATATATATATATATATATATATATATATATATATATATATATATATATATATATATATATATATATGTATATACATATATTTATATATATATAATTATATACAGTATATAAATATTATATATATATATATATATATATATATATATATATATATATATATATATATATATATGATCAACAAATGCAGTTGTTTCTAGTCTAATGCAGGACAAAGGCCTCAGCAAAGTAAATTCCTGCCTGGAGATTTCATCAGTTTTCATCATCACGCTGCCCAGTACAGTTGATGATGATGGGAAATTTTCGTCTGATATCTCCCAGCAAACCAATGCAGAGTAAGAGAGAGAGAGAGAGAGAGAGAGAGAGAGAGAGAGAGAGAGAGAGAGAGAGAGAGAGAGAGAGAGAAAGTTACGATCGTCACTTGAATGAAGGAAGTCCTGTTCCTGTATAGGATAATAATCCATTTGCTTAACTGGTGCATGTGCGGGACAGAATGGATTAATTAGCCTTCACTTTATCCTCTCAATGAAGGTGTAGAGGAGCGTTGAGTGGGTCGTAGGACATTGCATGAGTAGGGAGGGTGAGTGTTAGTGTGTTGATTATCCCAGATATAATGTAGAAACATGTAAGCAGAATTCCTTGTATAACTATGAACATTACTTCGTCGAGCAAATGAAAAATTGTCATTTTAGACTTTCGTGTAGTTCATATATGTGGTAACATACCCTCTAACCTACCCCAGCCTCCTCTCTCTCTCTCTCTCCTCTCTCTCTCTCTCTCCTCTCTCTCTCTCTCTCTATCTCTCTACTTTTTATTCTAAGTAAAGTCCTCTCCCTAGCTCAAAATCTATCTATATTTTTTCATTTCTATAGCAATCGACCTTTCTGCTGGGAAAATAAGTTTAACATTATCATGAGCCAATGTAAACCTATTATTCATATTTATGATAACACTATATTAATATCATCTCTGTTGGAAGCTTCCATTAACTTCTTTGTATAATTTTTTTTACCAGAGAGAGAGAGAGAGAGAGAGAGAGAGAGATGAGAGAGAGAGAGAGAGACTAAATTGAAGATTCAATTAAAAAAAAAGAGAGAGAGAGA
>NC_090744.1:4577752-4587752 GCF_036898095.1 Palaemon carinicauda | reverse complement strand
ATGAAAAGAAAATCTATCATGAAAACGAGGAAACTATTCTGATAACGTTATATATAAAACTTAGAAATCAATGGTGGTTATATTATGCTTTATAACACAAGAAAACTTTGCCATTAATATGAAGTCTTTAGGAATTATAAATCAATAAATACTGTTTACTTATGATCTATTTCTAATTAAATTTAGATGCAGTAGGGTGAATTAGAAAATACTTTAAACCAATACTCTAAAGAAAATCGAATTAATTGTTCTCAAAACAAAAGGCATATTATTATGTGTAAGTTATTACTAATTTTCTTAAGACCTTAATCACTCATATCCTAAAGGAAAATGCTCCAAAATAGAAGATTATCACTAACTGGAAGATGGAAGCTCTTGAACCCAAAACCAATCAAAAGGACCTAAGTATTCTTCATTTTAAAAGGAATATGTTTAAACTTGGGAAATATCTGCATTTTTGCCTTTTTTGAGATAAAATACAAGATGATTAATATAGTTTTCTGAGACAAACTTAAACATAGTCTAATACTGTCCTTCTAATATTCCAAATCTGTTCAACGAACCGAGAATCTAGCCATATAAATGACGAGAAGTAGATGCAAATTTAATTACTAATATATGGTTATATAAACTGAATATTTGTTAGCATGAAGCCATGTTAATTGTTTTATTTATCTTTTATATAATAATTTAATAGTGTGAAACATTTAGAATAGACTGCATATTTAAGCATATTCTATTATCGTAGGTGACATGATATATTGTTAAGCATATCGAATGAAATATTACATAAAAATTATTTAGACTGTAAACTCATATTTTCAAAAACCAAAATCTCCCCAAAAACTCAACATCGTAGGAAAATTGTAAAAATAATATTACATGAATAAATTCATTTAGACTGTGGGCTTTTATTTCTTGAGTTTCTAACCACACACCCCACACCCCAAAAAATTAATTCAGCGTCGTAGGAAAAGTGCATAAGTAATATGACAAACAAACTTATTTAGAAAGTAGACTTACATTTCTTAATTTTACAAAATCGAAAAAAAATAAATCAGTGTGGTAAGAAAATTTAAAAAAAAGAATATGACATAAACAAATTAATTTAGACAATAAACATATCTCTTAAGTTTCTAAAACCCAAAATCCCCAGATTTCAGTGTCGTAGAAAATTATTTCCAACTTTTATTACCTTCGATATATTTCTCCGTGGAACTCCCCAAACTTTCAAATTGGCCCTTTGCAGTTTCAAACTTTAAGGCAATATAAAACTGGCTGAGAAAACAATGTTATTGGCCTCATGATTTTGATAGTCTCGTAAACATTTTAGGCATTAAAAATACATTGCCATTATCATCAATTATAAACTATAGATTATTAATAACATCGATTGTCTATAAAAGATAAGAGGCAAATAAATCCAAAAATGACTACCTGGACTTTCCACTAAAACAAAGAGCATGAGCAAATTCAATTCTCATGATTCACAAATAAATCCTGATGAAAATGTGATAGATTTATTTTTTCATTGTGTTCTGAACCTGACTTGTAAAATTTATTCGCCCGATTAGATGTCCAATGCTATGTATGTAGATGAGATCATGGAATGAATGCAAGTGTATAACGTCATATCAAATACTATTTTCATTTGCAGTTCTTGTTACCTTTTTTTCCTGATATATGAACTATTTTCTGTCTTGTTGTCATTTAAATCACCAAAAACGTAGTACCCAACATGGTTAGTATGCACATCTTACAATAGTATATAGCTCTTTTCATTTCTATATTTATCAATATCCTATAAAATATTCTTACTCATAAGAACTATGTTAAACTATACTTTCATGTAGGTTATCAACTTTATGCCCATGATTTGCACCATGCAATAATTTTAGCTATATCTTTATTAAAGGATTCAGTTGTCAAAGGTCTACATTCAGGAGATGTGACTGGTGCAAAGAGAGTATCATCATCTGCATATGCAACAAGCTTAGAGTAGCATCATCTGCATTATGCAACAAAGTTGGCTTTTATGCCAAGCAAAAAAAGCATTTCATGATTTAGTACTATTTCGTGTTTATAGATTTGAATTGTTAATTATAGCATTTTTCAAACATGCAAAAGAATAATATTCAGTAACATAATCATTACGAATGCAATAGCTATCATCCCGAAATTAAAAATGCATCTGGTGATTGATTTGCATAAAATATCGTCACTTTCATTGATCTCATCTATATTAGCTATTTTCAATTATGTAATCTATCCCCCTGTATTGTTAACAGTTTTACAAAAAGGCCATTAAACAGATATAATGGGTATATTAGTGCTAACAAGAAAAGGTAAAAAAAAACATAATTTGAAATCTAGGGTAAGAGAGATATAAAAAACGAATAATGAATTAGCTACCGGTCCCTCCCTGATCATTTCCTATTCGAAAACAAATATTCAGATTATGAAACCTGCTACACAGTATATATGATCTACCGATAAGTGAAACATTAGTTGCTCATATGATCAACCAATACGAAATACATTAGCTGCTCATGTGATCCGCCGATAGGTAATACATTACGTATTCATGTGATCCATCAATGCATTATACAATAGTTGTCCATATAATCCACCAATACATAATACATTAACTGCTTTTATGATTCACCGATAGGTAATACATTAGCTGTTCATATGATCCACCGATATGTAATATATTAACTGCTCATATGATTCATCGATATGTAATACATTAGCTGTTCATATGATCCACCGATACATATTACATTATTTGCTCATATGATCCACCGATACGTAATACATTAGCTGTTCATATGATCCACCGATACATATTACATTAGTTGCTCATATGATCCACCAATACGTAATACATTAGCTGCTTATACAATACACCGATACGTAATACATTAGCTGTTCATATGATCCACCTATACATATTACATTATTTGCTCATATGATCCACCGATACGTAATACAAGCTGCTTATATGATCCACCGATACATAATACACTAGCTGCTCATATGATCCACCGATACGTAATACATTAGCTGCTCATATGATCCACCGATACGTAATACATTAGCTGCTTATATGATGCCCCAACATGAAATACATTAGCAGCTCAAGGAACCACTGATACGAAATACATTAGCTGCTCATATGATCCACTGATACATAATATTTTAGCTGCTCATGGACCCACTGATACGCAATACATTAGCTGCTCATATGATCGAGCAATACATAATGCATTAGTCTCTCATATGACCCACCGAAAGGCTAAAGTGAAAAGTATAAAGACTAATGAAACAGGAAGAGCTTCCAGAGGCCTTTAGGAGTGAGATGTAAAGAATCTCTCAAAGATTCATTTGTGAATCGACAGTTGCTTTGACCTTTGTGCCGACGGACTAATGGATCAATTCCAAATTCCTCTTTGGAGTGTTTGGATGCTTTAAGAGGTGTCAGTATTGCTGCGTTGCAATTTAGACACAGTTGAATAATAGAATGTTGATGAATATTGCCAGTGGTTGAGGGATTGAATAAACGTTACAGCAAGTGGGTGATACGAAATAAAACCATATAAAAAACGAAAATAAAAGATGAAGGAATAGAATTAAAAAAAAAAACGGATAATTTTTAGTTTGAAGAAAAACTAGAAAGAATTATAATTATGATCAAAGACCAATAGACTTGAAGGTTTCAGGGTATTTTATAATGTTTAAAAAAAAACATGAAAATTATAATGATAATTACATAATAATGATGATAATAATAACATAAGTATCTATGAGAAAATGTTCTATAAGCGCATATGCATTTGTCAATTTGTTAATAAATCTTACGTGTCTATCTATCTATCTATCTCTATCTATCTATCTATCTGTTTACTTATATTTCCTTCATTTCTTTTCTATCAGCACTTTCCTTGACATCTAAAAGGGATGAATTAAAAAAGGTATTCACGTTATATAAATTGATTTCCACTAGATTTGTTAGCAATGAATTGTAACTGCGTTCATCCATGAATTTCTGAATATATATATATATATATATATATATATATATATATATATATATATATATATATATATATATACATACATATGCCTGAGAGAGAGAGAGAGAGAGAGAGAGAGAGAGAGAGAGAGAGAGAGAGAGAGATTGGAAAAATACTCACGACGCGAAATGAAAAATATTTGAAAAAAAAATATATATACATTTTCTGGATGAATGAGTATGCAGAGAGTTTGTCTGAAAGTTGAAAGCTGGAAATTATATATATATAAAAAAATCATTCCAATTCCTCTGGTATGAATGTAGCAGAGAGAGAGAGAGAGAGAGAGAGAGAGAGTGAGAGACTTAATCTTTACTCCTTCGTTCTGTTAGGTAAATACTCCAAAATAAACTCAAGAAAGAAAGGTCTCACTTTTCTCAAGGGGGCAAAAGATTGCGTAAGGAGAGAGAGAGAGAGAGAGAGAGAGAGAGAGAGAGAGAGAGAGAGAGAGAGAGAGACGATACATGAAAGTGATTAAGGCCCCAGGGCAATTCCATGGACACTGGAAACTAATTTAACTGCTCTTTGCAAAGTTGCTAATACGATGAATCGACAGCTACTCTTATTTGACCCAGAGTTTAAGACGTTGTCTAATACCAGTGAAAGACTTGAACATCATGATAAATGTTATATCAATAGAACACATAAATAAAATGTCTAAGCTTTAATTCCTAAGAGTAGAAATAATTAGAGAAAGTCTGAAGAGAAAAACATCTTAATACAGCACTAGAGTAGCAATTAAAGGAAATAGAAAGATCATTATCGAAGATGATGATTATTAAAGATCCATCTATTGAGCATTTAGAGAACTAATGACTCGATTCGTAGGAAATAGGCCTGCCAGACTAATGACTTGTTTATGAGAATTCAGGGGGAATGGAATATACATCTGATGCCTCGAAATAATATAGAGAAATGTTGTATTGGTTTAGAAAAGAAATAAAGAAAATCATTATATGATCTTGACTCAGATGGAGAAAAGGGAACTGTCATATATTTATTTTGGGAATTATTTCACGGAAATATCTTCGAATTAGTTGTTATCAGGACGTAAATACTTCATACATTGGTAGAGAGAGAGAGAGAGAGAGAGAGAGAGAGAGAGAGAGAGAGAGAGAGAGAGAGAGAGAGATGCAATAATGTAAAGAGAAGAGGAGAGGATAGTAGTAATGAAAATAAACTAAGGAAACTGAAATTCATTATAAAGTATCTAACGTCAACATCAGTTAAAGTATACCCATAAAATTCTCTTCTTTGTGTATTCCAATAGTTATATTTCAGAACTGCATACTAAAAGTATTATCAAACATCCCTTCCTGGCTTTTAGAGCCCCGTTTAGCTTCCCCATGTGTTGGTTAAGCGAGTTTTAAAAGCTCCTTCCCTTCAATCAATTTTATGGACTTTTTTTTTACCACTCTGGAACTCTTAAACACTTCCAGGAAGTGACTCAGTTGCTATTTCTTTCGTTTGATCACCTTTTTATGAGTAACTACTCCACGCCTTCATGCCTGTCAATCAATTAACTCTCTCTCTCTCTCTCTCTCTCTCTCTCTCTCTCTCTCTCTCTCTCTCTCTCTCTCTCTCTCTCTCTTATAGAGTTGAGTGGTATCTTAGAAAATGATTTTCTAAATTCCAATTACTGTTCTTTACATAAATAGAAATAAATACTATCGTTGAGTAGGAATTTATCTCCGCTGCATAAGTGTATCTACATGCGAGTATGTATTCATGTGTAATAGTATGTGAGAGAGAGAGAGAGAGAGAGAGAGAGAGAGAGAGAGAGAGAGAGAGAGAGAGAGAGAGAGAGAGAATAAATGAATGAATTTGATTGAAGTTTTGCCCCTAATATTATTATTATTATTATTATTATTATTATTATTATTATTATTATTATAATTATTATTATTATTATTATTATTATCATTATTATTATCTAAGCTACAACCATAATTGGAAAAGCAGGATGTTATTAGCCCAAGGGCTTCAACAGGGAAAAATAACCCAGTGGGGAAAGGAAAGAATGAAATAAGGAAATTAATAAACTATATGAGGAGTCATGATTAATTAAAATATTTTTCTTTTAAAAGCAGTAACCACATTAAAAAAAATTTTCATATATAAACTGTAAAAAGAGACTTATGTCAGCCCGTTCATCATAAAAACATTTAGTGCTATTTTGAACTTTTTGAAGTTCAACTAATTAAACTATCCGATTAGGAAGATCAATCAATAATTTAAAGTGAATCTATTTTTATAAAAAAAAAAAAAAACTGAATTCAACTTCAAGTGTCTTTCTTAACTTTTTAGTAATTGAATTGGGATGTAAAAACACACATTTAAAGCTCTTAATATATAAGGCTTTCATTTCATCCCATCCATGACACTAATATGTTTTATATCTCTAGTGAAGTAAGAAGGCAAAAAGTCCTTCCCAAGAAATAAATGTCCTATATTCCATATATAATGAAAATTCTCAACAAAGAATAAATAAAAAAATTTACCAAACAGCATTATCATATATTTCACTTCCCTTCTTATCTGTCATGAGGAAAAAGACTGAAATTTATGAGCAAAACAATCCTGAATATAACAATGGAAAATAAGGAAAATAACAAGAGCCTAAATTTATATGAATAAAAAATAAGTAAGATGACGGGAAGCTAAAGATGTAAAGACAAAAAGATAAGTTATTCCCGAACAGGAGAATTAGGAAAATAAATCTCACTTTTTCATTTTTAGTGAAGAAAATGTATGATTCTCCTTCTGGCTAATGTGAAGGAATGTCCCACTGCCTAAAGTACGTGAGTTGTTGACAGTCGCATCAGATTTATGTTGGCTTTTCCTTCCTCTTCGTTCTCCCCTTCATAGGAATCCAGGAATGGCAGGAATCCTTGAATGTTAAAGAGAATAAATCCTTCTTCGTCCTATTGTTGTATGCATTTTATGACGGCCAGGGGGGAACCCTTCAAATGTCTTTCTTCGTTTTATTGTTGTATGCATTTTTGGCGGGATGGAGGCTCTTCAAATGACGTGAATTGTGGAGGTATTTTTATTCTATCTCCTGTCATTGCTTATCATTTTTAGTTATAACTTTTCGTCAGTCAGTATTGCAAAGTTTGGGTAGTTTATTTATTTAAATATTCTTTATAAATCATAAAGCTGATAGATATAGGGATATCATTAGCATCTCTTGGTGCAATTAGTCATCTTAAACTCATATTCTCCCTTTTAATTTTTTATTTTTTTATTTTATTTTATTTTTTTTTTTTTTTTTTTGCTGAATTGGGTTCCGCACAATATTACAATCGCAAATTAAGGTTAGATATTTCTTCATGAGTATATGCTGACTTTCATTTTATGTAGCTGATAAAAGTAGTTAGGCAAAAATTTTATAACATACCAAATATGGCCAATAAAGTAAAATACATTAAACATGATAAAGGCTTCGTTGATTCCCCCGTATTATTTGTAACAAGTGCAAAAAGATAGAATCAATTCATTAATGAAATCAATAAATACTTCTATCCATTTTCAATTGAAACTAAAAGGTTTTTGACACTAATATCTCAGTAGCTGTTCTTATACGGCTACAGTCTAAGATATCAGTTTCCTTTTGCTTGGAAATCAATTATAAAAGCCGTTACTAATGTAGTGCAACTTGGCAATAAGTATTCAATGACTGACAGAAAATTAATGAATGCTTTCGAAGATTAGGTGGAAAAGATCTTGTTTTAGGAGAAGATTGAGGAAGCTGGCTGTCTAAGGAGAAGAAAGGGTGGGGGATAAAAATAAGAGTAGGATCAAAAGAATTAAGGAAGGAGGGATATAGGAGGAAAAAGATCAAAATAGGGTTAGTGTAAAAAAAGAGAAGTCAAGGTGGAGGAAGTTTTAGCACTAATACAGGAACATAAATTCAAGTAAATATTTAATAGTTTTATGGATAAATTTAAAGAAAATATTTCATAGTTTAGTGATTAACTTTAAGAAAATATTTCATTCTTTAGTAGTTCACTGCAAAAAATTATTTCATACTTTCGTGATTAATTTCAAGATAGTAGTTCATGCTTTCGTAATTCACTCTAAGAAATACTATGTTCCTTGACTAGCCAGATAGCACTACATTGGATCCCTCTCTGGTTACGGCTCGTTTTTCCTTATCCCCTTTCCCCACTGAGCTATTTTGCCTGTTGGAGAGTTGTTTATAGCAGTCTGCTTTTCCAAATAGGGTTGTAGCTTAACTAGTAATAATAACAATAATAAGTATCTCAGAAATATTTCGTTTGATATTAGGTTCAGAAATCAAACACTTCTAGTTATTCAGGTTGTGGTGACCTATGCGGTAACGTCCCTGACTGGAAAACGTCAGGCTGGGGTTCGAATCCCCCCTCAAACTCGCTTGTTCCTTATGTCGCTACAACTTCACCATCCTTGTGAGCTAAGGATGGGGGTTTGGGGAGCCTATATGTATATCTGTTGAGTCATCAGCAGCCATTGCCTGGTCCTCCTTGGTCCTAATTCAGGTGAAGAAGCGCTTGGGCGCTGATCATATATATATATTGGATAGTTTATAGGGCATTGTCCTGCTTGATAGGGCAATGTCACTTTCCCTTGCCTCCGCCATTCATAAGTGGTATTTAAACCTTTAATATATTGTTATACTACATATAAATCATGTGGTATTCACTGAGGAAACATTTAAGCTTTAGATTGAATTAAAAAACAGGAAAACTCATCGTAAAAATACGTTATTTTGTGGACGCCTTATTCCTTATCTTAGGCGAATAAGTTTGAAGCCCGAAGAAGCATTTTTCATGAAAAACTTTTTCCCTTCTTATAATTACTTTTTAAGTGGTATCGGAAGCGATAAAAACAACGGGGTAAACTTTATACTTTATAAAAATCTTTACAAATTTCATTTAATAGCTTTTGAGTTTACGTCAGATTTACCACAGAGATTAGTAGAGGTTTCAGATTCGTGATTTTTTACCTATTTTGTCAAAAACACACAATATGAACAGATAAATTATAGATATTATTTTGCAAGAGCCACAAAATCTGAAATGAGATAGAACTAAATCATCGTTTCGTTTATTTGATATTCATTTTTTATGCAAAATCAGATTGATACCATAAAGGAATATCCAAATCAGTTTTGTACTAAAAGGAATGATACAAAATCCATTTGGCACCAGAAACAACAATGCTAAATCAATTAGGCGCCAAAGAGATTGTCCTCTAATCAGTTCGGTGCCAAAAAGAATGAAGACAAGTCAGTTTAGTGCCAAAAAGAATGGTGCCCCCCCCCCAAAAAAAGGACGACAAGTTATGTGTGGGTGTAAATACACAACACACACATACACACACACACACACACACACATATATATATATATATATATATATATATATATATATATATATATATATATATATATGTATATAAATATATGTATGTATACAGTATACATATACTATATATATATATATATATATATATATATATATATATATATATATATGTGTGTGTGTGTGTGTGTGTGGGTGTGTATATATATATATATATATATATATATATATATATATATATATATATATATATATATATATATAAGTATATATATATATGTATTTATATGTATATATATATATATATATATATATATATATATATACATATATATATATATATATATATATATATATATATATATATATACATTAAAACAATGAAAATCATGCAGCATAATCCAATTAATCACTTAAGTGACGCCCAATTGATTGACAACATTCGGGATCAAACCATAATAATTGTTCCCCGGGATGACATCAAAACCATTACATTGCAGGTGATAAATCGAGAGCTAAATCCTCTCAAATGCAGCTGTTCATTATCAATATCTCCCCAAAAGAGATTAATCATTAAGATTA
>NC_090744.1:4565252-4572752 GCF_036898095.1 Palaemon carinicauda | reverse complement strand
GGAAAAACCAAATATTAAAATATCTCGGAAATAAAAGTTTGATTGTCCTTTTAATCACTAACTTATACAGCTATGGAACGATACTCATGGATTCCTAAATATTTTCTCTCATTCTTTAGATTTTATTTCCTGAGCTTCTTCCTCTATCCCCTGATTCATTACTTAATATTTGTGTTTCTTTCTATCATTATTTATTAAATATTATCTTTAAAATGAATGCCCTTCTGCCTCGGTACTCGTCTTAGGGCGTCAACTTTGGTTCTTAGCTCCTCACTGTGCCTCCATAAAAGAAATCTCCCAAGCGGCAGCAGAAACACCTTCACTTGACCATTCCAACTTGGAACTATTTGATATTTGTGTGACACCAAGACAAGATATTCATTAGCTGGATTCCGGAATAAGGCATTTGGAGATCTGTATTTCATTTTCCTCTATCTTAGTTTTTACAATCTCCATCGAAGTAAAAAAAAATTGCATTGTGAAGCATGCTTCCATGAATAAGTGGTGCCCCTCAGATTTTTTATACAATATATATCCCATTCCTCTATCATTATTCCAGTTAACGAAAATATCTTAGTCGATTTTAAAGCAACTGGTTAAATTTTCCTACAGACCATTTAAGGTATATAGAGGAGTATAAAATATAATAATCAAACTATATGCAGCCGGACAAATGTTGGTATACGGATCCTTAAGGAAGCAAATCCTCCAAACGCCCAAAAGCAATTATAGTTATTTTCCCCCAAAATCACTCATTATTTGGATAAGCATTTGATTCTAAGAAAATAATCCCGTTATTTGTATTATGTAATAACTATCTCCAATTTTGCCATTTAGTTTCGATAATTATCAAGTGAATAAAGCACTTACGATAAAGATTGAATTAGCAATGTAGTAAAGACTTTACTATATATGTTTAAGATTTTAGTTCAAATGGCAATGCTAATCCTTCAAGGCCAAGATAGCAGACGGTAAGATGACAAAACTCAACAATGGGAATGTAAAATAAATGATGAATAAAGGGAAAGTGGCTTAGAGTCTAAAGACTGAAACGGCGCATACCCCTGAATCTGAATAATTTGGAAAATATTTTACAATAAAGTATCCTCACGTATTACGAAATGTTATATTCAATGAATATCTATAAACTGTAAGTAGTTTTTAGCAGTCAATCTAGAATGTGAAATATAACGATAAGCTTTTGGGAGCATAATACAATCAATTCTATTGGAAACATTGTATAATAATGACAAGCAATATTTTGATATGCATAAATGTCTAAAAAGGAGTTTATGTGCTGTTACATTACTTCAATAACTAGAGTAAGCTCAAACCATTTGATCTCTCTCTCTCTCTCTCTCTCTCTCTCTCTCTCTCTCTCTCTCTCTCTCTCTCTCTCTCTCTCTCTCTCTCTCTCATTTCAATGCTTCCGCTAACAAAGACGGCTGTTTACTGTCTTTGATTCACCATGGTTGGAGAAGGCTCCGCCCATTTCGTAGCAGTAGTAAGAGGAGCAACTCATTGTCTGTTTTGTCATGGGAACACTAGAGACATCTGACGAAAGATTTCCCCTGAGTGTCGGCGTTCTTTTGATTCTAACTGTACCATTTGCTAGGACAGACGAGCAAATAAATAATGTATATTTGTAAGCGAGGAGAGCCACAGCTGAGCGAAGACCAGTAAGTGAATAATTAGTGTTAGTTAGTTGACCATACTCGTAGATACTCTTATTAGTGTTCACCCACTTGACTAATCAGCGTTGTACAACATGTACCGCTTGTCAGGGCAGAGGGGCAATACAATAATGTAAGATTGCAAGCAAAGCGAGCCACAACAGAGTAAAGGCCACTAAGTGAATAATTCATCGCCATCATCATCATCATATCCCCTTATGCGTACTGACGCAAAAGGCCTCGGTTAGATTTCGCCTGCCATTCCTATCTTGAGTTTTCAATTCAACACTTTTCCATTCATCAACTCCTACTTCGCGCTTCACAGTCCTCAGCCATGAAGGTCTGGGTCCTCCAACTCTTTTAGTGCCTTGTGGAGCACAGCTGAACATTTGGTGAACTAATCTCTCTTGGGGACTATGAAGAGCATGCCCAAATCATCTCCATCTAACCTTATCATGATCTCATCCCCATATGGCACTCAAGTAATCTCTCTTATAGTTTCATTTCTAATCCTCTCCTGCCATTTAACTCCCAATATCCTTCTGAGGGCTTTTTTTCTCAAATCTACTAAATCTAATGGAGATTGGTTCATTGTCATACCATGACTCATGTCCATAGAGTAACACCAATCTTACTAAAGTGATATATAGTCTGATTTGTATATGTAATATGTATATTCATATGAATAATTAGAGTTAGTTAAATGACTCTATATGTAGATACACATATTAGTGTATTAGTGTTGATGACGACACACAGATAAGAAGTTATGCCAGCAGCAGGTCTGGTGACCTAATGTTCTACACACGTACTGGTTTGTATTATAATCTTTCCTCTCTGCTTAAACTCCACAAAAGTTTGAAGGTGAAATGAAACTTATAGATATTGATTTCTATTTGAGATAGCGGCTGTTACTTGGCTTTGGATTTGAGAAATAACTTCTCCAAAAAAATAATTAACAAATGAAATTGAACAATGGCATGTATGAGGCATATTAAAAATCCACTAATCTCCACATCTCAGAATTGAATCTATTATAAGATGTAAAATATGAATTGTATATATAATATGTATATCAGTCTCAGATCACGGTTACATAATTCATACAACAGTTCGGCGTTATCATGGCTAAGCCAAAGGAATTATACAATGAATTAGCATTGGTTTGATGTTGAATACAAAGACACCATCATATGTTCAACATAACAGAAACAATTATGGAGAATATTGAGATTATTTCGAACCACCATCTATATGGAAATAGGAATTAGCTATGTCTTTCTCAAATGAAGAGCAGCAAGCCTCAAGCAGTCCATCTCAGAGTTTCTGTAACTCCAAATGTTCAACAAGTAATTAGATGAAGATCACCTTCTGTTCTGTAACTTCTCTATGCCAAATCGAGGATCTCCTCTGTTCCTGTGTCTTCGAGGCTACTGTATATTGTGAGAAACTGACCAAACTCTCTGAGAACCAGCTTATTGAACTTAATTGGAAACAAGTACCCAAACAATGAGTTCAGTGAACTCTGTTCATTTTCAGTTGTCTTCGTTCATATCCCTCAGTATCGTTCGTTTCATATTCTATTTTTATTCAAGCCTGGTAAGTGGATGCTGTTGTCATCACAGTAATTGCTGAGTTGGTTAATGAAGTTTCGAATTGGATTTGGTTATTATTGCCACCGATGATTGATACCATAATTAGGCTTTTCATTAATAGTGAATATATCCCTTTTGATTATATGATTCCATTGAATCTGTTCTTTTATTAATCAATGGATGATTCGTTCTATTGATATGGGCCAGAAGGTCCGACACTGATGCCAGGGATGCAATCCAACGTTGGGAAAATAGGATACAAGAGAGGAAGGGACAAGGACAACGTTGATACAGTAGAAGGCTGATTAATCACTGGGACATCTTCAAAGGTACGACACCGAGAAAGGAATTTCATATTTAGATCGAAGGTTTAAATACACTGAAGTAATACAGAAAAATATCTTTTTCTTGAATATTCATTGAGTGAAGAAATCAGTTTAAAGGTTTAAAAGTTTAAAGTCACATATTCTATCTAATTTCTTTTCCTCTTGTTTTGTAAATTTTTTTTCTAGTTTATATAGGAAATTTTAGTTTAGGTGTTGTTGTGGCTCTTAAAATATTTTATTTCTCCTTGTTTCCTTCCCTTACTGGGCTATTTTTCCTATTGAAACCCTTGGGCTTCGAGCATCTTGCTTTTCCAACTTGGGATGTAGCTTAGCTAGTAATAATAATAATAATAATAATAATAATAATAATAATAATAATAATAATAATAATAATAATAATAATAATGCCTGGGAAAGGCAAGCTCCACCCAAGCTAGGACCAAGAAGGGCTAGGGAATGAATGCTGATAGGTCAGCATATAGACCTATAGACTCCTCTAAATCCCCCATCTTTAGCTCACAAGGATGATGAAGTTGTAGCAACTAAAGGAACTAACAAGTTTGAGTGGGACTGGAACCCTAGTCTGGCGATCACCAGGCAAGGACGCTACCACCATCTACCACAAGGTACATTACAATAGCTGAAATCAGGTCAAATGAAATATGGAAAATAATTTAAGAAATATTAGAGATTTTTCAATATTAATTTCTATTATGAAAAAGGGAGATGGTGTGGTAGTGAATATAGTTTTCCGGATATCGAACAAACGGATACTTTTAAGAAGTTAGAATTTATATACCATGCTATAAAAGAAGGAAAAATTACTTTTTTGTTTAACTTTTGGTAAATAGGCGTTTTAATCATCGCTACAGGGTTAAAAGTGATCTTCGAAAATACAGATATATCCATTTTGTGAAAACAAAACAGACATACAATAGGACTAATAAAATAAAACTTACATGCCATGCATTAAATGATTTTTATTCAAGAAAAATAGTTCTTAATATACTTGTGTTATTTTGACGTTTTAATCATAGCCACAAAGAGTAATCTCTGGAAATGCAGATTTAGTCATTCTGTGAAAAAAGAGATATGTAGCAGGACTAGAAAAATTACATACCATGCTTTTAAGGTTTTTTTCATTCAAGATTTTTTCAGATAACTTTCGGTATATGAACGTTATAATCATAGTTAAAAAATTTTAAAGCAATCTTCGAAAATGCAGATCTAGCTATTCTGAGAAAAAAGAAAGACATGCAACAGGACTAGAATAAAAAGAGAGCAGGACAGAATTTCCTTTCCAATTTCCCAACGAGCGTCCGCTGTTACTCTCCATTTCTCACCACTCTTGCTTGTAACAATTCCCTCGAGGAGGAATGATTATCCACCCTCCAAATCTCCGAAAAAAGATTGAGGAATGCGCAGGATTCAATGTTAAAACGTTACCTGGACTTTACAGCTTTGTTTTTCTATTCAGTTGGTAAACATTTCCAATGCTCTCTGTTTCGTTTCATTTGGAGGCTTAATGGTACACTGAAGTCTTGGTTCGTATAACAACGCTCTAATTTCTGGTCTTCATTCAAGTAAAATTTATCTTATTTCCATTAGTATTACTAATATTCCTTCAATTGATTTTGAAATCTCTTGTTGGTAAAATAAAATCATATATAATAATCAAATTTTCAGTGATAAATCTATCTTTCGTTGGACCCCAATGATTTTCGATTAGTATCAGTCAATAGTTTTCTATTTCAACATTACAGAAGACTTGCTTCGTACAGCAATACTCTAGTTTCTGGTCTTCATTTAACTAAAATTCCCCTTATTTCAATTATCATTACTAATATTCCTTCTATTGCTTTTTAAATTTCTTGTTGTTAAAGTAAAATCATATATAATAATCAAATTCTCAATAATAAATTCTATCTTTCGTTACACCCCAATGATTTTCGATTTAACATCAATCAATACTCTGTATTTAAACACTTAGTGTATCTCATCACACACAATTCTCAATATTCTTATGTTGAACAAGTTGACATAAGTCTTTTCTATAGTTTATTATTGAAATATCTGTTTTAATATTAATGTTTTTAAAACATTTTATTTTCATTGTTCATTATTTCCTATATCTTTTATTTATATCAGTATTTTCTTTACTTACTGGGCTATTTTTCCCTGTTGGAGACCTTGGGCTTATAGCATCTTGCTTTTCCAACTTGGGATGTAGCTTAGCTAATAATAATAATAATAATAATAATAATAATAATAATAATAATAATAATAATAATAATAATACGCATGTTAATCTACTGGATATCTGTTCAGGATTTTTCCCATCGTTTGTTTTCTGAATTAAATTTAACATGTGTCATAAACTACATATCTGAATTGGAAATTAGTGCAACAGAGTTGATGTCCCTGAAAAGGTAAATAATATTTCCCTTCTCAAAAATGCGACTTTTCACGAAAATTAATTATGAAAATAAGAGTAAACACAGACGTTTGATTGTCACATTCGTTTCGAATATTTTGATAATTATTTGCGTATGACTGATTGATAATTAAAGTTTAGTTTTGGGATTTTTCAGAATTTTCTTTTTTATAGACTATCTACTTTTTACTAATGATATATTTCATATATGGATGTTAACAAGTAATATGACCAGGTTCGTGATTTCACATTTATTCATCTCTCTCTCTCTCTCTCTCTCTCTCTCTCTCTCTCTCTCTCTCTCTCTCTCTCTCTCTGTATATATATATATATATATATATATATATATATATATATATATATATATATATATATATATGTATGTATATAAATTGATATTAATATATATATATATATATTTATGTATATATATATATATATATATATATATATATATATATATATATATATATATATATATGAATATATATATATATATATATATATATATATATATATATATATATATATATATATATATATATATATATATATATATAATTATGTATATATATTGATATATATATACACACACACACATATATATATATATATATATATATATATATATATATATATATATATATATATATGTTACGCTCAATTTTAATAATTGCCTAATGTGTACAATGTGTACTTTAAGCAAACAGTTTGCCTAATATTTATATTTTGCAAAATGCGTGCCTAATCTGCACATTAAGCAAGACTTTCAGATTAGGCAACCATATTTTGCCTGAATTGAATAGAGTGTTACGCTGTCTTTTGTGTGGGGGGAAGCGTGTGTGGGGAGTGCGTGGACTGTGTGAGTGCGTGGACTGTGTGAGTGCGTGGGAGTGTTTGTCTTGGAGTTAAGTATGGTTGTGGTGTGTGGAGTGAAGTCTGATTGTGGTGTGTGGAGTGAAGTGTGGTTGTAGTTCGAGGTGTGATGTGAAGGTTTGGTGCCTCATTGGGCATACATTTAATATATCTATCTATCTTTCCAGTAATAGGGATGGATCAAACTGCTTTTGAAGGGAAGTTACGAGAGACACAGGAATCAAAGGCCGAAAATGCTGTCCTGCAACCTACTGCTAAACGTGACAAGCTTATAGAAGATTTGCGGCGGATAAATTCCCATGGCGCTACGTGTCCATTTGATTACAGCTTACAAAAGCGCTACGAGATCCTGCGTGTTGGCAATGTTGACAGACTAATTCGAAAACGAAAAGATCCAGCCAACGACGTGTTCAAGTTTGTTGCATCTCTAGAAGAAGTGTTTGATATTGTTAAAGCAGCTCATGAAGGTATTGGCCATGGTGGTGGTAAGAAAACAATAGCTGAAGTGAAGAAAAAGTGGTTAAACATCACGCAAGAAGTGTGCTACTTATATCTTTCATTCTGTGAGCACTGCCATCAGTAGAGAGCCAGAAAAG
>NC_090744.1:4517752-4557752 GCF_036898095.1 Palaemon carinicauda | reverse complement strand
CAAAACTTTTGGGCATGCTAAGTTAAACTTGGTAAAAATTAGTGCAATTCAGATTTGTTGGCAGTATAGTACGGGTAGTGCCCAGGCAGGCCTGTATGCAATGAAATGCATACCATTACCTTACCTAACCGCACCTTACCTACCCTTAAACATTATCTACCCTACTTTACCTACTCATACCTTACCCTTGTCTTACATTCCCTATCCTTGCCTTACATTCCTACTCTTAGCTTCCCTACAATTAGATTCCCTACCCTTAGCTTATAATCCTTGTCTTACCTTCCAAATCCTTATCTTACCTACCCTTACATAACCTTACTTTTCCGTACCTTACCTAATCTAACATAGCCTTAGGTTACCTTACCTTACATAACCTACCCTAACCTTACCTATCCTTACCTTATCTAACCTATCCTTACCTTACCTAGCCTACCCTTACCTAACCTAACCTAACCTACCCTACCCTACCCTTACCTAACCTAACCTAACCTACCCTACCCTACCCTTACCTTAGCTAACTCACCTTATCATAGCTAAAACCTTACCTTACCTAACCTTACCTTACCTAACCAACCTTACCTTACCTTACCTAACCAACCTTACCTCACCTTACCTTACCTCACCCACCCTACCCTACCCTACCCTAACCTACCCTACCCTATCCTACCCTACCCTACCCTACCCTACCTTACCTTACCTTAGCGTAGCTAAAACCTTACCTTACCTTAGCTAAAACCTTAACCTTACCTTACCTAACCAACCTTACCCTACCTTAGTTAAAACCTTAACCTTACCTTACCTTACCTAACCAACCTTACCCTACCTTACCTTACCTTACCTAACCAACCTTAACTTACCTTACCTTACCTAACCAACCTTAACTTACCTTACCTTACCTTACCTTACCTAACCAACCTTAACTTACCTTACCTTACCTAAGCTAACCAACGTTAACTTACCTTACCTTACCAACCTTACCTAAACAACCTTACCTAAACAACCTTACCTTACTAACCTTACCTTAATTTACCTTAACTTACCTTACCTAACCAACCTTAACTTACCTTTCCTTTCCTAACCAACCTTAACTTACCTTACCTTACCAACCTTACCTTACCCTACCTTACCTAACCTACCCTATGAAGGTGAAATGGGTAATTCAAAATGGAGTGCCAATAAAGATTCTGCCATTGATAGGGTATAATCACTTCTGTTAAACTCTTTTTAGATCCTAATACCAGTGCATATACCCCCAACATCGAGAGGCTGTTATCAGGAATTTTTGTTGGAAAGTAAACAAGTCATATTTAAACTAATATCATCTGCAAATATGGTCATTCACCAGGTAAAAATATCATTAACTTCAATTTTTACACAAAGCATTTTCCTCTTGCTTGACTTATATTTATACAGATTCATTAATTCAATAGAATCGAAGGTATGAACAGCACTGCAGCATTCTGCTAGAAGAAGCTACATTAAACCTTCACCTAACAGTAGAAAGGGGACTCCAATTAATAGTCCCCGTAGCTACAGAAAGATGACTGCTTTTGACCTGCGTAGTCTTGAGTAAGTAATTTAAATTTGTTACATTGGCCAGTGTTTTAACTGTGGGTTTATATATGAAGCAGTTATGGAATTGGTAGGGCTATTCCAGGTTGTTGAAACTCCTTAGTCAATAAAGAGAAAAACCTAGAATCCTAGCATAGTATGCGCGGCCCCTGTTAGGTGATAACTGAGAAGTGAGGTAAATGCAACTAGCTTTATTTCAACATGTCATGAGTTTATATACAGGGACTTATGAGAAACAACGTCACAAAAATTCAAATATGATAAAGCATAGGCTACCATGATAACTAGGTTGGTCTATCAAGAGTGCAGGGGAGAGTGAGTGATAAGATAAAAAATCAAAACCGTTACAGTGTACGAGCGTGTATGAAACACGCGCGGTATAATAGGTTATGTGGGTGTGGTTATGCAAGCTAAAATCCTTGTTTCTTGCTATTTTCTATATTTTTCCCAATATGGAGGCCATGGTTACCCAGGAAATACATGATATACAGTATAACTTTAATATTTTCCAATTAGTTTTTCTGCCACTAATTTATATTTGCTACTGATCCAGGGTTTATTATACTCGTTTTAATTTCCCGCCTAACCAGAAAACCCAGTCTCTCACTGGGATCCTCAATAGTTACTTGTTCCTACACGGATACAAACCATAGTCCTTTAATTACGAGATTAATTTTCAATATTAAACTTACCCGATAATCATGTAGCTGTCAACTCCGTTGCCCGACAGAATTCTACGGAAGGGATACGCCAGCGATCACTATACTAGAAGGGGGTGTACTCACCAGCGCCACCTGTGGCCAGGTACTGCAGTACTTCTTGTTGACACCACCTCAATTTTTCCTCTGTCGTGCTTCCGGCAAGACCTACATGGATACGCTTATAATTTTGGAGTCTTGTTCACGGTTTTTTGGTGAAGTATTGCTCTAAGATTTCAGCTTTCGCTATACTGGAAACTTGTCTATTAGCTTAGATAGCTTTTATATTGATTTGATTAATGGTTAACGATCTTTTGCTTTAATTGGAATCCCCCTTGACTGTTCTTTGATTCAAGATGTCCGACCTTTCTCAAGCCCCTCCCCAAAGACGATGTAGGACTTGTATTAGGCGTATTCCGAAGGCCTCGGTTGATCCTCACACCGTTTGTTCCGACTGTAGGGGAAAATCCTGTCAGTTGGAAGATCGATGTGAGGAATGCGCCGGACTTTCGGAACTTGATTTTGTTCGATTCCTAAAGTATACCACTAAGTTAGAGAGAGAGAGAGTTAGGAGGAGTTCGGCTCGCTCTTCGCTTTATTCCTCACCCCATGATCCTCAACCTTTTCCTCCCCCTGTAGTGGCTACCCCCGAACCTACTTTTTGTGCTCAGCCTGATATGTCTGATGTTTTACGTGCCATTCAGGCTTTAGGTGATAAAGTGGAGTCGGTAGTGAGTGACCACAAGTTCCTCTTGGCGGACGTCAAGGAACTTAAAGTGAAAAGTGCAGTGGGAAGTGGTAGTGCCAGTGCTGTGCCGAGTGCTAGTGTCAGTGTCAGTGTTGTGCGTGAGGGTACTTCTGTGCGTGCCAGTCGTCCTCCCAGTCCGGGACCTCTTGCAAGCTCCCAAGGCCAGGGGAGAAGCAATGTCGAAGGGCAAAAGGGTTCGGCAGGCCTTGATCGGCGCACAGAAGTATCCTCGGTGGTTGCGGGCGTATCTTACGGAGATCGTCACTTCCACTCTCAGACGATTGAGCCTTTAATTTCCTCGTCTGCAGTAGAATTTTCGGGGAGAAAACGCTGGACTCAGGTCTCAAGACCTCTTAAACGTAAAGTCCAAACCTCACGAGTTCAACCCGGATGTAGTCATTGGGCTAGCTCTGACTCGCCGCAGTCATCAGGTGACTGCACACCTCCTAAGAGAGGTAAGGCGATGCCTCAACAGACCTCAACTTCTGTTAAGGCTTTGCCTCAACAGACCTCATCGTCTGTTGATCCCAAGATGGCTTTGCTGCAGTCCATGCAGTCGCAGCTTGCGGTCTTAATGCGTGAGTTTCAGGCAGAGAAGGTTACACCTCCTCCTGCGAGCGCTCCTCCTCCTCTCCGCAGTCCAGTCTGCCAGACGTACGAAGTTGAGGTTCCTCAAGCTACCTCCATGCGTGAGCTACCGCGTTGGGAGTTGCCAGTTACCAGCGTTGTGCAGCAACCTCCACCTTCCTTGAGGCAGGAATCTCTTACCACGCTACAACCTCCTCAACAATGGGGACAGGAGTCTTATGCCTTACAACCTCCTCTTCCTTTGAGGCAAGAGTTTCTTGCAGTAAGACCATCCTCGAGGCAGCAACCTCTTGAGGTACGACAACCTCTACCATCCTTGAGGCAGCCACCTCAGCTCTCGCAGCTGCAACCTCAACTCTCGAGGCAAGCTCCTCAAGAACCTCAACTCGTGAGACAGGAGTCGCGTTCTGCGCAGCCGCCACCTCAACTCTCGCAGCTCACACCTCAAGAACCTCAACTCGTGAGACAGGAATCTCTTACTGCGCAACCACCTCAACCCTTGAAGCAAGCGCAACTCTTGAGACAGGAACCTCATGCAATGAGTCAGCCACCTCAACGCATGCATCTACCACCTTCTCCTCTACTTGACCAGTCTTTGCAGCCTGAACCTCAGGTTTTACTTCAGTCGCCTCTCACCACACTTGCTCCTCAAACCTCCGCAGAACCTCCTTCATCCCAGCCTCATGACTTTGTCATTACCAGCCCTCATCCTCTTCAACAGAGACTTGAGGATGAGACCGCAAGTGTTTATGCACCCGCTTGTCAGGATTCTGCTGTTCAGCATACCGCTGTAACTTTACCTCTCGCTTCTCAACTCTCAGGTGATGAGTTTTCTGAGGAGGAAGCTGCGCACCTTGATGATCCCTCTTCGGACGTGGAGGAACCCAAGTCGTTACCACCCTCCATTGACTTTCGCAAGGTCCTGGCTCTTTTCAGAGAGGTTTACCCGGATCATTTTGTTTCTGCTACCCCTCGCTCTCCTCCATCAGAGTTTTCTCTAGGCATGCAACCTGTTAAGTCAGCCTACACTAAGCTCGTCTTTGCTAGATCCTCTAAGAGACCTTTAAGAATGTTAGGGGATTGGTTGCAGTCCAAACAGCAACTAGGGAAGACTTCATTTATGTTTCCTCCTACTAAGCTGACTTCTAAGGCGGGCGTATGGTATGCCACAGGAGAGGAACCAGGCTTGGGAATCCCTGCCTCTGCCCAGGCTGACTTCTCAAGTTTGGTTGACTCTCCACGTAGATCGGCTATGAGGCGCTCTAAGGTCTGCTGGACCTTTTCCGACTTAGATCACTTCTTAAAGGGTGTCTTTCGCGCCTTTGAGATTTTCAATTTTCTCGACTGGTGCCTGGGGGCCTTGAGCAAGAAGACTGCCCCTTCTGACAAGGACTCGGCCATGCTTATAATGTCCTGTATGGATAAAGCAATTCGCGATGGGTCCGGCGAACTTGCCTCCATGTTTGTTTCGGGAGTACTCAAGAAAAGGGAACAACTTTGCACTTTCCTTTCCACTGGTATCACCTCTTGTCAAAGGTCTCAGTTACTTTTTGCTCCGCTTTCTAAGTTCCTGTTTCCTGAGGAGCTTATCAAGGAATTGTCTGCGGCCCTTATTCAGAAGGACACTCATGACCTTGTGGCCTCTTCAGCTCGTAAGGCTAAGGTTGCTCCTTCGGTTCCTAGAACTTACCGCACCCCAGTGGCCGATACTCCTGCTACAAGATTTATTCCGCCCTTTCGTGGCAGAGCCCCCAGCCGAGGAAGTACCCGTCCAGACGCTTTCAGGGGCAGGTCTAAGAAAGGTCCCAAGCCTTCGAAAGGCAAACACTGACTCTCCTCCTCTCCAGACAGCAGTAGGAGCCAGACTCAAGATCTTCTGGCAAGCTTGGGAAAGAAGAGGTGCAGACGCCCAGTCTGTCAAGTGGCTAAGGGAGGGTTACAGGATACCATTCTGCCGCAATCCCCCTCTGACCACTTCTCCCATCAACCTCTCTCCCAACTACAAGGAAAAGGACAAGAGGCTAGCGTTACACCAGGAGGTGTCGCTCCTGTTACAGAAGAAGGCAGTGGTGATAGTCCGGGACCATCAATCCCCGGGCTTCTACAACCGTCTCTTTCTGGTGGCCAAGAAGACAGGAGGTTGGAGACCGGTGCTGGACGTCAGTGCGCTCAATGCTTATGTCACCAAGCAGACGTTCACTATGGAGACGACGAAGTCGGTCCTAGCAGCGGTCAGGCAGGAGGACTGGATGGTCTCGTTGGATCTGAAAGACGCTTACTTTCACGTTCCTATTCATCCAGACTCCCAACCTTTCCTGAGATTCGTTTTTGGAAAGGTTGTGTACCAATTCCAAGCCCTGTGTTTTGGCCTAAGCACAGCGCCTATGGTGTTTACGCGTCTGATGAGGAATATTGCAAAATTCCTCCACTTAGCGGACATCAGAGCCTCCCTTTATTTAGACGACTGGCTGTTAAGAGCCCCCACAAGTCGTCGCTGTCTGGAGAGTCTCAACTGGACTTTGGACTTGATCAAGGAACTGGGTCTTTTGGTCAACTTAGAGAAGTCCCAGCTTATTCCCTCCCAATCCATCGTTTACCTGGGAATGGAGATTCGGAGTCAAGCTTTTCGGGCTTTTCCGTCGGCCCCAAGAATCAGCCAAGCCCTAGAGTGCATTCTGAGCATGCTGAAGAGGAACAGTTGCTCGGTGAGACAGTGGATGAGTCTAACAGGGACCCTGTTATCGTTAGCCCTGTTCATCGAGTTAGGGAGACTCCACCTCCGCCCTCTCCAATTCCATCTAGCAGCTCACTGGGACAAGGATTTGACGCTCTAAGCGGTCTCTATTCCTGTCACCAAAGAGATGAAGACTACTCTCATGTGGTGGAAGACCAACATCCTTCTCAAGGAGGGTCTATCGTTAGCGATTCAGACCCCCAATCTTCATCTCTTTTCGGACGCATCAGACTCGGGCTGGGGCGCGACCTTGGACGGACAGGAATGCTCGGGAACATGGAACAAGGAACAGGAAACGCTTCACATCAACTGCAAGGAGCTGCTGGCAGTTCATCTGGCCTTAATGAACTTCAAGTCCCTCCTGCTAAACAAGGTGGTGGAGGTGAACTCCGACAACACCACAGCCTTGGCATACATCTCCAAGCAGGGAGGGACCCATTCGAGGAAGCTGTACGAGATAGCAAGGGACCTCCTCATTTGGTCAAGAAGTCTAAACCTCACACTGGTAACGAGGTTCATTCAGGGCAATATGAACGTCTCAGCAGATCGCCTCAGCAGGAAAGATCAAGTCATCCCCACGGAATGGACCATTCACAAGAGCGTGTGCAACAGACTTTGGACCTTGTGGGGTCAGCCAACGATAGATCTGTTCGCCACCTCCATGACCAAGAGGCTCCCTTTGTACTGTTCCCCAGTTCCAGACCCAGCAGCAGTTCACGTGGATGCTTTTCTGCTGGATTGGTCCCATCTCGACCTATATGCATTCCCGCCGTTCAAGATCATCAACAGAGTCATTCAGAAGTTCGTCTCTCACGAAGGGACACGGCTGACGCTGGTTGCTCCCCTTTGGCCTGCAAGAGAATGGTTCACAGAGGTACTACAATGGCTGGTCGACGTTCCCAGGACTCTCCCTCTAAGAGTGGACCTTCTACGTCAACCTCACGTAAAGAAGGTACACCCAAACCTCCACGCTCTTCGTCTGACTGCCTTCAGACTGTCGAAAGACTCGCTAGAGCTAGAGGCTTTTCGAAGGAGGCAGCCAGAGCGATTGCCAGAGCAAGGAGGATATCCACTCGTAGAGTCTACCAATCCAAGTGGGAAGTCTTCCGAAGCTGGTGCAGAGCCAATGCAGTTTCCTCTACCAATACCTCTGTAACCCAAGTTGCTGACTTCCTATTACATCTTAGGAATGTTAGATCTCTTTCGGCTCCTACGATTAAAGGGTACAGAAGTATGTTGGCTTCAGTTCTCCGCCACAGAGGTTTGGATCTTTCCTCCAACAAGGACCTACAAGACATCCTTAAATCTTTCGAGACTTCTAAAGAACGTTGTTTGTCCACTCCAGGCTGGAATCTAGACGTAGTCTTAAGATTCCTTATGTCTCCTAGGTTCGAACCTCTCCAGTCAGCTTCCTTCAAAGACCTTACTCTCAAAACTCTTTTCCTCGTCTGCCTTGCGACAGCCAAAAGAGTTAGTGAGGTTCACGCCTTCAGCAAGAACATAGGATTCACATCCGAATCAGCAACATGTTCTTTACAGCTCGGATTTTTAGCTAAAAATGAACTTCCTTCACGTCCTTGGCCTAGATCGTTCGAAATTCCTAGCCTTTCCAACATGGTGGGTAACGAGCTAGAGAGAGTTCTTTGCCCTGTCAGAGCTCTGAAATACTATCTTAAAAGGTCAAAACCTATACGAGGACAGTCAGAGGCCTTATGGTGTGCCATCAAGAAACCTTCGATGCCTATGTCCAAAAACGCAGTTTCGTATTATATAAGGCTTCTGATTAGAGAAGCTCATTCTCACATGAAGGATGAAGACCTTGCTTTGCTGAAGGTAAGGACCCACGAAGTGAGAGCTGTAGCCACTTCGATGGCCTTTAAACAGAACCGTTCTCTGCAGAGTATTATGGATGCAACTTATTGGAGGAGCAAGTCAGTGTTTGCATCATTTTATCTCAAAGATGTCCAGTCTCTTTACGAGAACTGCTACACCCTGGGACCATTCGTAGCAGCGAGTGCAGTAGTAGGTGAGGGCTCAGCCACTACATTCCCTTAATCCCATAACCTTTTTTTAACCTTTCTCTTGAATGCTTTTATTGTTGTTTTTTGGGTTGTTACGGTAGGCTAAGAAGCCTTCCGCATCCTGTTTGATTTGGCGGGTGGTCAATTCGTTCTTGAGAAGCGCCTAGGTTAGAGGTTGTGTAGAGGTCCTTTAGTATGGGTTGCAGCCCTTTATACTTCAGCACCTTAGGGTTGTTCAGCCTCCTAAGAGGAACGCTGCGCTCAGTAAGGAAGACGAACTTATTAAAGGCAGAGTAATGGTTCAAGTCGACTTCCTTACCAGGTACTTATAATTTCATTGTTATTTTGAATAACTGATAATATGAAATACGGGATACTTAGCTTACTGATATACATGTACACTGGTTTTCACCCACCTCCCTGGGTGTGAATCAGCTACATGATTATCGGGTAAGTTTAATATTGAAAAATGTTATTTTCATTAGTAAAATAAATTTTTGAATATACTTACCCGATAATCATGATTTAATTGACCCACCCTTCCTCCCCATAGAGAACCAGTGGACCGAGGAAAAATTGAGGTGGTGTCAACAAGAAGTACTGCAGTAGTATAGTGATCGCTGGCGTATCCCTTCCGTAGAATTCTGTCGGGCAACGGAATTGACAGCTACATGATTATCGGGTAAGTATATTCAAAAATTTATTTTACTAATGAAAATAACATTTTAAAGGAATATGGAACTAGGCAGTTAAAGCTCATGATAAGGTGTCGGCAGTAGCTGGTAATTACCAGCGGGTGGCAGGGAAGTCTCCCCTCGTGCTAGTAACTGAGCATTTACTGTGAATCCAGTCACCAAAAACTCAGGCGTGTGATCGGCTTCTCTTCAAATTTAGCTCTTAGAGTTTTCTTTACCTCTTGAACAAGTCTCAAAGCCGGGAGATTTGCCTGTTTCCCTTAGCAAATCAGGTTAGCTTCTCCAGCATCTCCCTCAGGAGTCTCGAAACTTTCAGATCTTTCTTCCCTTGACGATACTCTACTACTCTTTTAGATTTGATAACTCAAAGGGGAATAAAACTTTAGTGTCTTATCAATTGTCATTGTGTCTAAATTCTAGTAGCTGGCTAATATTCTGACTTTGAGTCAGACTTTTCTGATTATCCAACACCGATGGGTTCAAAAGAAGATGGTGTCAGGTTTAAATGATATGGTTGATATGAAAGCACTAATCTCATATTTACTCTGGTTATTAGCACTGTTCTTCCTTCAGAAGTTTTTGTTGAAGAACATCATAATATGGTCAAGTTGTAAGGTTCTCTTAAACTATGAAGTTGAATATGCCAGTTGTCTAAATTATTAATCCATAAAAAATACTCTTATGTATCGAGAGGAGGCAAGGAAAAGGTGGGCGGAATATTTTGAAAGTTTGCTGAATGTTGAGGATAATAGGGAGGCAGATATAATTGCTGTTCCAGGTGTTGAGGTGCCAGTGATGGGAGATGACAATGAGAGAGAGATTACAATAGATGAAGTGAGGAGAGCACTAGATGAAACGAGAGTAGGAAAAGCATCTGGTATGGATGGTGTGAAAGCTGAGATGTTGAAGGAAGGGGGTGTGACTGTACTTGAATGGTTGGTGAGATTGTTTAATATGTGTTTTGTGTTGTCAATGGTACCAGTAGATTGGGTTTGTGCATGTATTGTACCACTATATAACGGTAAGGGAGATGTACATGAGTGTTGTAATTCAAGAGGTATTAGTTTGTTGAGTGTAGTTGGAAAAGTGTATGGTAGAGTATTGATTAATAGGATTAAGGATAAAACAGAGAATGCAATCTTGGAAGTACAGGGTGGTTTTAGAAGAGGTAGGGGTTGGAAAATAGATCCCTTCTATTGGAAAATACATCACTTCTATTGGAAAATACATCGCTTCTTTTGGAAAATAGATCGCTTCTTTGGGGAAATAGATCGCTTCTATTCATGGTAGGATACTAGCCTGGAAAATAATTCGCTTCTATTCATGGTAGGATACTGGCCTGGAAAATAGATCGCTTCTATTCATATTCGTATACTGGCCTGGAAAATAGATTGCTTCTATTCATGCTCGGATACTGGCCTGGAAAATAGATCGCTTCTATTCATGGTAGGATACTAGCCTGGAAAATAGATCGCTTTTATTCATGGTAGGATACTGGCCTGGAAAATAGATCACTTCTATTCATTAAGGAAAATTACAAATTTGTTAATTAAGGAAGTTTTAAAGAATATGTTAACAATTGCTTTTTGTTTTATTCTGAAACAGCATAGGATTCGTTGGTATAATTTTCTCTCATCTTCCTATTGTTCGTTTGTATATACGTTGGAAAAGACCCTTATGAATATCTCCCCTATATATATATATATATATATATATATATATATATATATATATATATATATATATATATATATATATATATATATATATATATATAAAGGATTTACTTCCTGTCTGATAATCTTGCATATTAGAAAAAAATAATTTGGAATCTAATAATAAATAATCTCATTAAAGCATCTCTCTCTCTCTCTCTCTCTCTCTCTCTCTCTCTCTCTCTCTCTCTCTCTCTCTCTCTCTCTCTCTCTCTCTCTCTCTAAACATCTTGATTACATTTTCTAGTGTCTCAATTACCAGACATTTTTTTTTCATTTCCTCTCTTATTGTCCCACCAGTAATTCCTCTCACTTTAGATGTAATTTGCATATCATTTAGTCCTACAAAACTTTTCAAGTCTACTTATCATCCATCAAAGGATATTCAAATGAACTCTCTTGATAAGCTATCAAAGGGTCTTCCGTCTACTTTACTTGAGTCTGTCTAAACAAGAACAGTCCAATGAAGGAAGGTAGGTGAATTCATCTGGTAATTCTCTATATTGAATAAATGCTAATTGAATTGAATTAATAACGAAAATGAAATTAATATTTTTATTATTATTATTATTATTATTATTATTACTAATTATTATTATTATTATTATTATTATTATTATTATTATTATTATTATTATTATTATTATTATTATTGATAATAATAATGATAATTGCTAAGCTACAACCCTAGTTGGAAAAGCAGAATACTATAATCCCAAGGGCTCCAACAGGGAAAATAGCCCAGTGAGGAAAAAAAAGGAAAAATAAAATATATTAAGAACAGTAACATTAAAATAAATATATCCTATACAAACTTTAAAAACTTTAACAAAACTAGAGTATGCAACAAAAAGAAATGGATATGGAAATAAAACTATATATTTATCACATCAGATATTAATAGTGTAACGTTGTTTGGAAAACATTTTGAACAAGAGGGTCACTCAGTAGAGCGCAGACCTCCACCGCGGCATCTTATTTCTTAACCTTTTACTTGACCTTGACCTTGATCTTTGACCTTAACATGTATTAATTGGCGTGGATTATCATACATTCAAATATGAACCAAGTTTGAAGTCTCTGTGACAACGATGTCCAAACTTATGGCTGATTACGTGAATTGGACATTTTACTTGACCGTAACCTTGACTTTTGACCTAGACCTGCCAAAATTTAATTATTCCCAGCTTTTTACATTAGAGTTAATCCCTGCAAGTTTCATTACTCTATGGTTGAAATAAAGGGCAGGAAACAAACACACACACATAAAAACATACAAATAAGGCGTAAAACATAACCCCCTTCCAAGTTCTTTGGTGGAAGTAGTTACTATAATTTGATGAGCAGTATATTAACGTCTTCATATCTAGTTAATACAAAAGTTAAGAAAGAGAAAATGTAGGAAAAAAGAGAGACTTGAGAGAACAAGGAAGAGTTAACACCCGGTCAACTTTATCCCTGAGAGAAAGCCACATCAATGTCAGTGTCTTGGGTAAGAAGGAATCTTTTCTACGTATTCTGTTTATTTGTTCCCTTTGGAAGAGTTTTCTTGCGAAGCCTCTTCTATAAGACACACACACACGCACACACATGCACACACACACTCATATATGTGTATATATATATAAATATATATATATATATATATATATATATATATATATATATATATATATATATATATATATGTGTGTGTGTGTGTGTGTGTGTGTGCGTATATATATATATATATATATATATATATATATATATATATATATATACATACATATATATATATATCTATATATATATATATATATATATATATATATATATATATATATATATATATATATATATATATATATATATTTTCTTATACATCCTTTTGAACTTATATAACAGCTTTAATAAAAATGAGTATGTTTCCACCCCTGCTACTGTAATGTTGAATAAACCTTGAAATAGGGAGGCTATTTCAAAGCAACCTAGGCTATAAGATAGACAGTAAGAGAGAGAGAGAGAGAGAGAGAGGGGGGGGGGGTGTTGAAGCTAATGGCCAAGATACACTGTCTAATGAAGGTAAACACAGTCGGATTGGACATAAACTGAGAGGTTCGTCATTCAAATGACCTTCTGAACTGCTACTGCAAATATCTTCCCCACACATTTGGCGATGCTGTGTTGATCTATTATCCTTCTTAGTATTGTATGTGAGAAATCGGTTCGAATAACGATTTTATAAAGAGGGGAACTCATTAGAGCGCAGACCTCCACCGCGGCATCTTATTTCTCGTCTTTTTTGCTTGACCTTAACCTTGACCTTTAACCTTAACAGGGACAATTGGCGTGGATATTCATACACTCAAATATGAACCAATTTTTGAAGTCTGTGACAACGATGTCCATACATATGGCTGATTACGCGATTTGATCATTTTGCTTTACCGTCACCTTGACCTTTGACGTTGACCTTCTAAAATTTAATCATTTCAAGCTTTTTACATAACGACTAAAATTGTGGCCAGGAAACTTTCCAGAAAGAAACTCACACACACATACAAACACACAAACACGGGGTAAAACAAAACCTCCTTCCAACTTCGTTGGCGGAGGTAATAAGCAATACAGACCGAGAGTATGATTCTAAAAACTTATAATATGAAGATGAAAGAATAGAATTATGAATGAAGTTAATATCAGCTGTGTATAAATATTTAATCAATTCATTATATGAAATTGACTTATCAATCTTTCTCATTCATATCATAAAGTTGGTGTTGATTTTAAAAGGCAGAAAATATCAATTTCTTAACTTTATTACTAACCTGACTATTACGATCAACAAAGGCCCGTAATTACTATTTATAGTCTACATATAAACATAAAATATTAGCCCTCAATACATTTTATTAGAACATCATATTATCTAATAAAATATTCATCTATTTTGAATATATCTTACTTTACCTGGGTAATCTTTGAAGCTAAATATTTTTTTAAAAATTTCAATATTATTATTTGTAAATGTCTAGTGAGTACATTTTACAACTTTACACAAAAAACAGACTACAATAATAATTCTTACACCATCCTTACATCTATTAGATCATAATGGTACATAATGAAATATTTATCTATTTCGAATATATCCGACTTTATCTGGGTAATCTTCAAAGCTAATTATTTTGAAACTGTTTTCAATTCTATCATTTGTAAATGTAGAGTGAGTACATTCAACTACAATTTTACACAAAAACAGACTAAAATATTAATTCTAACCCCATCCTTACAGCATGAACAATTGGTTTTGTCTAATGGAAATGGAACAAGAATATATTTGCAATCAAGCAACTCTGAAGGCAAACTAACGCCGAACAATTAAGACCTTAAGTTGCTTCTGAACTTCATGAAACTCTAGGAAATGAAATCCCCATTCGAACCTGAGCACTTTCTCGCGATGAATATTGAATCCAGGAATGAAAATGGAGCTATACATAATTCGAGCTTTTATTAGAAGCCTGAGACTCTGTGAGACACCTTCAGTTCCAAATCTTTGAAAAGTAAGTCAAATTGGAACAATGAATTCTTACTGATTAAGAATTCTCCAATCTATAATTACCTCCGTCAATGAGGTTATAAAATCGAGTCCGTCTATCTATTTATTTATCTGTCTGTGTCTATCTGTCTGTCTGTCTGTTGACAGGATTACTTCAAAACTGCAAGACGGATTTTGATGAAATTTTCGCCACGGATAGATCTAAGGTTATGGAGACCCCATTAAATTTTGGAGATGATCCAGATCCGGATTGGCATTTATCGCCATTTTAAAAGATAAAACCAAAATGAATGGACGGATTTTGACGAAATTTCCAAAACAGATACAGAGATAGGTCATGGAGACCCCAATAAATTTTGGAAATGATCCGGATACAGATTGGCATTTGTCGCCATTTTAAAGATAAAACTAAAATGAATGGACGGATTTTGACGAAATTTTCACAACAGATACAGAGATAGGTCATGGAGACAACCATTAAATTTTGGAGATGATCCGGATCCAGATTGGCATTTGTCGCCATTTTAAAGATAAAACCAAAATGAATGGACGGATTATGACGAAATTTCCACAACAGATACAGAGAAAGGTCATGGAGACCCCATTAAATTTTGGAGATGATCCGGATCCATATTGGCATTTGTCGCCATTTTAAAGATAAAACCAAAATGAATGGACGGATTTTGACGAAATTTCCACAACAGATACTGAAATAGGTCATGGAGACCACATTAAATTTTGGAGATGATCCGGATCCAGATTGGCATTTGTCGCCATTTTAAAGATAAAACCAAAATGAATGGACAGATTTTGACGAAATTTCCACAACAGATACAGAGATAGGTTTTGGAGACCCCATTAAATTTTGGAGATGATCCGGATCCAGATTGGCATTTGTCGCCATTTTAAAGATAAAACCAAAATGAATAGACGGATTTTGACGAAATTTCCACAACAGATACATAAATAGGTCATGGAGATCCCATTAAATTTTGGAGATGATCCGGATCCAGATTGGCATTTGTCGCCATTTTAAAGATAAAACCAAAATGAATGGACGGATTTTGACGAAATATCCGTCACAGATAGATCTCAGACTATGGACGACTCCATTAACGTTTAACGACGGTCAGAAATCTCTTTGGGTGTATTTACACTGTAAAGGTAAAGGTAGAAGAATTATATTTTTGTCTTGAAATACCAGAAATATAAAAGTAATTTTGATACATATATTGACATATTCACAGAACAGGTTAAATAGCAAGATGGGAAATAAACAGATGTTATATATATATATATATATATATATATATATATATATATATATATATATATATATATATATATATATATATATATATATATATCCAAATAAGCCATATATATTTTTGATACATTAATGTCTGGATTCTCTTAACGACCTCGGGATCAGAGCCCCAGGCGAAATCACACAAAGACAAGAGCTTGGGTCCGGCCGGGAATCGAACCCTGGTCGACAAGCTTGTATAGACAGTGACTAAACCACTTAAGGGTTTAGTCACTGTCTATACAAGGGGTTTAGTCACTGTCTATACAAGCTTGCCGACCAGGGTTCGATTCCCGGCCGGACCCAAGCTCTTGTCTTTGTGTGATTTCACCTGGGGCTCTGATCCCGAGGTCGTTAAGAGAATCCAGACATTAATGTATCAAAAATATATATGGCTTACTTGAATATGAAAAACACGTCTAAATGTGCAAAATTTATCATATATATATATATATATATATATATATATATATATATATATATATATATATATATATATATATATGCATGCGTGTGTGTGTGTGTATGTGTGTTTGTGGCTGTGTCTGTGCTTCCAGTACTGCCTTTCTTCATGACTTTCTGTCTGTATCTGGAGTTGCATTTGTTTTCTAAATTATCAAGTGGATCTTTGCTAACGGTTTAGATGCTTTAGGTTCATGGAAACTCTCTCGAAATCACTTGGCAAACAATCACTCTCACAATTGCCATTGTTCATTTGACTGAGAGAATTTATAATAAGATTCATTAGTTGATAAGAGAAAAGATATCTGACAATAAATGCTTAATTAAGACTCCTCGCATTAAAGAAAGATTTCTCTAATTCAGTTTTTTCATCCCGATTAAATTTTTGTTATAGTGAAGTGACTCATATGTCAGTTATCTATTTTATTTTTCGACACGTTTCCCTATGTTCTTTTTTCGTCTGTTCATTGTCTTTTTTTCCTTCAATTCCTAAAAACTTTTACGGTTCCCTTTTCCGTAGTTTTCCTTTTTTACTTTTTACTTTTTTTATCCCCTGTCTTCTCTTTTGACGTTGATTCTTCTTTTTCCCAATAAATCTTTCCCAGAATATTTTTACTTTTTCCAGATTGGATCACTTCGATGTAGGTTGAAGTTGCACGAGCTCTAGGAGGAGAGAGAGAGAGAGAGAGAGAGAGAGAGAGAGAGAGAGAGAGAGAGATGGGGCTGGTGTGTATCTAATTGATTATCCCCTCTTCCCTTTGTTATGTTGATAATTGTTATTCTATGAAGGGAATCTGTATTCCATTAAGGCTGAGGATCTCATCCTCTTCAACGAGCTTAGAGTATATATGACAGGCTTAATTATGTTTATAGATAGCATTACTTGAAAACAACGTATTATCTAACATTAAGACTCAGGCGTATAGGCTTTGTATATAACTGTTAAGAATTTTCATTAAAAAAAAACGGTAAATGCCTGGAAATATATATCCCATTATTTTTACCGTTTTAAAATTGGATATAATGACGTAAAGGAGTGATATTACGATCACCAACCCATAAAAAATAACAACAAAGTAAGGTAAAATTACGGTCGCCTGTATTTTACTGAAATATGGCTGACAATAGTATATTTTCACGGAGATTTTCCGATTAAAATCACGGTTTTTTTTCTTTTTGACAGTGCATAGTATATAATCTCACTCATTTAGTGTAATATTCTTTTGATTAATACTTTCCTTTTGGGAAGAAGAATTTTTTTTAACCGTAAGGACTAAGACATTTCATCTCTGGATTTAATCATGAAAATGGCAGAGCCTTCAAGAAAGAGGAACGCTGGTAATCAAAAGCAAATCTGGTTTCATAATGAACGTCTCCATCTTCGTGCTCTGAGGAGAGAAGAAGGTTTGAGGCTGGTTTAGGTAGTTGTCTTAAAGAGAGGTTTTGCCAGCTGCTCTTTTCGTTTTTATTAGAACTCATTAGTACAGGCGTAACATACTGAAATACGAAAAATACATATGCGGATGTGCCGTTGTATGTATATATATATATATATATATATATATATATATATATATATATATATATATATATATATATATATATATATATATATATAAACATATATATACATATATATATATATATATATATATATATATATATATATATATATATATATATATATATATATAAACATATATATACATATATATTTATATATATATATATATATATATATATATATATATATATATATATATATATATATATATATATATATATATACATGTATATATATATGTGTGTGTGAAATATATATATATATATATATATATATATATATATATATATATATATATATATATATATCCACATATATATATGTATATATATATATATATATATATATATATATATATATATATATATATATATATATATATATATATATATATATATATATATATATATATATATACATGTAAATATCACCCACGAAATGCATTTAATACCGAATTCTATCTTGGGAAATACATATCCACTTGGAATTCATTTTATGGTAACAGCTTCTGGCCGGGTGGTGATTCGAACCACCACCTGTACGGCTAGAAACTATGCTTGGCAGGGACCCTACCGAATCAGCTATCAAGAGAGTCTCTCTTGATAGCTGATTCGGTAGGGTCCCTGCCAAGCATAGTTTCTAGCCGTACAGGTGGTGGTTCGAATCACCACCCGGCCAGAAGCTGTTACCATAAAATGAATTCCAAGTGGATATGTATTTCCCAAGATAGAATTCGGTATTAAATGCATTTCGTGGTTGATATTTACATTAATTAAAATCACGTGTGCTTGTGATATATGTTCATATATATACATGTGTGTGTATGTACGTATGTATGTTTCTGTCTTTATATCAGTATACCAAGAGGAAGCAAACGCTAATACAAATAAGCAAAACAAATACACCCTTCTCATTTCTGGCTGAAAACTTTTCCTAAAAAAACCCAGATCAACTCAGCTAATTAATTTCCCCCGAAAAAGTTTAATGGTGATAAGAATTTTTTTTTTAACGTTTGATAATTTGTTCGCAGATTTCCACCGTTTCTTATTTCCAAGGAGGTAGAAATGTTACCTTTGATCGTGTACTCTCTCTCTCTCTCTCTCTCTCTCTCTCTCTCTCGAGTTGTATTTGTGTGCCGGTGAAGTGAACACTTGTGCGGCCCTAAAAATATCCTGATTTAACGCGGATAACAAAAAGGCTATCGAGTGAAATATAGCTACAAGTTTTCGTGAATAGTCGGTGATTAGTTTGAGGGCAGAAAAGTGAGATAAATCGTCGGCATAGGATAGTTATCTTGTGAATTAATAGAAATCTGATCAAGATGGCATTGTATAACACAGGCAGCTCGTGGAGAGACATCGCTGGAGTCAGCAAAGGCAAATTTCATGAGTTGGCGAAACAGGAGCTCGACCGATTGACAACAGATGTCATTAACAACTCCAACCAGTGTGACGGAAAAATATTCGCAGACATATTGAAACAATATGATCCAATAGACTGGAACAAATCTGCGGAAAACATCAGTAAAATAATTGAAGAAATTCCAAAGAAGATCCAAGTGTTAAAGAGACTTATAAAGAAGGTCTACATCAATCAACACATTCCATCAAAGAACAATAACAAGTCCAATATGGTGAATATGCTGATTGATGCATTGGGAAAAAGAATGCCAAAATGGTGTAATACATGTAAGATATGGTATTCCATTAATAATCCTCAACAACTGATTAGAAAATGTAATGCCTGTAATTTTCCAACACACCCCACATGTGCTGAAATACAGCCATAAATAAAAAATAAAGACACAAAGGTATTTTGCTCAACATGCTTAGTCTGGATAGAAAATATAATTAAGTCGAGACTAAAGCTGCAAATAGTTGAAGAAGAAGAAGAAGAAGAAGAAGAAGAAGAAGAAGAAGAAGAAGAGAACAATGAACAGGATATGTGTAAGGATGCAGAGGAAATCTTTGATATATCTTATGCCATCCAACAACATACTTATGAAGAAATAAATTATCAGATGGAAACAAATAATAGACCCAAGAGACTCTACCCGGACCTACATACTTTTAGGGAAGAGCAAGAACAAGAAAAAAAAGAAAAGAAAGATATAGTCTGTAATAGGCTGAAAAGAGGGAATTGCAAATTTGGCGAAAGATGCTACTACAAGCATCCAAAAATATGCCATAATTATGAAATATATGGTAAATGTGCGTATTTAGACGGATATGGAGACGAATGCAGAGATCTCCATCCAAAAATATGCAAAACCCTAAAAGAAGGAAAAGGATGCAGTTTCAACAAAAAATGTCGATATATGCATCCTGCAACTTTGAATGAGAGTAAGAAAACTCAGCAAACTGAAAAGAAAAACAAAAATGAAACAAAAAAAGAAACAAAAAAGCAGGCCGCGTATATACCGCACTATGCACCAAAAAAGGCCTTTCAACCTAAATCTCCACAAATAGAGCCCAACTACAAAGAATGCATATATAATGCCAGGGGTTGGTGCAGATATGGGGATAATTGCAAGTTTACACACAAAAATAAGTATGAAGGCGAAAGAACAAATATTATGGAAAAGTTGGATTTTTTAATGGCAGAATTCCGAGAGATGAAGAAAAGAACATCATATCAGAACAGGAAGGAAGCATGGGAGAATCCATATTATTACCAATATTAAATAATGGAAATGAAACACAAACCATGATAGTGATGAATGCACAGGGTTTAGTCACGAGTAACTCTAAAAGGAAAATAGAGTTCCTAGAAGAACTAACCCAAATTGAAAAAATAGATATATTAAATATAAGTGAAACATGGTATTCCCAAGAGACTGGCAGTGATGACCAGATAAAGGGTTTCCAAACTTATAGATCAGACAGAAAAAATAGGAATCAAGGGGGAACCGCAATATATGGAAGAGACATAAATCAAGGAAAAGTCTGTGAAAAATACAGCAACACAGAATGTGAATTGAGTGCGGTAGAATTTGAATTTGAAAAACTAGTGAATATTGTAGTTTACAGACCCCCAAATACTAAGGAGTTTGACATAATAATAGAAAAAATAGATGATATATGTAGAAACCATAAAGACTGGAATATACTTCTATCCGGAGATTTTAACTTTCCTTTCGTGGATTGGAAAGAACGGATAGAAGAAAGTGGTTGTATGTATACATATAAAAAAGAGAGTAATAGTAGCGCAGAAGATAAGAGGCAATTTGAAAAGCTTCAAGATATGCTATGAAAACATAATATGCAACAAATAAACCACATTCCAACAAGAAAGGAAAATGTCCTAGATCTAGTATTTGTGAATGAGGTAAATTATGTTAAAGAAATAATAGTGTATAACACGGGAATTTCAGACCACAATGTCATAGAATTGATAGTTCATTCCAAAGCAAGTGATCACAGAATCAATAAAAGCACAAAACTTTGGGAAGGATATGGAAAATATAATTTTTACAATAAGAATACAAAATGGTCAGAAATAAATGAAGAACAGAATAAAGAATGGAAAAATGTATTTATAAGTGATAATATACAGGTAAATACGGACATACTGTACAAAATACTGGAGAAAATTGTTGAAAAATATGTACCGAAAAAAAAACAATAAACAAAAGACGTGCATATCAAGAGACAGAAGGATCTTATTTCAGAAAATTAGAAAGTGGAAGAAAAATCTTGCAAAAGAAAAAAATGTGTGGAAAATGAGGGAAATAAAATGTAAGATAGAAAATGCAGAACAAAAGATTATAGAGTCGAAAGAAAATGAAAAAAGAGACTTAGAAGAAAGGACACTTCAAAATATAAAAAGAAACCCCAAAGTACTTTACTCCTATGCAAAAAAGATGAGTAAAAGGAGAATAGAAATAGGCCCTCTAAGAATTGAAGGACGGCTAACGAATGAAAAAAAGGAAATATGCAACATATTAGCAGAAAAATATAAGAGTGAGTTCACGCCAAGAATTGCGAATGAGAATAATGAAACAGAAATGAGAGAAGAAAATTTTGAATATCTAACGGATATAGATATTAATGAAGCAGATATTGTCACAGCTATAAACGAAATTAAAAATGGATTGGCAGCCGGACCAGATGGAGTTCCAGCGATTTTGTTAAAAAAAACTGCAAACACTATCGCGAAGCCGCTTGCAATACTGCTAAGACAGAGTGTAGATATGAGCGAGATATATGTTAAACATAAATTAGCTTATATAACCCCTATCTTCAAAAGTGGATCAAGACTAGAGGCAAGCAATTATAGACCTGTTAGTCTAACATCACATATTATGAAAGTGTATGAGAGGGTAATAAAAAAGAAAATAATGAACCATTTGGTCAAAAATAATTTGTTTAATATGGGTCAACACGGTTTCGTACCTGGAAAAAGTACACAGACCCAACTGATAGCACACTATGAAAACATATACAATAATATGATAAATGAAAAAGACACAGATGTGATCTATCTAGATTTTGCAAAAGCCCTTGACAAGGTAGACCATAACATATTGGAGAAAAAAATGAGAAAGCATAATATTGTGGGAAAGATAGGAAAATGGGTAAAAGAATTCCTGCAAAACAGAAAACAGATAGTGGTTGCAAATGACGAGAAATCAGATGAAGCCCAGGTAATATCTGGTGTGCCCCAAGGTACGGTATTAGCTGCACTGCTATTTGTTATTATGATCTCAGACATAGACTGTGATGTTGAAAACTCCGTAGTGAGAAGTTTCGCCGATGACACAAGAATAAGTAGAGAAATTACTTGTGATGAAGATAGGAACTCACTACAAAGAGATCTAAACAAAATATATGAATGGGCAGAGATAAATAGGATGTTATTTAACTCCGATAAATTCGAATCAATAAATTATGGAAACAGAGAAGGAATGGTGTATGCATACAAGGGACCTAATAATGAGACAATCACAAACAAGGAAGCAATTAAAGACCTTGGTGTAATTTTAAATAGGAATATGTTATGCAACGACCAAATAGCAACACTGTTGGCTAAATGTAAAGCAAAAATGGGAATGTTATTCAGACACTTTAAAACAAGAAAAGCTGAACACATGATTATGCTTTACAAAACTTATGTGCGTAGTACACTCGAGTACTGCAATGTGATATGGTACCCACACTACCAAAAGGATATTGCGCAAATAGAGAGTGTACAAAGGTCCTATACTGCTAGAATAGAAGAAGTTAAGGACCTTGACTACTGGGAAAGACTGCAATTTTTAAAACTATACAATCTAGAAAGGAGAAGAGAACGCTACATGATAATACAAGCATGGAAGCAAATAGAAGGAATTGCTGAAAACATCATGGAGCTTAAAATATCAGAAAGAGCAAGCCGAGGTAGATTAATAGTGCCAAAAACCATTCCAGGTAAACTGAGAAAGGCGCACAGGACATTAATCCACTACGCACCAGCATCGATAATGCAGCGACTATTTAATGTGCTGCCAGCTCCTCTAAGAAACATATCAGGAGTGAGCGTAGATGTGTTTAAGAATAAGCTCGATAAATACCTAAGATGCATCCCAGACCATCCAAGACTGGAAGATGCAAAATACACCGGTAGATGCATTAGCAACTCTCTGGTGGATATACGAGGTGCCTCACAATGAGGGACCTGGGGGAACCCAAACAAACAATAAGGCTCTCTCATAAACACACACACACACACACACACACACACATATATATATATATATATATATATATATATATATATATATATATATATATATATATATATGTATATATATATGTATATATATATATATATATATATATATATATATATATATATATATATAGATAGATATATACATATATATATATATATATATATATATATATACACATACATATATGCATATATACATATATATATATATATATATATATATATATATATATATATATATATATATATATATATACACACATACATATATGCATATATACATATATATATATATATATATATATATATATATATATATATATATATATATATATGTGTGTGTATATATACACACACACACACACACACACACACATATATATATATATATATATATATATATATATATATATATATATATATATATATATATATATATATATATATATATATATATCTGTGTGTGTGTACGAAAGAGAGAGAGAGAGAGAGAGAGAGAGAGAGAGAGAGAGAGAGAGAGAGAGAGAGAGAGAACTGATATATTCACGCTTATTATAACATATTGTATTTCATTTTATTATCATAAGTCACGTCTACTTCATTTTAGATGAATGCTGAGGTATTTGGAGATGGTTTTATTATTAAGTAGATATCTACCAAACATTTACGTAATTGATTAAAATTATAACAGTTGTTTTAATAATATAACTTCCTACTGACTTTATTAGCATTTTAACTATTAATATACATATAATCTACAGGTTGACTAAATATGATATAACTCCAGTTAGATTGCTTTCTATGTAAACAAGAATCTACTTTTTTCTTTCGAAGTCTCTCTATACATCTTTCAATAAGATAATATATTCTACTAATATTAACTTTATTACTGCTAGTTCTAGTTCCATTTTATCCTAGCAATTCAGTGGAGACTTCAATTAAATAGAATGTTAAAGATGATTGAGATTGGGGAATAAATAAAATTAAGAGTTAGATTTGGCTGAGCATTGTTGGAAACATTTTGGGAATGTAAACAATGGCTGAAAGTTTGGATACTTGGAACAGTAATAGTTCCTCCTGTCACATTCAACTCCCTTATGATAACAAGAAACAGTGATCTATTGAACCGTACTGTGCAATTCTTCTGTTTTATATTAATATTATGGTAAGGCTCTCCTTGTTGAGTTATAGATTCATTAATATTCAAATAATTTGACACAAAGTGACCTTCTATCTTGTTGTGGAACTAGTGTCAGAGAATTGTATTTTTTAGCCTAGGTGAATATTATTTTCTAGACGTAGCAACACCATGCTAGATTAGGCCAAACTCCAGAGGTGAGTAGGCTGTATCTGAATATTCTTATGTGGTTGAAGAAAAACAATCAATTAGAAAAAGACAAATGAAGGTATTATGTAAAATGTTAGTTACCAAACTAAATCCTACTGTTAATGTAATTTTATGTTGTTGCAAACTACTCCCATTTATGAATACATACTCCTGTATCTAAGAATTATTGAAGACTATACCAAGAAACAGGGTTTCCGATTAGTGGGAAACTAGAATTAAGTGAATTTTATCATCAGGTATAATCAGAAACTCTATTTCCAATGATCTAATCAGTCGTGAAAAATATTGCTCATAAGGGTTATCCAGTCATCAGTTCCACACACCTAAAACCAAAGTTTTGATGAAGTACAGTAGTTACCAAACTTACCCTTGCGTTACCTACCCCTACTTTGACTACCATCATTTACCCAACTTACCTAACCTCTTCCGTTCCGACTCATTAGCAACCCTTACCTAACCTACACTCACCTAACCTGACCTGACCTGACCTCACCTCACCTCATCTAACCTAACCTAACCTAGTTTTACCTACCCTAACCTCACCTAACCTACCCTAACCTAACCTCACCTCACCTCATCTAGCCTAACCTAACCTAAGCTAACCTAATCCAACCCTATCTAACTGACCCTCACCTAACCTAACCTCACCTTAACTACCGTCACCTATCCAAACCTTACCTTAATTACTCTCTCCTTAATTACCTCACCTTAACTACCTTCACTACTCTCTCCTTAATTACCTCACCTTAACTACCTTCACTACTCTCTCCTTAATTACCTCACCTTAACTATCTTCACTACTCTCTCCTTAATTACCCCACTATAACTACCATCACTACTCTCTCCTTAATTACCTCACCTTAACTACCTTCACTACTCTCCTTAATTGCCTCACCTTAACTACCTTCACTACTCTCTCCTTAATTACCTCACCTTAGCTACCTTCACTAGTCTCTTCTTAATTACCTTACCTTAACTACCTTCACTACTCTCTCCTTAATTACCTCACCTTAACTACCTTCACTACTCTCTCCTTAATTACCTCACCTTAACTACCTTCACTACTCTCTCCTTAATTACCTCACCTTAACTACCTTCACCGTAACTACTCTCACCTTTACTACCTTTAGGTTACACATTCACATATATTGCTCCCGACAGGTGCTGTGCGAAGATTTAGTGATATCTGGCAACCAAACATGCAAAACTTTTGGGCATGCTAAGTTAAACTTGGTAAAAATTAGTGCAATTCAGATTTGTTGGCAGTATAGTACGGGTAGTTCCCAGGCAGGCCTGTATGCAATGAAATGCATACCATTACCTTACCTAACCGCACCTTACCTACCCTTAAACATTATCTACCCTACTTTACCTACTCATACCTTACCCTTGTCTTACATTCCCTATCCTTGCCTTACATTCCTACTCTTAGCTTCCCTACAATTAGATTCCCTACCCTTAGCTTATAATCCCTGTCTTACCTTCCAAATCCTTATCTTACCTACCCTTACATAACCTTACTTTTCCGTACCTTACCTAATCTAACATAGCCTTAGGTTACCTTACCTTACATAACCTACCCTAACCTTACCTATCCTTACCTTATCTAACCTATCCTTACCTTATCTAACCTATCCTTACCTTACCTAGCCTACCCTTACCTAACCTAACCTAACCTAACCTACCCTACCCTTACCTAACCTAACCTAACCTACCCTACCTACCCTACCCTACCCTTACCTTAGCTAACTCACCTTATCATAGCTAAAACCTTACCTTACCTAACCTTACCTTACCTAACCAACCTTACCTTACCTTACCTAACCAACCTTACCTCACCTTACCTTACCCTACCCTAACCTACCCTACCCTACCCTACCCTACCCTACCTTACCTTACCTTACCTTAGCGTAGCTAAAACCTTACCTTACCTTAGCTAAAACCTTACCACACCTTAGCTAAAACCTTAACCTTACCTTACCTAAAACCTTAACCTTACCTTACCTAACCAACCTTACCCTACCTTAGCTAAAACCTTAACCTTACCCTACCTAACCAACCTTACCCTACCTAACCAACCTTACCCTACCTTACCTTACCTTACCTAACCAACCTTAACTTACCTTACCTTACCTTACCTTACCTAACCAACCTTAACTTACCTTACCTTACCTAACCAACCCTAACTTACCTTACGTTACCTTACCTAACCAACCTTAACTTACCTTACCTTACCTAAGCTAACCAACCTTAACTTACCTTACCTTACCAACCTTACCTTAACAACCTTACCTCACTAACCTTACCTTACTTTACCTTAACTTACCTTACCTAACCAGCCTTAACTTACCTTACCTTACCTTACCAGCCTTAACTTACATTACCTAACCTACCCTATGAAGGTGAAATGGGTAATTCAAAATGGAGTGCCAATAAAGATTCTGCCATTGATAGGGTATAATCACTTCTGTTAAACTCTTTTTAGATCCTAATACAAGTGCATATACCCCCAACATCAAGAGGCTGTTATCAGGAATTTTTGTTGGAAAGTAAACAAGTCATATTTAAACTAATATCATATGCAAATATGGTCATTCACCAGGTAAAAATATCTTTAACTTCAATTTTTACACAAAGCATTTTCCTCTTGCTTGACTTATATTTATACAGATTCATTAATTCAATAGAATCGAAGGTATGAACAGCACTGCAGCATTCTGCTAAAAGAAGCTACATTAAACCTTCACCTAACAGTAGAAAGGGGACTCCAATTAATAGTCCCCGTAGCTACAGAAAGATGACTGCTTTTGACCTGCGTAGTCTTGAGTAAGTAATTTAAATTTGTTACATTGGCCAGTGTTTTAACTGTGGGTTTATATATGAAACAGGTATGGAATTGGTAGGGCTATTCCAGGTAGCTGAAACACCTTAGTAAATAAAGAGAAAGACCTGGAATCCTAGCTTAGTGTGTGAGACCCCAGTTAGGTGATAACTGGGAAGCGAGGTAAATGCAACTAGCTTTATTTCAACATGTCATGAGTTTATATACAGGGACTTATGAGAAACAACGTCACAAAAATTCAAATATGATAAAGCATAGGCTACCATGATAACTAGGTTGGTCTATCAAGAGTGCAGGGGAGAGTGAGTGATAAGATAAAAAATCAAAACCGTTACAGTGTACGAGCGTGTATGAAACACGCGCGGTATAATAGGTTATGTGGGTGTGGTTATGCAAGCTAAAATCCTTGTTTCTTGCTATTTTCTATATTTTTCCCAATATGGAGGCCATGGTTACCCAGGAAATACATGATATACAGTATAACTTTAATATTTTCCAATTAGTTTTCCTGCCACTAATTTATATTTGCTACTGATCCAGGGTTTATTATACTCGTTTTTATTTCCCGCCTAACCAGAAAACCCAGTCTCTCACTGGGATCCTCAATAGTTACTTGTTCCTACACGGATACAAACCATAGTCCTTTAATTACGAGATTAATTTAAAGGAATATGGAACTAGGCAGTTAAAGCTTATGATAAGGTGTCGGCAGTAGCTGGTAATTACCAGCGGGTGGCAGGGAAGTCTCCCCTCGTGCTAGTAACTGAGCATTTACTGTGAATCCAGTCACCAAAAACTCAGGTGTGTGATCGGCTTCTCTTCAAATTTAGCTCTTAGAGTTTTCTTTACCTCTTGAACAAGTCTCAAAGCCTGGAGATTTGCCTGTTCCCCTTAGCAAATCAGGTTAGCTTCTCTAGCATCCCCCTCAGGAGTCTCGAAACTTTCAGATCTTTCTTCCCTTGACGATACTGTACTACACTTTTAGATTTGATAACTCAAAGAGGAATAAAACTTTAGTGTCTTATCAATTGTCATTGTGTCTAAATTCTAGTAGCTGGCTAATATTCTGACTTTGAGTCAGACTTTTCTGATTATCCAACACCGATGGGTTCAAAAGAAGATGGTGTCAGGTTTAAATGATATGGTTGATATGAAAGCACTAATCTCATATTTACTCTGGTTATTAGCACTGTTCTTCCTTCAGAAGTTTTTGTTGAAGAACATCATAATATGGTCAAGTTGTAAGGTTCACTTAAAGTATGAAGTTGAATATGCCAGTTGTCTTAATTATTAATCCATAAAAAATACTCTTATGTATCGAGAGGAGGCAAGGAAAAGGTGGGCGGAATATTTTGAAAGTTTGCTGAATGTTGAGGATAATAGGGAGGCAGATATAATTGCTGTTCCAGGTGTTGAGGTGCCAGTGATGGGAGATGAGAATGAGAGAGAGATTACAATAGATGAAGTGAGGAGAGCACTAGATGAAACGAGAGTAGGAAAAGCATCTGGTATGGATGGTGTGAAAGCTGAGATGTTGAAGGAAGGGGGTGTGACTGTACTTGAATGGTTGGTGAGATTGTTTAATATGTGTTTTGTGTTGTCAATGGTACCAGTAGATTGGGTTTGTGCATGTATTGTACCACTATATAAGGGTAAGGGAGATGTGCATGAGTGTTGTAATTCAAGAGGTATTAGTTTGTTGAGTGTAGTTGGAAAAGTGTATGGTAGAGTATTGATTAATAGGATTAAGGATAAAACAGAGAATGCAATCTTGGAAGTACAGGGTGGTTTTAGAAGAGGTAGGGGTTGTATGAATCAGATTTTTACAGTTAGGCAGATATGCGAGAAATATTTAGCAAAAGGTAAGGAGGTGTATGTTGCGTTTATGGATCTGGAGAAAGCATATGATAGAGTTGATAGGGAAGCAATGTGGAATGTGATGAGGTTATATGGAGTTGGTGGAAGGTTGTTGCAAGCAGTGAAAAGTTTCTACAAAGGTAGTAAAGCATGTGTTAGAATAGGAAATGAAGTGAGTGATTGGTTTCCGGTGAGAGTGGGGCTGAGACAGGGATGTGTGATGTCGCCATGGTTGTTTAACTTGTATGTTGATGGAGTGGTGAGAGAGGTGAATGCTCGAGTGCTTGGACGAGGATTAAAACTGGTAGGCGAGAATGACCATGAATGGGAGGTAAATCAGTTGTTGTTTGCAGATGATACTTTACTGGTAGCAGACACAGAAGAGAAGCTTGACAGACTAGTGACAGAATTTGGAAAGGTGTGTGAGAGAAGGAAGTTGAGAGTTAATGTGGGTAAGAGTAAGGTTATGAGATGTACGAGAAGGGAAGGTGGTGCAAGGTTGAATGTCATGTTGAATGGAGAGTTACTTGAGGAGGTGGATCAGTTTAAGTACTTGGGGTCTATTGTTGCAGCAAATGGTGGAGTGGAAGCAGATGTACGTCAGAGAGTGAATGAAGGTTGGAAAGTGTTGGGGGCAGTTATGGGAGTAGTAAAAAATAGAGGGTTGGGCATGAATGTAAAGAGAGTTCTATATGAGAAAGTGATTGTACCAACTGTGATGTATGGATCGGAGTTGTGGGGAATGAAAGTGATGGAGAGACAGCAATTGAATGTGTTTGAGATGAAGTGTCTAAGGAGTATGGCTGGTGTATCTCGAGTAGATAGGGTTAGGAACAAAGTGGTGAGGGAGAGAACGGGTGTAAGAAATGAGTTAGCGGCTAGAGTGGATATGAATGTGTTGAGGTGGTTTGGCCATGTTGAGAGAATGGAAAATGGTTGTCTGGTAAAGAAGGTGATGAATGCAAGAGTTGATGGGAGAAGTACAAGAGGAAGGCCAAGGTTTGGGTGGATGGATGGTGTGAAGAAAGCTCTGGGTGATAGGAGGAGAGATGTGAGAGAGGCAAGAGAGCATGCTAGAAATAGGAATGAATGGCAAGCGATTGTGACGCAGTTCCAGTAGGCCCTGCTGCTTCCTCCGGTGCCTTAGATGACCGCGGAGGTAGCAGCAGTAGGGGAGTCAGCATTATGAAGCTTCATCTGTGGTGGAAATGTGGGAAGTTGGGCTGTGGCACCCTAGCTGTACCAGCTGAACTCGGTCGAGTCCCTGATTAGGCTGAAGGAACATAGAGAGTAGAGGTCCCCTTTTTGTTTTGTTTCATTGTTGGTGTCGGCTACCCCCCAAAATTGGGGGAAGTGCCTTGGTATATGGATGGATCGAGTTGATTATCAAGAGTCAGGTTATGACATAAAGTTGGAGAACATTTGGAGTAAAGATATTTTACTTTTCTTTCAGATATATTTGTTTACCTGCACATTTGGAATCCAAAAGTCAAGGCCAGGAAACAAAAAAACTTAGAAGTGGATAACCAAATTCCCCCTGATAATATGAAAAGGATATGGAAACTAAAGGAATGTTGAAGAAACCAGATTAATTTGATCTTATCTATAGCAAAGCTGATAACGGGGATGGAGGCTGTTAAATTCAACTGGCATCAGTTTGAAGATAAGTTTGAGTTTTATTTTATTCTCAGAAACTTGCATTTCGGTTAGGTTATAGAGTAGGTAGTGAATATCTATGAAAGGTAGAGATGTAAAGTGTACTGTAATGTTGAACATATAACATCAACAAGAATCCAGTATTGCAGAGATTCTCTTGAAAGAGAGATTGTTCTTGGATTATTATCTGGGGAGATGGTCATACATTTTGTCTTTGCTATGTATTATTAGTTTTATGTCTATAATATGAGGCCATTATAAATATACAATTAGTTTTCAAAATTTAAATCTTCAAAAACTTAGTAGCTAATGTCATATATAGTATACTTTCTTGTGTCAACAGATTTTAAACACTCGGCTTTTGAGCCATAGAAAGCCATATTTCTTAAACCTATTGAGTGATACTTATTTAAAAAATTATAATTGTAATATTGCCTTCAAATTCATAACATTATAGTAGAAAATAATATCAAATATTTTTTCAGTCAGCCATTTAATTTTCCATGCGTCCAAAACTGAAGTTATTCATAAACTGATTTTACCTGGGACCCATTGCTTAATATTTAAAGCAAGTCCACCATCCCCAATACCATATCCTCCAACGCCAATTGACGCCAAGGGCCTCGGTTAGATTTTGCCAGTCATCTCTATCAATACTTCTCCATTCATAATCTCACACTTCACTCCTCCATTCTTCATCTCACACTTCACGGCTCATAATCCTTAGCCATGTATGCCTGGGGCTTCTAACTCTTCTAGTGCCTTGTGGAGTTCAGTTGAATGTCTGGTGAATTAATCTCTCTTGTGTGTGTGATTATGTGTTTGATCATTGAAAATATATTCAGAAGGTTATATGATTAAGGTACTCTATTTTAGGTTTTAGTAATTCAACTATCAGTTGTATACTGTATACGAAAATAGGCAAATCTATACGGGCTGTAGACAATTTTCTTTTTAAAAATATCGTTAGTGATCGTGCATCATTAAATTTAAAATTGTTTATGTACTAAAGGTTACTTAAACAAATCAGATGAATATTGAAATATAACGTTCTAAATAGAACAATTTACTAGTTTGTTAGTCAATTAAAAAAAAATAATATAATAATTGCTTGGTGGATATTAATGAATTAATTACTTTAATATTGAGAAGTTTTGAGTTTAATACCACTGTAAATATTATCATTATTTCAATTACTTGAAACGTTCCTTATAATTTATATATGATTTTGTGCATAGCAATTGGTACATTAATTTCCATTCGTTAACCAAAAATCATCCTTTTTTTTTTTAAACGGTTAGTTTCAATCTAAGAACATTTTTTTTAGCAAACTTGGAATCAAATATGTTTCATATAGAATTTCAATTCTTTATTTACATTATATAATAAAACAGTTTTATAAACTGAATCTATTGAATGCATGTGCACTTGTTTTTATTGATTTTCATTAAAGAATAGCAATGGAAAGCCAAATCAATATTAGTTTTTATAAGATATTTCATGTTTTTATGTGATATTTTATTATGTTTGAGTTCGCTCATCAAAGCGTCTTATTTTTCTTAATTTGTGAGAGGTTTTAATTCATAAAATATTTTCCAGGATAAAGATGGCTGCATTTTGAGATTTACAAATGACTGACAATAGATAAAATGGCAATGTCAATTATCACAAGAAAACTTCTGACATACCGTGAAAGTGGAACCTAGGCTCTGTGACTTCAAGAAATGAAAAATGCATTCCATGGTTTGAGGTTTTGGGGAGAATTGAAATTTTTTTAAACATTTAGGTACAACTATTTACAGTGAGGCTTCAAGTACCAATGTATTACCTAATCAAAAACGTTAAAGTTAGTTGTTAAAATTTAATTGCAAAATTAATGACTTATATACATTCCATGGTTTTAGGTTTTAGAAAAATTGATAATTTAAAAAAAAAAAAGTACTGTAGCACTATTTACAGTGAGGCTCAAGTACCTTGATATCACCTAATCAAAAACGTTAAAGTTACCTGTTAAAATTCAACTGCAAAATTAATGATTTTCTATTAATCTTAACATCATTTGCTGCCTATGCCATATAGCTTTCTTTTTACATCATGTTGCTTAAATCTTCATTCTTGTAAATGTTACTGTAAGTTATTTAATTAGGAAATTTCAACAAAGAACAAAGCGTAAAATCAAGTTTTATACTTTATCTACAACTTAAAATATCATGGAATCACCACATTAACCACTTTAATCACTATCTCAGCTTTTTGCCATCTTACATTATGGTAAATTTACTATAAGCCTCAATATCAAATCTTACCCTAACTAATGTATTTTCATCAATTGAAAATTTTAATTATATTATTTTTTCGTATTTATGCAAGGTATAAGTATATTGGTATTGTCTTTTGTTTTTATTAGGACTATAAGATTATAGTACTTTATTCTAATTTGATTTGACCACAATGTTTTTTTGTTTTTCTTTCGTCTAATCACATATGGAATAACGTTTTTATACTACTTGAATTTGTACTTAAGGGTAATCAGTAGCAATAATTTCAAAATAGCATCTGGAGTGACTCAAAAACATAATCATAATACTATTATAAAACTAAAAACAAATTAGCTGAAACTTTTGGTCCTGATATTAAATGGCTAGTTTTTTTAATACAAGCATTGTGGTATCTTTAAGTCATTTATTTTTTACAAAATGATATAGAAAATATTCAATCAGATCATATAGTATAATGTATGTTTATAAAACGATATTTTTCGAAGTTAACATATTTCATCTTGACTTTACTTAATACGCTCTTGTGACCTAATGTCCAACTGATCACCAGTTTCCCAATCAGGTGAGGTCCTATTGGGTGATGATCTGTTTTTATACAGTGATTTCGATTCTTCATTGTATTTCTATGATACTGTGCTTTGTGGCACCTGTTAATACTGGATTAAGTTTGATAGATTGGGAAGCTACTTGATAATTCGATGTCTTTAACTCTGTTTTTTAGCTTATGCTCTTACAAGGTTTTATTTGGTTCCTTACTTCCCATTAGGGCTTCCTATTCTATGAATATTTGTCGGTCATTAAGCTTTGCCTTTAATTAGAACACATCATATGTACCTTGTGGAATGAGATTCCTAATCTGGCCGTTGATTCGGTGTAACTTCAGAAGTTCAAACTTGTAGCTAATGTTTTTTATGTTGAACAGATTGACATGAGTCTCTCTTCATAGTTTATTATGACATCTATTTTAACGTCTTTACTGACCTTAAGATATTTCATATTTTTTGGTCATTACTTTTCATATATAGTTTAATAATTTCTCATTTCATTTCATCATTGGGATATTTTCCGCGTAGGAGCCCTTGGGCTTATAGCCTCCTGTTTTTCGAAATAGGGCTATAACTTAGCTACTATTACTACTATTTTTTCTTAATTCTCTGCTTAGAAGCACCATTTTTTGTGAGTAACCAAGTTTGAGCAGCAGTAATTTAGTTCCACTTTTTCTGATATGTTTGATGGTATCCTGCTCAATGAAGTCGAGTAATCGGGAGAGGAGAATTACACCTGGTTTACATTATTTGGTTAGATCATAATTCTTACCTTATGTAGAATAACTGGTTTTTACGTACAATGGTAAACTTTGCTAAGCTAGCAAGATGTTTATGTGGTTAGAGAATTATTATATATGAAGGTTCTGTCCAGAAAGTTATTTGCTCGAATAATCTTTGTGATACTTTAAAAAAAAGACTTCTGTAGTCTCTCTTCAAGGATCTTGGTGAAGGATGATATTTTATCATTGGATAATTAATGATGGTTTAATCAGTTAGAAATGCCAGCATTTTTAAGGAATTTGGGCTTTCTACAAAATGTAAAGGCTATCTAGACTGAAAAATTATCCTTAATCAAGTCATGAAACATGATAATTTTAACTTTCTGAAAATATACTTCTCTTTTTGAGATAGGTTTATTGGGTAAATTTATTTGGAAATGTGGATTTCATTCAGATATGTAAGGATTCCTTCAGATCTCAGTTTATCTGAGGGCTTCTTGTTTGTCCAAGGTATAGTTAAATCCCTTTGCTCCAGTGGTTACAGGATGGAAACTATTGAAATTGAATTTTAGTTCAGAATATTTCTAGATATCTGGAGAATAAAATGGTTTGATAAAATCAATAGCTAGTTCTTAATTATGGTAATAATTTTTCATGGTGGTTTCATGGATATTCACCTAAAGTACACCAGAACATCTATACTTTTCGTCTTTTGGACTCTTATTACTAGTTGTAAAACTTGTAAAGAAAATTATGTAAACTGTTATGATCTTCCCAACTCAGTTCGAAATATTTTCCATCATACATAGGTTTGCAAAGTTTTACAAGGCTTTTACAAGTTTCAGGCCTCTCTAGCTAACAATTTTAAAAGGGCCAGTTTAGTTTCAAGAGATTTTTTAAGCTTTTCCTTGACTTTTTTTTCTTTATGAAGGGTTGATACGCTTTGGTTTGCAGTAAATTCAGATATCCTGTGTGTTTCCTCTTGGTTCTGTTGATCTACTCTGGACATTCATTACTCTACAGAGCTGTTTGTGAGCAATCCTTTTTTGTAGATCCTTTCAAATAATTCTGTTTTAAAAATATATTTTTTTTTATCACTTTTGATATGAAAGTATTTCTTTAGCGTTGAGACTTTTTCTGGCACTTTTCATTTATAAATGTCTTGCAGATTATCCCATGTTTTATGAATTTTCTCTGGACAAAGATTAGTTATTGGGTAATGCCTTGGTTTACCAAGCTTTTGTGGTTATAATCCTTAGTTCTGATTTCCTTAAAACTTCTTTCGTAGCACTCTTTGGTCAATGGAGTTACATGAGGAACTCTTTAGCCAAGGATTGTGGAAAATTTAGGTTGAACATCCGTTTTTATGTTATTTTGGATACTCATTAGTTTATTCAGTAATCTTGGAATTCTTTATCCATTGAGTTATTTCTGGTGTCTTGATTAAAAAACTATCTGAACACTTATTTTATATACCAGTTTTGAGTATTTTTTAGCTTGTAGAATTTATTTTTTTGTACCCACTCTGTCTATGGAGTTATTACGAACATTTATATGGCCACTCATTGGATAATGAAGTTATCTAGGACGTTTCCTGATCTGAATGTTATTTGGATTTCCATAGTGCCTATGGAGTTATCTAAAGCAATCTTTTGTGCATGGAGTTACACAACTTGGTCTAAGGAGCTATTTTATTCATTCATTGGCTTGACTATTTCCTTACTGTTTGATCCATTCAGTTATTAGTGATCGTTCTTGGTCTTCGAAGTTTTTTTTTGGACACTTTCATCTCTAGTGTTAACTGGAATACTTAAATGGAGTAATCTGGAAATCCTTTATCTGTATAGTTAACAGAATGGTTTCTTGATTCAGTAAGCTATCTGGGTAATTATTCGACTTATTGGTTAATAGTAATCCCCGCTTGCATAATGTTTCATACCACACACTAGTTTATCCAGAACACCACTCTATCTATGGAGTCATTTGGGTCATATTCCTTTTTCAATTCAGTTATTCATGACATTTCTTGGTCTTGGAAGTTATTCCGGACACTTTTCAGTTTAGTGTTATTTAGAACACTGCTATGAGGTTGTCTTGGGTCCTCTTTAGATAATTAAGTTTCCTTGGACATTCCTTGATCTATAGACTATTTGGATCATTATATGGCTTATGGAATTATCTGAAGCAATATTTGTGTATGGAGTTATCCATTACACACCTTGGTCTTTAGAGCTATTATGTGCTCTCATTGGATTGATTATTTCCTGTCACTTATTGTTTCCTTATTTGTAGTCAAGTAATGCCCTGTCGGGTACTCTTGTTTTCAAGAGTACCATTTTTCTTGTCAATCTTTGAGCTCCAGAGTTACTTGCCATTGCTCTGTGAATTAATCTGATTCGCAAAATTTTTGCAATTGATTGATTTTAGATTTATGTATATATATATCTAATCATTTTACTTATTCTTGATATTCAAAAGAGAACCTCTGTATCTGTGAAATTCAAGGTATATTACTCACATGTAGCTCAAGTTTTTCATCCTATGTTATCTGCCCAACGATCATAAAATAACGAGATTTGCTTCATCTCCTTTCGTTTCTAAAATAATAAAACATTAAGTCATAATATCATATAAATTTATTGTATATTGCTAAGGGGTAACTGTATATAATAATTAACGTCTGCTTATCTTCTATTGGAAATAATGTATTCCCCTTTTACAATTCTATGCTTTCAAAGGATGAAAACGAACTTGAATATTTCTTTTGATAGAAATGATATGGTATCTTATATTTCTAATTTTTAAAGTGCGAATAATCCTTAAATATCAGTCAAATTTTGCCCCCAATATCTATTTACCTTTCATAATTTGGATTGCTTTACAACAGTCTCTCTCTCTCTCTCTCTCTCTCTCTCTCTCTCTCTCTCTCTCTCTCTCTCTCTCTCTCTCTCTCTCTCTCTCTCTCTCTCTCTCTCTCTCTCCATTCTTTTTGGGAGAAATTTAGGAACCTAATGTAAGTTAGCTAATGAAACTTTATAGATTAAATGTTAAAGAAAGGAATGAAATATATGTCAATGATCGTCCAATGACCCAGAAAATTCTGATACCTCGGTTGGGGTGATCAAAGGTATTATGATTCAAGTTATTAAAAGGCTCGATATCAAATTTAGCATCTCTTCAGGGACGTAGTGCCACAGAAGTGTGCGTATTGCATAATGATCTTTGCAAGATTCATTCTAACCTTGTAATTGCTTTAAATCATTTTTTTCTTTAATGCTTATCACTGCGAGGGTATCTGTGGGGATATCCCCCAGTTGCAGTTGGGCACAGAATAGTCTTGAAGGCCCGGAGTTTTATAGCCTGAATTCATAAATCTAATCCAGTCTTTAATATATGAACAAGGAATGATTGCCAATGTAAAAGAATGTTAAATGAAAGAATAAGATAAAGTATATAGATTACTGGAAGTATAAGGGAAATAAAGAGTATGTCATGAAATATTTGTGAATTGAAGTAAAGTCTATCTCATTAGATATTCTTCATTTAAATGTTCCAGCTCATAATTTCTTTAATTAAATAGTCCAGCTCATTGTGTATTTGTCAATGAAAATGTACTCAGAGTAAATTTTAATGATATTAAAGTGTCCGTTTGTTGTTATGGATTTAACAGAAACAAGTACTTTTTTTTTTATAAATTGTTCATAAGATTTTGGGAAATAGAAATAATCTATGACAGGTATTAAAATCAACTCCAAAAACTTTGATTGTTAATGAATCATCAACTATAGATCTACTGCATGAAACAATATGGTGTGGCTGTTGATTGATATTAGATCTTTCGTTAATTAGGACTTTCTGAAAGTGACATCAGTGAATTGCATAATTAGATCAAAATTTTAATTTCTTCGATCATTAAAACCTTAGCTTAAAGGGGATCTGCTTAGCTAAAGGGAGGGAGAAGTATAGAATCATAGGGTGAGCTACATACGAGTGTATTTGTGATTATGTATAAAATGGATGGGATATAAACTAGATGCATTTTGATGGTCAGTCCAATCTAGGGAAGCTCCTTTAATTTCTAGGTACTTTAAGCATTCTTGTAATCCCTCTCTCTTTCTCCCTCTCTCTCTCTCTCTCTCTCTCTCTCTCTCTCTCTCTCTCTCTCTCTCTCTCTCTCGGGGCTACATAAATATACCCTGAATATCTTAAAGAATAACTTGCTAATCGTTAAAATCAATTGGAGATTTTGTACACATTTTCCAATGAGGTTGATTTATGAAGTTCTCTTTTATCTTAACTTGATACTCACCGCCAATTTCAGAGCTCTCATTCCCCATCCTTGATCCTTCCCTATCTCAAAATTGGAAATGTTTTAAAAATACCAAAGATTCTCTCCTCATATGGGCTGATGAGTCTCCCACTGGCCCCCACCTCTTGAGCATTAACATTTGCCATATTATTCCTCACCATAAAAAGGGCTAAAGGGTCCATGAGGTAGATCCTGATCTTAACTCGAGTTTCCACTTGTTCTTTTGGACTTATGTTTTCCTCCATGTACAGAATTTATTCATTCGCTTACTGGTGTCTTGAGAGCTGTAGCTCAATGTGTTTGATTGAATGTATTGTACTTGTCAAAGGCCAGAAGCCTGTTTTGGTAAATATTTTGGATTTTAGTCTGCTTATTGATCCAGCTGTCTTATCAGTGTAGATTTGATCCTGACAGCTAAAGTCATGAAAAATTATTGCTGTGTTATCCCATTGTTAATTTGTTCAAAAGCCTCAAATTCTTCCAATTTTAATGGTTTATCAAATTTTATCATATGTTATTAATAATTTCGTTTAAATCAAATATTTCAAAATATTTAAGAAACTTGCATTGTAGGAGGTTAAAATGAACAGGTTTTGGTATATTTAATTTTTTAGCTAATTTATGCACACTTGAGTCAATGACAAAAACATCAAATTTGTTATTAACTGTGTAATGCAAGTAGTGAAACATCTATGTAATGTAAAAGGATTGTGATTCATTGTGCTCCAGACATGTTTGTGCTCTTTTTGAAGTTAATGCGTAATCAATGATAACTATCGTTTTCAAATGTTTTGCATAAAAACTTCAAGTTCCAGTATGAAATGTTAGATTAATAATTATTGTACTCAACGTAAGTGTTTCAAGGAATTTGGTAAGAGTGTCATTTTCAAGTCTTAAATGTCAGAGTTTTCTATTATGGCGAGATACCTGGGCTCTCTGAAAAGGTGCACAGCTCTGTTCATAAATTCCATTTTGTTTCTTGTCTCCTGTCATTTGTGCCAATGAAGTAAAGGAGGGATAAATATTACTTTGGTCATTTTACATGAATTGTGTAATAAGTTTTTGAATATCTTGTAGTTAGGGGGA